>NC_138747.1:29898941-30106441 GCF_965113295.1 Leuciscus leuciscus | reverse complement strand
CCGGGCTTCGCTGATCTTGTAAGACCGCGTGGACTGCATGAAAGCCTTGGCTGCAGCTTTGTGGTCAAAGCTCTCCCAGTCCTTCCCGTACACATACACAGAGCCATGCTTCTTCAGGATGTTGATGTATTTGTCTGGCAGGAGGATGGTGTCCTGCTTACGAATATCCTGCTCAATTCTTCCAAAAACTCTGTCAACAGGGAGAAAACTATGGCCACGGACAGGGAAGAAGCACTCCATTTTCACATCTTTAAAGATAGTGCTTCGTAGGCTGGACAGCATTCCCACCATTGTACTGTTCTTGTTCTGTCCATAACAGGAATCGCTGAAGAGCCTCAAATGGCCAGCCTGTTGGACATCTTCGGCTAGACTGGTTCTCAGGCAGTGGTCCAGGGCAGAGGCGGTCATGTTGCTGTCTTTTCTATTTTGATTTTCAAGCCACACATAGAGATGACGGTCACTCAGTGCCTGCAGACTCCTCTCTCCATGGTGGACCACAACACCAAACACATACATGTAAAGCTGCCTAGAGTAGTAGGTCTGGCCAATGGGAGACTTGGGCAGAGAGAGGTTCTGCATCATGTCAAAGCAGACAGTAACTGTGTCCTCCACTGCATTTAGCAATGTGTAGAACACCCGGGCTCTGCGTCGGTGGAGCATGACAGACACGATCTCTGCCTTCCTCTCTTCCTCAGTAAGGTGAGGATCTTTCATACGGAGTCTCGAGCTCATACAGGTGGCACAGCAGTCCTTTGCTGGATGCCCAAATCCCAAATTGAATGAGGTGCAGAAAACATTGTAATACAGGGAGTAGCTGATGTCCCTGTGGTTCTGCTCCTGGAACAGCCGGTGCATTTTGGTTACTGACATGTCACTTGGGAGGTACTTCCGTCCAGGTGCACCACGACGAGCGTAGTGGCTGGCCTTGCACATGAATGAGGACACATGCTGAACTACTGCCTGCCTGTTCTCCATCTTCTCATCAACATTTCTGGTTCCACCCCTGCACTCTGGTCTGGCTTCACCATGTTGACTGAAGTATTTCACCACTCTGGAGACTCTGTCTTTACTAACACCTGTGGAGTACAGAAAAGGTATTAATAAGGTTGTCTGTGTTTTTTTCTGGAACCTGAAAATCATAAATTAATTGAATAAAAGGCTACACCTCTGGCTTCTACCCAAGATTGAACAGGCCATCTTAGACTATGTTTATAGCACCTGGGTTAAGGATGGGCATTTGAAGAAATCTTTTGGAACATCAGTGGGAAAATTAACAATAATTTATAAATTAATCGTAAATATTCATAATATTCAAAAACATAATGCCATAATAAACAAAATGTGACTATGGCGTGTGCCAGTAATCCAGGGCAGTCCCTGAATGAAAAGGTCGGATAACAACGTACGGACGTCTGTGTGCTTGTGCTTCACATAGGGACAGTGGGCATTAAAAAAAAAAAGCACCGTTGCGCTGCCTGGCTAGCTGAGCTGTCAGAGCAAACAAACTGCAGGATGTTTATCGTTTCAACCATCCTTAAACAGCGTCGGACTATTTGTGATTAGTTACAATTTAGATAAGTAAGATTAAGTTAGTTAGATAAACGACTTGTAGCTTGTTACAGAAAGAGTGGAGGCTCCTTCCACACCGCTGCTGAAAACCGTGTCCGTGACACAAGCTCGCCTCGCCCCGTCATATTTAATTAATTATTTCACTGTAATAATAATAATAATAATAATAATAATAATAGTTTATAGACTTTATTGGTTGTTGTGAAAAAACAAAACCGTAAATTTTTCTCCATAACAACCTGTGCCCTCTATGATCCCTTATAATAAATCAACAACAACAAAAATTAACGTGAGGTTTTAGGCTATAAATAATAGGTGCAACCGCATAAATAAATCTTCAGATAGGCAACTCAGCTACATGTAAGAAATTATTTAAAAAATAAACTTACCAAGGACACTTAGAAATGTAGCCTTGCAGACAGGTATCTTGTGATGGGGAGGAGCGCAGGACAAAAGGCAGTATTTCACTGTAACCTCCCTGGCTTTCTTCTTGACATCAGCGGAGACTCGTTCCCTGCTGCATTTGTTTATTGTTGACAGACGCAGGAGTATTTTATCCTGGTCCACTTTTGTAGCGTTTTCATACATTTTTGTGAAGTTGAAGGCTACATCTTCATCTGACAGTTTGTCGGCATGACACAGACCAACATTACTCGCAGTCGCACGATGACCACAATTAATCTTTGGATGTTTTCCCTCCCCTGAATGCCTTGCCCGTTTGGTCTTCTCCCTTTGATGATTTTCTTTAGATGCCTTCCTCTTTCTCCCAACAGCAGCTGGAATGACCGGCTCCAATCCGTCATCGAAATCCATAACGTTAGCTTGACTCTGAAGCTTTGATTTTCTGACTGACAGACAGCTGTTGATCAGTGACGTAGCCTACGTGACTGACAGCTCGCCTACAGTATAAACAATTAAATGGTAAACGTTTTTTAGTTAGCCTATTGAATCCTCTTTTTAAAAATATGTTTTTTGTTTTGATATTATCGTTAAATCACTGAGCAAACTCGGAGCACTTCACCGGCGGTGACTCTCTCCTCGCGTGACATCATGAGCTCGCGCAGCATCCTGAACGTTCTATAGCCTAACCGTTATATCGCACTTTGTAAAGAAACTGGGCTGGCGGATATCGCGTTTTGTGAAAAAATACATTTTGTAGTAGGCTTAAAATGTACATTTTTAAATCTTATTAATGGCAGCAATTCACACATAGATTAAGGTACATCTGAACAGTGATTTCCAATAATAAAATCCAAATGTCAAAAAATGGCGTTTATCGCGTTTTGCAACCGAACTCTTCATATATACCGTATTTTCCGCACTATAAGGCGCACTTAAAAGCCTTTAATTTTTTCAAAAAACGACAGTGCGCCTTATAATCCGGAGCGCCTTATATATGGATCTGGCGCCTTATATTAATGTCTGTAAAACAACCGCTGACTTAAACCTTTTGTTTATACTTTCGCCTGGCACCGGAGCGCGAGCCTCCGCTGACTGTGCGCGCACCTCCCCAAACAGACGAGGCATTTATACTTGACGCAACTGTTTTGTTTTAGACTGAACACCAGACCATACAACTGATTTAGACGCGCAAACTGGGTGTCGGTGTGATGAGATGTACTAATATCCGTCTGCTCGGGCAGATTCGGCTCAAAGTCGTGCATCTTCGGATGCGGAGGCGCGCGCGCTGTCACAATGACGTAATTTTGCCGCGCGCGCGCCTCCGCATCCGAAGATGCACGACTTTGAGCCGAATCTGCCCGAGCAGACGGATATTCGTTTTTTTATTACCTTCGCGCTCATGCGGACGCGTCGAGTATAAACAAGGTTTTACAGCTCAGCCACTTGTTTTTTCATATTTTTTTGCAAGTGGTAGATCTTGGTTTACATTTGGACTTTGGATGTGATCTTAGGCTTGAAAAGGTTGGTGACCACTGCATAACGCAAACCCAGTCAAACGTTTGACTGCAGTATCTTCTATTCTATGCGCCTTATAATCCGGTGCGCCCTATATATGAAAACAGTTCTAAAATAGGCCATTCATTGAAGGTGCGCCTTATAATCCGGTGCGCCTTATAGTGCGGAAAATACGGTATATATATACATACATACACACACATATATATATGTATATGTGTATATATATATATGTGTGTGTGTGTGTGTGTGTGTGTGTGTATGTATATACATACACACACACATATATACACATATATATATGTATGTATATATATATATATATGTATGTGTGTGTGTGTGTGTGTGTATACATACACACACACATATATACACATATATATGTATATATATATATATATATATATATTAGAGGTGGGCATAGATTAATTTTTTTTAATCTAGATTAATCTAGATTAATTTTGAAATTAATCTAGATTAATCTAGATTAAAATGGCTCATTTGAATTCTGCCGAAGGCATTCAGAATATGTGTGCTACCCAAATAATGACTATAAAAGTAAGTCTTTGAGAACGGGTTTCTCAAGCCAGGTGGCGCATTAGACCAGGGGCTCATCTCCTGTTTCCAAAATGCATCACAAACTGCTTGAGAAAGCTGTTCTACTCATAGACTGTAAAAGGTTACTGTTACCGTCCGTAGGCAACATTAGGTAGGCCTATGTTATTATCAACTACTATAGGCTATCAATTAGGGATGGGCGATATGTCCTAAAATCTATATTGTGATATACATTGCAGCCTCTTGCGATAACGATATACAGTATATTATAATAAAACCATTTCAGAACAGATTACACAGACCCATGCTAAACTGCTAAATGTTTTGTTTTTTAAAGGGTGTATGTAGTTTTGAGAACATATATTGTGCAAAACTGTAAGTATACAACATCATTTTGCAGATAAATAAAATGTAAGTACACTAGCTGCAGAGACTTAAGCAGGTCTAATGTTTATTATGGCTTGGAGCTTATGAAACCCCAAATTTAAAATTAGAATATTGTCTAACTGATGTCTTTTCAGTTAAAAAGAAACACAACAATGATTCTTAAAATCGAGATTATGTGCTACACCACTAAGATATATTGGAATGGGAATAATACGCGCGCGCTGGTATTCAGTGATATCATGTTTCGTTTTGAATTTGAGGTGGTAGAACGGATTAGTCAGCCCGGTATCACCCCAAAACGTCATATACTGACGCGTCTTGACCATGCGTCAACATACGACGAAAAGGGTACCCCTTTAACGTCAATATGAGACGCAGACAGAAGCGCACCAGCAGCGCCTCCTAGCGGTACCATAACGCATACCTAAACCTACCCATAACCCGAATCGTCACACATGGACGTTAGGGGGTACCCTTTTCGTCGTATGTTGACGCATGGTCAAGACGCGTCAGTATATGACGTTTTGGGGTGAGACTGTGTTAGATTAGTCGTGTGTTAACTTACCGAACTGTTACCCCACACACTCTGTATTGCTGCTGCTCGTCTGACGGCTTAAACCCGAACCAAGTCCAAATAATGGATGTTGCACCGATCTTTTTCACCAGCTTTCACGTTCAGCCGTGTTTACTTAAGATGACGACGAATATGCGTTGCAGCCGGGTTTACCTCGCGGCCGCGGGTAGATTGCGTCATCATAGCTTGTAGTATAGAGCCATCTCCCAACCCAACTTGGAGAATAGATTAACGGCGATATTTTTTTTATCGCGCGATAAGAGTCTCGCGTTAACGCAGCACGTTAACGCCGATAACGGCCCACCACTAATAATATATATATATATATATATATATATATATATATATATATGTGTGTGTGTGTGTGTGTGTGTGTGTGTGTATATATATATATATATATATATACACATACATACATATACATACATACACATACATACATACACACTAGGGATGTCAACGATTAATCGATGATCGATTAATTGTCGATAATACATTTAATCGATACAACTTATCGATCATCGATTAAGCAGGTCTTCATGCGCGTACGCGCTGCTCAACCGCGAAACATGTAAAGCGAGCGCGCCGGAGTTATGTTTGGGACCATTTTACACCTTCATCATGACTATAAGTTTGCGTGTGCATTCGCAGCCTTTTGTTTTGTGCAAATGTAAGTTGTAATACTGTTTATTTTCTGTAGGCCTATCTATATCGGATTGATCTCATATTGGATGCATTTGGTTAAGAATTAACTCTGTAGTAAAGCTTCAGCGCGCGCAGCTCAAAGGGCAGTGCACGACTAATAATGACTATTGGGACTGTAATATTACATAACATTATAAAGATTACAATATTGTAATAAAACATTGTGAATTATTTGTGTTTAGTTGCCGTGTCGCGTTGCTCCAGGAAGACCGCGTCCACAACATGAGTAGTTCTGAATGAATGGCACATAACTTAGTTCAAGTTCACTTGTGCATGAATTTGGGATGCTCTCATATAGGATGCGTTTCTTTTAGATAAATAATGTGCTAGCAAAGTGCTCCAGTTTAACGGTAGCAGATTCATTCAGCGCGTGCAGTTGTTCCAGGAAGAGCGCGTCCACAACAGTCACACATTCTAAGCGCATATGAGGCGGCGTTGGTGACACGTTGTATTAGTAGTTATATTTGATTATTAAATAATTAATTTAATTATCAATCACATCGAAACATTTTACAATCCTACTAGCCCTTTATTTATATTTAAAACCATTCTAATTGATTTGGTGAGGAACATAGCGTTTTGAGCAGCATTTGCAGACCCTGTCATGCTGTCATAGCCACTGCAGTAGACGCATATCGCAGTATTAAGGCTAACGATTAATCGATGAATTGATCGTTAATTTAAACGACGATCGATCATGGGAATTTGTGAAAATTGACATCCCTACTACACACACACACACACATATATACACATACACTCACCTAAAGGATTATTAGGAACACCTGTTCAATTTCTCATTAATGCAATTATCTAATCAACCAATCACATGGCAGTTGCTTCAATGCATTTAGGGGTGTGGTCCTGGTCAAGACAATCTCCTGAACTCCAAACTGAATGTCAGAATGGGAAAGAAAGGTGACTTAAGCAATTTTGAGCGTGGCATGGTTGTTGGTGCCAGACGAGCCGGTCTGAGAATTTCACAATCTGCTCAGTTACTGGGATTTTCACGCACAACCATTTTTAGGGTTTACAAAGAATGGTTTGAAAAGGGAAAAACATCCAGTATGCGGCAGTCCTGTTGGCGAAAATGCCTTGTTGATGCTAAAGGTCAGAGGAGAATGGGCCGACTGATTCAAGCTGATAGAAGAGCAACTTTGACTGAAATAACCACTCGTTACAACCGAGGTATGCAGCAAAGCATTTGTGAAGCCACAACACGCACAACCTTGAGGCGGATGGGCTACAACAGCAGAAATGCTTGTAAATTGAAAACAGCTTATTTGCACTTTTGCATCACGTTGGATTAATTCAATATTCTCTCTATTTGGAATTATTCAAAAAGAATAGCTAAATCCTAAACAACAAAACTTAGTAGATTTTATTACAGTGATTTTTAAATAAATTTAACGCAAAAAAAACTGTCGAAAAAACAAGAAATTAATTTTGTTAAATAAAGTTTACATATTCAATTTCATGAAATCTACAAACCCACAGAATTAACTTTTACAGTGCAAAGACGTTAAAAAAGAAGAAGATAAACTCACAAGGTTATCTGTGGCAGTTGTCCTTGGGGGAAAATGGGGCAAAGCAATTATATATATATATATATTTCTGCATGGGTTTATTGAGGGGTATCTGAGGATACATTTACACGACAACAGTGTACAAAAAACATAAATATTTTTCCTTTGCGTTGTTTAAAAGCTTCACATACAGACGACAACATTGTCACAATGATCCCAGTTCACACGGATTACCGAAAACAACATTACTTTTCCATTGTATAACGTGTTGTTTAAATGTATTTTGTAGATTATAATTTTTGGTTGTATTATTATTATTGTTGTTGTTGTAGTTTTCTTTTCTCTTTCTCTATTTTTCTTTTTATCTTTTTGGCCCAATAATATCTGGCAAAGGGAATGAAAACTAGCCTTCGGGCTAATTTGGGTACATTTACAATCATGGATGTTGATTAATGTACACTGTCCCTTTTTTTTATTCTTTTTTTAAAAAGTCTAATAATGCAGTATTCTGCAGACATGCCAGTAGTTGGCGATGCCACTTTGTAAAGAATCAACACGTAATGCGCATGACAACACCGTTTTCACAAATGGTATCAGGTTTTTTCAAGTTTGTGTCCTGTAGATGAACGGCCAAAACGCATAAAAAGTATTCAAGTATTGCATGCAATGTGCAATTGTTCAGGAATATATAAAATATGACAAATAGTCAAATTGATTAATTTGCAATGATAGTGAGGAACATGAAATTCATAACATTTTGTTCTGGTGACAAACCTATTTCAGGCAGATTCAGGCCTATTAGGTGATGATTATCACTGCCATTTCAATGATGCATATCAGGTTTTATGATATTGGTCATATTGCCCACTCCTAAGCAGTTTAATCGAGAAGGCACAGGCAACTGTGGCAAGGAAGGAAAAACTATATCTGATGATGGATTAAATTAAATATGACTCACCTTCTAACTGTGTTGGATGTGTAAGAACAGATGGGTCTGCAGTAGGAACTAAGAGAAATACAAGATAAACTAAAATAAATGACAAGCAGCAGGTAAAAGGGAAAGTATGAAAAGGAAAAGAACAAGGTCAGATACATAGGCAGGAAAATATGATCTTAGAACAAATGCAGCAAACAGATGGGTTTATAATTACAAATTATATCAATACTTTTGGTCCCCAGAGAAACATTTTTTGTTCTCTTGTAAAAGTTTTGCATAAAACTAGTGATGGAAATGTTATGATTCAAGTGAGTGGAAAATCCAAATTTCAGTGCTTTTGTGACCGAATGCAAAGTTTATTGGGCAAATGCAAACTTTTTGCTAGTAAACGCAAAAGTTTCAAAAAAAAAAAAAATTTCTCCCATCTCATGTTTCCTCTACCATGTCCCTTTAGGGGCTCCGTAATTTTGCATACCAATTATGTACTAAAGAAACATAGATGTATTAAAGATACATTTCAAAAGATGTCACAAAAACTGTCGCATTTGAATTCCCCCTAAATGACTAAGATTTCCATCACACATCTCCATAACCTTTACTTCACGAGTTCACACTTACACACAATTAAGGAGTAGTAAAGTTTAATGTGTATTTGGCTTGCTGTCCGGGGGGAGGGCTCCGAGCTTCGTAGGCTCGATGAGATTGATTGATTGTCCAGTTTCAGATAATAGTTTTTAGAAGAAAATCACTCTGAGACTTGAGAAGTTTTCGAATCACCACATTCAATGGTTTCGTTTTAATAACAAAGTAAATAATAAACATCAACATAAAAAAAATAGAAGTATACAAGCAGAATCTCTTAAGCAACATGGTATATGTAAAAATACATTGCCCTATACCTATTAAATACACATATGAGTTATACATCAACACTTACTTCATGACTTATCGGAAACATGCTCAACAGGTCTTGTCGAACTTCAACTGAAGTTTCACACCCTCTGCCAGTCTGTCCACTTTATATTTTTAACAACTTTCCTCAATGTTTTTCCCAATTGACTGTTTTATAAGTTTCATCAATCTTTTATTCAGTCGTGTTACTTCTTGTTTAATTATTCGCATCGACTCTCTTGCTTCGGAGATGGTTGGCTCCTGATGATGACCTTCCCATCTTCTGTCTCCTCCTTTTCTTGGTTTCTTCTCTTTTTTGTTTTGTTTCTTTTGAAGACTGGCTACAAGCAAATAATCCATGTTAATCTCAAGCTTGTTTGTTACAATTTGCTCTTCGCCCAGGGAATTTAAAACGGAACTACACATTAAAGTGTCACATGAAACGACAAAGCATAAATTATTGAAGCTGCAGTAAAATGTGAAAAATTTACGAAATGAAGTATTATTCTCACCCATGGCACACTGTGTGTCTGCGAACTGCATGCAGTTGGAAACAGTTATCTGTCCAATTTCTATAGGTTGAGAAAAAGGATTGTATTCTCAGAGCAGTACTGAAATGAACAGCCCAGTCTGGTCTGCAAAGGCATCTAGTCTATAAACTCTCAGTCATGTAAACAGCGATGAAACAGTTTTTACATACCTTCACATCTGCGGCATTTATTACAATCCACACCAATGTGGACTCCAGGTCCTTCGGAGCAGTTCTTGACAACATACCAACCTGTAGATTTGCATTGAATGATTATTTAGTGATTAACAGTGGTCACTGCAATATATTCAGATGTATTATAATTTAGTCAGTGGAGCTCACCTTCTGGGCAGTTAAGGCAGCACTGCAAATCTGGAAGTTGGAAATGGTTCTCTGGGCATGTTTCGACACATAGAGTACTGAGTGCACCCACAAATATTGCCTAGCGTTACGAGATATATAACTCTCAAATTACATATGTCTGAATCTGGGATTAGAAACAGTTCAAGACAAGAAAATGGAAACCAAAAACTATTTTTGCAGAAAGTAGAAAACATGAACAAAATCCCTTTCAGTCATTCTAGAGTGAAAATATTATCTTTACATGCTTGGTAATGTTTACTTTATCATATAGATTAAAACAACAACCACAACTTTTTCACAGTAGTTAAAATGTTTAGTTTGCTCATGAAACAGATCTCACACTTACCAAAACACGTTTGATGTCTGTTTGCTTCATTGTAGGTTGTAGACTGAAACAAGTGTTTCTTACCAGTGTCTTCTGTAAATCCTTTATACTCGACTCTATGATTTTAATCAGCCAGAAACAATGACGCACTGAAGGTGTGGCTTCTAGGAGATCCAGGCAAAGTATATTATATATGGTTTAGACTAGAGCGCATGGCATGAACACAATGGAAACTAGGGTATTACACGACATGACATCAAACAGCCCAACCAAAAACATTAACAAAGAGTGATGGAGGATGGTGGAGATGAGGCGGTCAAGGGGGAGGGATGGCGGGCCAGGACCATGTGGAATGAGGTCTGGGTCATGGTGGGTTTCAGGGCAAAGTTCATGGTATAGTTCATGACTATAGGGTATACTGTAGTGTAACGACGCCCAGTTCCAGGAATGCACTAATATTTTTTTGCAACCAGTTTTCAACAATTATTAGTTAACACTAAGTTTTCAACACTTTGGAAAAAATGTATAATTCGTCGTTACACTTCATCCTTATGCATCGCTTTCTGTCAGGACTTTAACGTGCTTTTCCCAAATCTCGGAAGTGACCTCGACGTCCGGGTTAGCGTTAGCATAAGCCATCAGGCAAGTATTATTTAAATAAACTCCTGATGTACTTACAAACTTTCCAATGCCTCGTTTTATGAGTAAAGAACCTATTTGTACCACTGTATAAGTTTGGCACCATTCTGGGCATTATTAGTGGGGTAATTTACGGGATACATCCTTGGATCCGTTAGCGCCTGCACTAAGCCATCCGGCTGATATCTCTAAATAAGCTCTAACTTTAATAATGTTTGACCAAGGGAAAAAAGGCTTCTGGGGGGGTGTTTGGCTGGAGGTCATGGTGCAAAAAATTAACATAACACGATTAATTTGGAAGCGAGGGTTTACAGATCACAATGCACACGGGAGAAGTCTAGTGTTAGTGCCTGTTAATGCCCATCCTCTCAGGATACCTGGAATCAGTGTAAAAGGTACCCCAGGCACATCGTTTCACCATTTTTGTAACATAAACATCATTAAACCGACGACAGATTTGGATCTCCCGAATGTTTCTCAATGGCGCTGAAACTTAAAAATGTCCAAGTTCTGGTCCCCATGCAACTGATACTCAACTGCCATTGGCTTATCTGCGTTCAAGGGGAAGGGCTTACTGATAGGTCAATTAAACAAACCAATCAGGACATGACACAAGTATGAAGGAGCACATGAGGGGCAAGGGAGTCACAAGACAAATCAGGAAACAAGACCAAGGCAAATTTCAAAATAAAAGACTTGAACAAATCCAACATTAGTCCAGGCCTGTCTTGGCACTATGGTCCATGTTCTACAGCAGGCGTTCTCCACCCTGGTCCTCGAGGGCCACTGTCCTGCAGAGTTTAGCGCCAACCCTAATCAAACACACCTTAACCAGCTAATTAAGCTCTTCAGGATTACTAGGGCTACGTTTACACGTGGCCGGCTATTTTCATTAACAGACATTTCACCCTCTCTGTTTTCAAAAATAACATTGTGTACACAAGTGTTAGTTTACACGAATCTGTGTATATATGCTGTCAAGAGCATGCCAAACCTGTAGGTGGCAGTGTAACGAGTAGCTCAAGCCCAAGTTAGCCAATCAGAATCCCGAAAATAGCAACAACAGCAACGAATCACTTCCTCTTTCTCTTTTGAACAGCTGTATTTGCAAATGCAAACAGACGAAAAGGGTTTGCACCAACATAAATGCGACTGCTACTCTGAATGCATCCATGATCACCATAGCCAAATGAAAATGTAAACATAGGTCGCACTTTTGACGTAGGTGCAAGTTCTGTCGCATACTGTGACGTCGGCTGCCTAAAACTCAGATTTTGTGTAACAGATGTTATAGCAATTTATTAATTTCACACAAAATCTCTCCCTTTATCAATTTACATAATTATTTTGTATTCTGGCAATTCTTTTAATATTAATTTCTGTTATTTGAGCTGTTTTCTATGTTTATATGTGCATTTCTACAGTGTTTGTAGTAATTGTTAAAGGAGCTGTATGTAAGAAATGTATTTCAATTAATCATAAAATGGCCCTGATATGTCACTAGACATTAAGAAATCAAGTTCATTTCAAATACTTATATCACTGACAACAGTAATCCGGCCAGGATATTGTCATTTAAAAAGTGAAGTTGCAGCCCTCAACTGATGTTGATGTTGTCATGTTGTGTTGAGGGTGGCCTGATGCTCCATGGGTGGAGGGTGGCCTGATGCTCCACCCTCCACCTATCTACCAATCACGAAGTCAGTAGTGTTTCAGCATCCGGGTTGCCAGCTCAGCTCTAGTTACCACAGCTGCAGCTACAAACGTTCGTGCTGGATCCTGCAGCCTATCTGGCAACCTTGAGTCAGGGAGGAGGGGGAGGGGATACACTACAGTAATTTGAACGTGATTGCAGTACCAGTTTGGGCCACAATCTTACATATGGCTCCTTTAAATATGGTACGTGTCCCCTTAAGAAATAAGTTCCGGTTGCTTTCCTTCAGTTCGCGGGAAGCGCGGCTGGGGAAAGGTGAGGTTTGCTCGAGCTTAAGATGAGTTAGTTTCTTGTCATTTACAGTTTTTTTCGATTGCTAAACGACAGTGGGCACATATATATATATATATATATATATATATATATATATATATATATATATATATATATATATATATATAGGTAGAGCTCAGAAAGACTAATTTTGGAAATGGAACAAGGAAGACGGGTTCGTGGAGGGAGAAGGGTGGCAGGGAGAGGGCGGATGCGTGCCAGATGTGAGGACACGAGTCCAGAGGACTGCCAGGGATGGATAAGGCACTCCAGAAGGTTCTTCCCCAGGTGCATGGCAAGAGAGAACATTAGATATGATGTTGATGAAAACCTGTGGCCTGATGCTAGAGAGAGGCAGGATTAGCCCCTCAATTATTTGTTTGAATTACAGTATGTACTTTTAGTTTCTACCTTTTTTTTCTCATTACTGTAATTCCGTAAATTACTACAGACTATTGAAGAAAACTGCTCATTTTCATTTACCTTAAAGAATTGTTATGTTCAAATTTTTTTTTTAAATCATGTGAAAGAATGTCACTCTTTTCTTTGAAGAAAATATTACTTTGTATGAAGTAACTGAAATTGTTCAAACTGTAAAGATGAAAAGTTTGTATTTTCTGTATTGGTGTTTGATGCTAGTGTTTTTCCTCTCAGTGTGTTCTGAGTGACAGTGTGTGTTATCTCAGTGAGGGTTGTGTGTAGTGTTTGGCTGCACTGAGCCTGTTTTGAGCCATGTGTTAAGAGTTGTGTTGCTTGGAGTGAGTTTTGCAGGTGATGTGAACTGTTTAGCTCAGGTGACTGTTGGTAGTGCAGACTGTAGTTAGAGTTCTGCACATGTAGCTCCAGTTGTGCTCACTGTCGTTTAGCAATCGAAAAAAACTGTAATATATATTTTTGTGTTAAAAATGAAGTTAATCTTATTGAAGGGTTATGGAACATGAAGTATGTATTCGTTTTGAGTGTTTAACCAAGATCTGTGGCTAAAATGATCTGTTTTGACTGACAGGCCAATGGCGAAACTGGGAAGAAAGGCCTCTTTTTCATAAATGTTCCTTTTTTTATTCACCCAGAATAAAAAGTGGTCTGCGGAATTTCTGTTGTCCGGTCTCCTTTAATTGTCAACACAACGCAGAGCGAAGACCCAGACCGGTCACACGTGCAAACAAAGTTTTCCAAAATCTCCACTCTGGCCTTTTTAGAAAGAGTTTTTAGAAAGAATTCTACGTTTGTGTGTAAACGAAGGGCACAAATGAAGGGAAATGTCTCCGTTTTTAAAAATAACCGTAAACTAGGAAGCTACAGGTAGGTGAGTTTGATCACGATTGGAGCTAAACTCTGCAGGACAGTGGTGCTCAAGGACCAGGGTTGAGACCCCTGTTTTACAGTCTAGTTCCACCTATGCTCCACTATCAAGGTATTCTTTTGTTCCAGGATTTAAGTCATTAACTATACCATGAACTTTGCCCTGAAACTCACCATGACCCAGACCTCATTCCACATGAGGCTCGCCATTCTCCTGGCTCACCATCCCTCCCCCTTGCCCGCCTCATCTCCTCCATCCTCCAGGACTTTTTGTTAATGTTTTTGTCGTGTTAGGGTTAGGCCTCCGGAGACACCCTTTAAAGAGAGGGATATTTAAGGCTGGTGGTTTGGTTGGGCTGTTTGTTGTCATGTTGTGTGTTTCCCTAGTTTCCATTGTGTTCATGCCATGTGCTTTTGTTTTCCTTTGTGTTACGTTCTCATTGGTTCAGTTGTTGCTCATCAGTAGTCTTCTGATGCTGTAGTCCACTGCTGTGAGTTTCATCTCCATGCCACGCCTTACCTAGTCAAGTTTATGTTAAGTTATTGCTTTGTTTACACACTATTATAGAATAAATTGCATTTGGGCTCAGAAAACTGACTCAACTTTAGTGGAAATGTTACACGTGTGTGTGTGTGTGTGTGTGTGTGTGTGTGTGTGTGTGTGTGTGTGTGTGTGTGTGTGTGTGTGTGTGTGTGTGTGTGTGTGTGTGTGTGTGAATAAAGTAGGAATCTGTTTTTCTCTCTATCAAGAGACTGAGGCTACATCTACATTAATCCAGATACATTTGAAAATGGCGTTTTTGTTTAAAACCGCTCTCAGTCCACACTAGTGATTTCAGCCATTTTCCAAAAGCTTCTCATCCACTCTAAAACGCCACGCTCATCATCAATCATCATATGTTGTTGGTTTATTTTGTAATGTTGGTTTATGTTGTAAGTGCGTGACACACCGGTTTCATACCTCTCACGGAGGAGCTTCGGGAGCATAAAAGGAGGAGCGACGACAGTGAAGGATGAGAGAGGACCAGGGGCGTCATTTATAACAGTTGCGTATGCACAAAACAGGCCCTGAAAGATGCGTACGCCATTTCCGACGCATAAGTTGTGATTTATAAAAACAAACTTGACTGGAAAATTTGCGCACCTGCACGCAAACATGCATACGAACATTTTGGAGACGGAGTAGTTTGGCGACACCGATGGTGACCTGGAGTTAATGGCTTTTTGGTCAATTTTAGACAGAAAATGTAAAGAAAATTATACATATACAGCAAGATAATACAAATATAATTTCACTCACCAAGCCTATCACATGCAGCAAACATCCATCCCTTCTTAAATGTCATGTTAACTACAGAGAGGATTGCTTATCATAATAATAGCAGATTGTCTGAGAAAATATTTTTGTTAAATTATTATACTACTAAATTATTTTTAGCAATGTAATGTGACAGCACATCTATATCTCATATTTTCCTAATGTCTTGTACCGTTAAACATGGTATCACGTGGATGAATATACGTGGCGTTGTAACCTCCATATATGGTTATTACTCCATATATGGTTATATGGCTCCATATATGGTATTTCATATATACATATATGCGTTCGGAGACACATGTGCGCACAATCTTCTGCTGACTGGGATTTATAAAGGAATTTAGCGCAGGCTCTGAAAGTACGCACGGTTTTATAAGTCTGAATATTTTTTTACTGTACGCCATTTTTGTCTTTCAGCGTATGTATGCTTTTAGTAGGGATCCTACGCACAGTTTTATAAATGATCCCCCAAGCCTCGATTTTACGTTGTGTTTTATATATGTTTTATTATGTGTGTGCGTGGCAGTCGGACGTGGGGGCTGCCGCTTTTACTTTCATTTTGTATTTGTTTAACGTTCGCCGGTTCCCGTCTCCTACTTTCCATAACAACAAACCTTGCTACATTGGTGCTGAAATACCTCCGTGAGAGATACAAGACAGGTGCGTCACGCAGGTGGCGCTCATCATTACATCACGCCACCGGCCTCGTGCCGTTCTCTCACGGCGCTCGGCCTCGTCCTGCTCGCCACAGTCACACTTCTCGCGTGATCTCCATCATGCTCTGGGACCCCTTGTAGCTTGAGATTCCATAGACACAAGTACTATCAAAGTTTTCTTTCAGACATGTTTTCAACCCGCAGTTCTTTAATCTCCTTTTCAAGTTGAACGATCTTGATAGCGCAACTTATTGTGCGTTTCATCCACTTTAGCAGTTAGCTTCAGGCTATGAGTAACCCACTTCTAGCCTAAATAACCTTGAATTTGGTTACATGTCATTTTTGCCAAAATAACTTGCGAGATGTATGATATTCCATCATGTAAGCAAAGTCAATAGTGATTACAAGGTGTTTAGTAACACTGTACAGTGGCTTATCCATTGAATTTCAGAACACCAGGTAATGGACCAGTAGCTAAGGCTCGCTACAGAGGGCAAGATTGGTATGGCATATATAAACGCAGACAATGACGAGAAATTTCAACGACAATGATTTTCAGCTCTGTTGTTATTTGATTTATCTATATCTATTTATATTCTAATTATATAGTTTATATTATTCTCCTGTTTGGAGTTCATATTTATTTAAATGTATTAACCTGTTGTTTAATAGTTTAAATTAGAGCTTTTGTTAATCCTTTGGATTTTGGTTTGTTCAGCACTATTATATTATTTAACTTAGACATGGAAATATTCACCCAAATTTCAACATCATAAAGAGAGAGAGGAAAAAAATACTAATCACAGTTACCTGGTTCAAATCAGTAAGAGAACAATTCAACTGCTCAGTCAATATAACAGCTAAATAACATCTCTTAACAAATCTTAGTCCATAGAACTTTGTATGTGTATGAATGAATGTTCTTTTATGTCATCCAAAGTGGGAAAAGTGCAGAATTCCTCCTTCTCTGCTCCACTAAATAAACAGTCGCTCAGTGGGAGGCTCGCCATCTCAGTTTTTGAAGGGATCAATCCAATCACACACAAAAAAAAACCTGACCTGTTCATACAAACAGTGTCTTAAGTATCAAAAGCAATTCACTTAACTTAGAGCAGGGGTGCCCAATCCTGCTCCTGCCGATCGACTGTCATGCACAGTTCATCTGCAACCCTAATCAAACACACCTGCCTTTAATTTTCAAGTGATCCTGAAGACCTTAATTGGTTGCTTCAGGTGTGTTTGATTAGGGTTGGAGATGAACTGTGCAGGACAGTCGATCAGCAGGAGCAGGATTGGGCACCCATGACTTAGGGCGTTTTTCCACTGGGTTCGTTTGCTGCGGTCCGAACCCGAGTGCGCTAGTTCCCGGCGCCCCCCGCAGCGTTGGTCTGGTTTCACACTCAATTAGTTGTATCGAACCCAGGTGCGTTTGCAGTGATTTTACGTCATCGCAAACGCACACGGAAAACGCATGAAGAATACAACTAGACTGAGCATAGCTGTAATTTGTCTGTTTTTTTGGTGCTATTATGCACAACATAGTGAGAGACAACTACGTTTATGTTCATTACATGGTGTAATTCAGCACATATCCAGGGGACGCCGTGTTTCTGCTGCTCGCAGAAGATTTTTCACTGATGCGACAGTGATATGCATGCGCGGGATAGTATACTTCCTGAACAAGCACGCACCCGAGTCCGTGTTGCTTGCACATTAACGCGAACCGCGCCACGGTTCGGGAGCAACCGAGCTCAGACCACCTCCTCCAGGTAGTCTCGGGTTCGGTACTCTAGTGTGCACCCGGGTCCGATGACAGCGTTCACATTAGCGATTTTTCATGCGAACCGTGCCCCGGTCCGCACTAAACTGCCAGTGTGAAAGCGCCCTTAGAGTTACATCAAGTTGCAGGCTTTTATGGAGCCTCTCTGTTATTGCTTGCTTGGAGCTTGGTCGATGCTCTGCTCGCTTGAGCTTGGGAGTACTCCCCTCACTTGAGAGGGTTGTTTTGTGGAGTACTCCGCTCCCGAAGTCTAGTCAGAAGGTTGAAGGATTCTCATGAGACCTCCCTGGTAGAAAATGTTATTAGGTTGTTAGGTACTCCCTATGGAGTACCCAGCCTCCACAGTGCTTTGAAAAAGATAGCACTCTGTAGGTCCTGGGTCGAGCAGAGTAACTCCCCTTGGTTGTAAGGTTTGGAAAGCGCTATGCTGAGTCCTGCTCCACAGGATACCCATCTCTTTATCCGGTGTGAGCTGGTTACTGCCTTTTTGCAGTCCCTTTCATCTGGCTACCTCTCATGAGGCAAGTAATGATAAGAGGCTCTGTTCAGGAAACAGACAGGTTGTTGGCTAGACTAGGTCAGCCTCCCTGGTGGCTATGGGGTTGACATGTTGTCCCCCTAAAAGTGACTGGCCAGGGTTCCTATTAGGCCCCTGGCCATATAACCTTAAAGGAATCCCTTCCCAGTGAAGACGTTGGTTCCAAGCCCTTCACGGGCCTTTGAAGCTTGAAAGGGCCTCCACTTATCTGAGCCAGATAGTGATATGTCATCAGTGTGTTGGGTGAGTTAGCTTCCTCTCTCTAGTCTAGAGAGTCTCTCTAAGCTGAAGCCACCGCTCTACTGAGCACATTGTGGCATGATATCTCGGGCAGTGGCCATAGGGAGTATTGTCACTGACAGTCTATGGGCCCTATTTTAACGGTCTGAAACGCAAGTATCAAGCGCGAAACGCAAGTAACTTTGTGGGCGGGTCTTGGGCGCTGTTGCTATTATACCGGCGGGATAAATGACTCTTGCGCCCGACGCAAATCTAAAATGGGTTGGTCTGAAGTAGCTTCATTATTCATAGGTGTGGTTTGGGCATAACGTGAAATAAACCAATCAGAGCGTCATCTCACATTCCCTTTAAGAGCAGGCACGCTTGTTCTATAGCGGATTCCTATTATAAAGGCGGATTTGCCAGGCGCACGCCAGGAGCGGTTCACAGCCGAGGAGACCGACGTTCTCGTCAGAGCCGTAAAAGATAGAGAAGTGACATTGAGGATGGAGAAACACACCCAAATTAACTTCGGTTAAACAGGCGTATGATATGATTTGAGTAAATGTGTAAGCTAGATGTATGCTTTTATAATAAACTGTCTATCTGTCTATCTATCTATCGTAATAATGTATGATTTGCAAAAATGAAAACTGCTGCTTCTGTGCAGATGAGAGAATCAAAGTGTATGCACGTTGTGCACACGCTACATTGATTATGGCCAAGCATGCGCCCTTAAAATAGCATATGAATAACATGCGCAACGCGCCACTGACTTTAAACAAGATTTTTTCGGTCAGTGGCGGAATTGTTTTCTAAACCTGCAAAATAGCATGAGGGAACGTTTGCGCCGGAACACGCCTCCTCTTTGCGCTGAACCGCCCCCGGGAGCGCAAGTGTATTTCTTAGTTAACCGACGTGCGTCTGTGGAGGGAAAAGTCCACTGTGCGTGGGTGCAAAATAGGAATGATACATGCGTCGCTGTACAAAGTCAATTGCGCCGGGTGCAAGATAGGGCCCTATGTGTGACCAGAAGGGGTGAGTGGTTTTGGCACTTCTGCTGGAAGCTGCCATTATTATGTTATAGTCTCCGTCATTGTTTTGGCATGCACTCACCTCAGAATTGCAGCGTGGGTATTTAATTCGCCATAAGCGTCTCAGGACGCAGTGCAAGTTCCCTTTCGAAAGGGAATGTCTCAGGTTACGACTGAGAACAGGGAACAAGACACTGCTTCTCTTTGCCATGCCTCTGTCAAGTGGCTGTCATGTTCCCTAGGTGCCCCTTATGTATATGTATATTGTATATTCCTAGTCGCACTAGTATGATGTCATAGGCTGTCACTGGCCAATACGATTGCCTTGATTTAAAGGAACACGCCAACTTTTTGGGACTTTAGCTTATTCACCATATCCCCCAGAGTTAGATAAGTCCATATATACCCTTTTCATGTAAAAAAAAAAGTTATTGTGATTGTCAAAACATTTGGTAACTAAACAGAAATGTATTGTCACATGCCTGTCCTGTCTTGTGCTGCACATGGGTGTTTTGTTGTTTTGGGCCATGTGCTCCTGTCTATTGTCTAGCCCCTCCCATCTTGTTATCTGATTATTGGTTTATTTGTCCCACCTGTCTGTCTCGTTACCCTCCTTGTTTGTTCCCCTATTTAGCCTCCCTGTGTTTGTAGTCCTGTGCTGGTTCGTTTGTCCGAGTTTCTTGTTCCTGGAGTCTCTGTGTTTTGAGTTTTTGTACCTTGTCTGAATGTTACTAATAAATTTCCTCTGCATCTGTATCCTCGTCTCACGTTAACTGTTCCGTGACAGAACGAACCAGCCAAAATGTGGATACAGCGGAGTGAGATTTTTCCTCAAGGAGAGGAGAAAGGATCCTCTATTTCTTTGCTGGAGTATTTCGCCAGGTGCGCTCAAAGGACTATGGAGGAGGAGAGGACCACGGCAGACGGCAGTCAGCGGAAAGGAAAGCCTTCACCGCTGGTTCCGAAACGGAGGAGAGGGAAGAACCCTGTTCCGGTGGTCCCGAGTCCGGTGGTCCCAGTTCCGGTGGTCCCAGTTCCAGTGGTCCCAGTTCCGGTGGTCCGGAGACGGAGGAGGAAGAGAAAGGCCCCCTCAATGACCTGTCCGGTGGCTCCTAACCCGGAGGCCATCCCGGAGGTGACTGCCATCCCTGACGCATCGCCCTGGTACCTTGCCCTGCCGGTCTCACCCGAGCTGCTCGCTCTGCCAGCCCCGCCCAAGCTGCTCGCCCTGCCGGCCCCGCCCGAGCTGCTCGCCCTGCCAGCCCCGCCCAAGCTGCTCGCCCTACCGGCCCCGCCCAAGCTGCTCGCCTTGCCGCCGCCACCCCAGCGACCCGTCACGTCTGCCGATCCAGAGACTGTTCACGTCACGTCTGCCGATCCAGAGACTGTTCACGTCACGTCTGCCGATCCAGAGACTGTTCATGTCACGTCTGCCGATCCAGAGACTGTTCACGTCACGTCTGCCGAGCCTGTGTCTTCGGACAGGATGGCCGCCGCCGAGCCTGTGTCTTCGGACAAGATGGCCGCCGCCGAGCCAGATCCAGTGTCTGCGGACAAGATGGTTGCCGCCGAGCCTGTTCACGTCACTCCTGCCGAGCCTGTGTCTACGGACAAGATGGCCGCCGCCGAGCCTGTGTCTTCGGACAAGATGGCCGCCACTGAGCCGTTGGTGCCAGTTCCAGTGCCTGAGCCGTTGGTGCCAGTTCCAGTGCCTGAGCCTGAGCCGTTGGTGCCAGTTCCAGTGCCTGAGCCGTTGGTGCCAGTTCCAGTGCCTGAGCCGGTGGTTCCAGTGCCTGAGCCGGTGGTGTCTGTTCCAGTGCCTGAGCGGGTGGTGCCAGTTCCAGTGCCTGAGCCTGGGCCGGTGGTGTCTGTTCCAGTTCCTGAGCCGGTGGTGTCTGTTCCAGTTCCTGAGCCGGTGGTGTCTGTTCCAGTTCCTGAGCCGGTGGTGTCTGTTCCTGTTCCTGAGCCGGTGGTTCCAGTTCCTGAGCCGGTGGTGTCTGTTCCAGTTCCTGAGCCGGTGGTGTCTGTTAATAAATAAATTTCCTCTGCATCTGTATCCTCGTCTCACGTTAACTGTTCCGTGACGTATTAAGTTTAGCGACAACATTACAATGTTTACATGGTACAATGACTGGTAGGCTACGGTTTATATTATTGCTTGACACAAATCTCACGATTTCAATTTAATTCTTGTGATTTGATTCCGATCTTGATTCAATATCGATTCATTTGGATAAATACTAGGTACAGTAGATACATGTACATTTTTCTGTAAAAAAATCTCACCTAATACTGTAAACATAAATACTGAGAGCCCTTCCAGCTGGTATTATAATTAAAGGTTTAAAATAACTCAAATTAAATGTGGTTTTTATTATAATAATGTTATAATATTTTAATAAGTAAAAATAAAATAAAAATGTAATATGGTGCACATATTTAGCAAAAATATAAATTTTCTAGCCAATTAACGTGCTATGGTCATTAAAAGGTAAATGTAATGTTATGTGACATTGTTCTCCAGCTGTTTTATTGACCTCTTTCCGCAGTTGAAAAATACTGATTGATCGATATTATGTGAGAGGCATATACATTTCGGTAAGTTGTACTGTATCTTTCAACATAACTATTGTTCATTCGTGTTTATTTTCTAAAACTAGTAGTAAAGAGTGAGAGATGATCGGTTCACGTGCCGCTTGAACTGAGGCGCTACAGTGATCTGTTGCATCACATTTACAAGCGCTAAAACAGTATTTATTGTTTGAATTTCGTAATAAAATTGACAGAATCTGAGAGCTGAGGATTTGTTTCATATCAAAAGTAACCTGCTCTGTCTTGTCTGTCGGTGTCAGTGTACTCTTTGCTTTGCGATTTTTCTCTGCGTGAAGGGTGGATGTGTGGCGTGAGCAGGGACGTCGTTAGGCCTATTTTAGGGGGGCTGAAGCTACCCCAAAATGTTCCTAAGCCCCCCTAAATGATAATAAGAACAACAATAACAATTCAATTTATCAATAACCGTATCCTCATTCATATTTAGACGCAACAAATTATATATATCCAGCTACAAAAAAAATGCCGAAAAATCGGCAGTTGGACAGAAGTACAAAGAGTCGTTGTGCTATCAAGATGATGCACCGCACCGTCTTGTTGCATTGGTGTGAACTGTGGCAGCTTTCAGAGCGTTGCAGACCGAAACGCTGCAAGTAACTGGAGGATTCATCTCGTCTCGTCGTTACTCTACTTTGGTCTGAAGTTGAACTCGCTATGCACCCTCCCGCCCACACACACCGATACACTTGTTTATACTTTCGCCTGGCTCCGCAGCGCGAGTCTCCGCAGACTGCGCGTGCACCTCCCCAAACGGACGAGGCGTTTATACTTGACACGCTCGCCGTTGTACTATTCTTTGAAACGATAGGGGGCGACTCGAGTAATTGTCCTCTAAACCATCAGGAATCAGCGGTGAGAAGAAGAAAGCTATACACACGTGACAATGTTTATTTTAGTACACCCAACGGCTCTGAGTACACCACCACCAATACCACACTACAAAAAGAATCGTGTAAAACCCAGTAAACCCTGAGATTATTACTTGTGACAGTAAAACAAAATATATGGATATGAGAATGTGTATACAATATAACTAAATTAACAATCTCTTACATATTTTCTAATTTCACTAAACATTTAATTACGTTTCGTGAATTTTTTTTTTAAACATGGACCTTAATGTTCATTAAAAATACGTGTTATGCTATTGTATGCTCATTTTTTAAATGTAAGCAACTAATTTAGACGTGCAAACTGGGTGCCGGTGTGGTGAGAAGTTCGAGCTCGGCCAGATTCGGCTCGAAGTCGTTCATCTTCGGATGCGGAGCCGCGCACACCGCCAAGCGAAATGGGGTCTTGCACACCCAACTCGCACGACCGCCCACACCGCAATGACGGAATTTTTGCGCACCTTCGCGCTCGTGCGGACTCGTCGAGTATAAACCTAGCTTAATGGTGAAAGGAAGATTGGTAAGTGTTGTGATACAGAGTGAAATTGTAAGTTGTTTTTAATTACCTGCTTACCTTTAGCTACGTTTTCTTGAGGTAAAGGAAAGGGGATATTTTGGTTTGCTATGGAAAACTGTAGTCTAGCTAGAGTGAACTAGCAAAATACAAGAAATGGTTAACTTAGCAAGCTAATCACAACTCTTTATTCTTTGCCAATAATATAACCTATCTCTATAATAGGCATATGTGTAGCTCTAGATGTGAGTGCAAAGATTTTGCAAACGCAAGTTACAAATACCCTGGAAGCTAAGCCCCCCCCTGTCTTCCAATCCTAGTGACGTCCCTGGGCGTGTGAGCGTGTGAAAAGAGTCAATTGCGTCAATCTCACGTCTCACACTAAATACGTCAGAGTTGGCAGCCCTGAATAAAACCCGCTCTAAACCATAAATGGTTCACCTTCATTTCCGGGCTGAGACATATAGCCTGGATCTCCTAGAGGCCACACCTTCAATGCGTCATTGTTTCAGGCTGGTTAAAAGCAGAGAGTTGTGTATAAGGGATTTACAGAAGACATTGGTAAGAAACACGTGTTTCAGTCTACAACCTACAATGAAGCAAACAGATATCAAATGTGTTTTGGAAAGTCTCGGAACCGTATCATGTGCAAACTAAAAAATGTAACTACAGTGAAAAAGTCTTTGGTTGTTGATTTAATCTATATGATAAAGTAAACATTACCAAGCATGTAAAGATAATATTTTCACACTAGAATGACTGAAAGGGATTTTGTTCATGTTTTACATTCTGCAAAAATTGTATTTGGTTTCCATTTTCTTGTCTTGAACTTGTCCAGATTTAGACATATGTAATTTGAGAGTTATATATTGAAGTACTCTAGTAACTCCAGGCAATATTTGTGGGGGCGCTCAGTACTCTATGTGTCGAAACATGCCCAGAGAACCATTTCCAACTTCCAGATTTGCAGTGCTGCCTTAACTGCCCAGAAGGTGAGCTCCACTAACTAAATAATAATACATCTGAATATATTGCAGTGACCACTGTTAATCACTAAATAATCATTCAATGCAAATCTACAGGTTGGTATGTTGTCAAAAACTGCTCCGAAGGACCCAGAGTCCACATTGGTGTGGATTGTAATAAATGCCGCAGCTGTGAAGGTATGTAAAAACTGTTTCACCGCCGTTTACATGACTGAGAGTTTATAGACTAGATGCCTTTGCAGATCAGACTGGGCTGTTCATTTCAGTACTGCTCCGAGAATACAATTATTTTTCTCGTATATAAAATATATTCACATAAGCTAATTGCTTTCACCCATTTCCCCCTAGGACAACTGCCACAGATAACCTTGTGAGTTTATCTTCTTTTTTTAAACCTCTTTGCTTTGTGAAAACTGAATTCATGGTAAACGTAATAAAATATTGAACCAATCCTCAGGTATGGTTGCTCATATGTGGTAGTTGCTGTCTTCATGCTGGCTGTGATCGTGGCAATCTGCTTTATCAGAATCAGTAAATCTGGTGAATCTGATGAAAGCTCTACAGGTAAACAACCAATCTGCTCGTCGTATTGTACTTCTGTGTACTGAAACAAACACTAATGAAATCTTGACCGGATGTGTGTTGATTGTGTTTTTCAGGAGAACCATTACATATAAAAGACACTGAGACAGTCTAAAGAAAATCTTAACTCAGGAAAGAGCAGGGCAC
Source organism: Leuciscus leuciscus (assembly GCF_965113295.1). NCBI lineage: Eukaryota > Metazoa > Chordata > Actinopteri > Cypriniformes > Leuciscidae > Leuciscus > Leuciscus leuciscus. Next base: position 30,080,955 of record NC_138747.1, on the reverse strand, counting down.
TTCTCTCTAATCCTTTGCCATTCCATGATGAACTACATTTTCCATAAACCTTTGCCTGGACTCATTATGTTCTGACAATTTTGGATTACCCTAATAAAACAGCATTTGGATCTTCACCCAAGTCCCGGAGCAGTTTGTGACAGAAGACTTCACCGACATGGATGCAGCAGTACATCTTTTCCGCCTTCATCAAGGAACTCTCTCTCTCGTGGACCACATCCAGGACTTCCTAGACATTGCTAATTTCACTGACCTCCAAGACTTAACTCTTATTTACTTATTTTGCTGTGGGCTAAATAACCTGTTACAATCCATACTCATCCGTGATGGTCCTCGACGATCTCTGTGTGAGTTCCTAGACTATGCCCTTCGGATCAGTGGTTCCTCCTTCATTGGGGGAGGTAGAGGAGGATGCTTCCCCTAAACATTTTTGGTGGTGATGCAATAGGCACACGGATTCCAGCGCTTCCAAGTCTGGTGATTACAAGTACGTTGCTCAGCTCTTTCCAGTCCGGTGATCCCAAGACCTGAGCCTCTTCAGGACATGGCCGCCACACCACAGCCTCTTCACAACATGGCCACCACACCAGAATCCCCAGCCATCATGGCCACCACACTAGAGTCCCCAGCCATCATGGCCGCCACACCAGAGTCCCCAGCCATCATGGACGCCACACCAGAGTCCCCAGCCATCATGGACGTCACACCAGAGTCCCCAGCCATCATGGACGCCACACCAGAGTCCCCAGCCATCATGGACGTCACGCTTGAGTCTCCAGCCATCATGGCTACCATGCCAGAGTCCCCAGCTGTCATGGACGCCACGCCAGATTTATCATCCATCATGAACGTTGCATCTGAAGCTACCAAGGCAGTTCCTAGGTGTTAAAGGCTGGCTTCCAGTTTGGCTGACACTCTGTCAATATCGGTGCGAGCAGCTGGAATCTCTGTGTTCGTATCAAATCTGGGGGTCTCAGAGGTTCTCCCACTGTCCTCACTGTAAAGGTGAAGCGGTGCCTGCCCATGAGCTTTCTGTTTGCCCTGACACAACCATGGAGGTCTTCCCGTGGGGATCTTCAGACCACTACTTTGCTCTGGTGGTCCTATGCTCCACCGTGGCTCCTCATAGATGGTCTTCAGCCCGGCTGGCTCCACCCTGGCCACTTGCACTGCCTGCTGCACCCTGGCGTCCTGCACAACCTCCATCTCACGAGATGGTCTTAGCCCGGCCTGCTCCGCCCTGGCCACCTGCCACTTGCGACGATGCCTGTATAATGGAGGGATTCAGGTGCGGGCCCGAGATCTGCTTTGTTATGCCCTGCAGTGATCCCTGCTGGATCCCTGGAGGCCTATATTAACTTTGCACTGTGGGTGAATGGATCCGCATTCACAGTGGGTCGAAGCGGAGGATGAAATTAACCTTGTCCAGCCCCACCTTCCAAACATCCCGCAGCCAGACTCAGAGCTCAGCCCACCATCACCCTGCACAATGGTGACAACAACACCAGAGCTCCCCGCAGACTGAGAGCTTCTACCCGCCGCGAGGACAGAGCCACTGACTACAGCACCAATTATCGCCCTGGAGCCAAAGCCCCAACGTGAGTCTGACCAGGGGTGTGAGCCAGTAACTACCGTACCAGAGGGTATTTTGGTGGAGATTGAAATTGGGAACATCTGGCTGATCGATTGGGACTCTAAAGCATTGCTTCCCTCCCTACCCCGCCCTGACTTATCAGTGTCTACATCATTGCTGGTCCTGTCCAGCATAACATTTTTTACATCACCCTGTATTGAGACTGTGACTTTATCGTCGCTGGATCTATCCAGTATAGACAGTACTGTTTTAAAAAGTGCATTGTATCAAATGTTTTATTTGAGTGTTATTTAGCCATTGTTTTAGAATTACAAATTATATGCAGCTATTTTTAAATACAGTAAAAAAAAAAAAGTACAATATAAATACATGTAAACAATAAGTGCATTGTATCAAATGGTTTATTTTGGTGTTATTATATAATAGTTAAAGACAAACACCTATAAATATGTTGAAATCTGTTTGCAAATTCATAGTAAAGAAGTTTATCTCATGAAAATGAATTATTAATTAATAGTGATGTTACAATGCAAAAGGAACTGTAATTGTGGACATTTGTTTGTTATAAATTATGAAGTGTAGACTGCCAAGAAAAGTTTTTTTTACTAAGTCGGTCCTTGGGTGTTCATTTGTCTGTATTTGTGTTGTGGAGGGTAAAAGACAGTAGTTAAAGACTGTAGTAAACTGTGCTGTAGGGGTCCTTAAATGCACATGACAGTTTGACTGTAAATATCATTAAAAAACACCAGTAACCAGTAATGTACAGTATGTGTGTCTTGTAATATACTGGTAGGTTTATGCAAAACTCAGATGCGGGTGGTTTATTGCAGTAGTTTTTCCTTTTCCACAAAAAAGACTAAAAACACTGTATTCTGCAGCCAGGCCGTTAGATGACGATGAAACACAATAGATTGAACATATAATACCCATGTGCATGACGTCATAGTTTTCAGAGATTTGCATTTTTGTTTGCAAGACCATTTTCAAAAACTTGCACTTTGAAACCCATTTTCAAAAGTTTGCATTTTCATCCACCCAAAACGCCTTTTCGTGTAAACGAACGGCCAAAACGCATAAAAAGTTTTAGCCTACGTTATTTTGGAAAAGGTGTCGTGTAAACAGGCCCTAACACTACACATTTTCCAACTACTCCTAATCAAACACACATGATTAAACTCATCAGCCCATTAGTAGAGACTCCAAGACCAGAAATATATGGTTTTAGATAATGCCGAATTCACACTGCACGATTTTCAAAGTAGTCGGGTCACAGTTCTTTTCACACTGCACAACTATCTGGGGTAACATTCAGTTGCTGCTGTGTTCACACTGCATGATGGATCGGCGACGGGGTTTCACATATTGCATGACTTTACAAAAGAAAACAAAACGCTGAGAACTTCTGTCTGGTCCGCAAATTACGTTTCACAACCAAACACGCGAGAAGGAATTAACACAAGATCACGCGTGTACACGTGAGACCGGAATTCTCGTGCGAGACTTAAATTGTTATTAAAAACGATAGCCCGCAAGAAGCTTGCGATCCATATTGTCTGTGCACTGATTTGCAGCAAAAAGGAGAAGAAAAAAACTGATTATGCAGGAGGAAATGGTTGGGGAGACGCGGGGAGCAAGAATTGTGTGTTCTGCAAAGAGAGTTGGGGGTAAATAAACAATTTTGCAATGTGCTGCTGTTGGTCTAGCAAATGTTTGTTCTTGGTTTCTGTTTGAAATAATTGTAAATATAAATACTGATATTGTTACGTGATAACTAAAGAAAACTAGGTGAGGACTCAATTGCAAAGAATAGTGATTTATTTAATAAAAGAAACAAAGTAAAACAAAAACCCACAAGGGGGAGAAACATAATACAAAACAACAACTTCCAAAACAAACATACCGGAGGGTCACAGGAAAACAGGAGACGTATACAAGACAACGATCCGACACAGACTGCAAACACAAAGGAACTTATAAAAGGGACAAATCAGGCAGGTAATGAGGGAACAACAGGTGGGGCAAATGAAACCAATAATGAGATAACAAGGAGGGTGGGATCGAAACAGAGACAGGAACACAAACACCACATGTGCTACACGATACAGGACAGGCATGTGACATTACCCCCTCCTTAAGGAGCGGCTACCAGATTCGGCCGTGAACTTCCTCATATCAGCCCCTTGTTGGCGGAGGGAACTTAGCGACTGAAAACGAAGAATACGTTCGTAGTGGGGGCACGAGACACGCTGGTGGGTGACGTGAATTCCTTCGCTGAGTCCTCGACATGGTCGGATCGTTATGTTACGTGATAACTAAAGAAAACTAGGTGAGGACTCAATTGCAAAGAATAGTGATTTATTTAATAAAGGAAACATAAAGTAAAACAAAAACCCACAAGGGGGAAAAACATAATACAAAACAAAACAAAACAAAACAAAACAACAACTTCATAAACAAACATACCGGAGGGTCACAGGAAAACAGGAGATGTATACAAGACAACGATCCAACACAAACTGCAAACACAAAGGAACTTATAAAAGGGACAAATCAGGCAGGTAATGAGGGAACAAAAGGTGGGGCAAATGAAACCAATAATGAGATAACAATGAGGGTGGAATCGAAACAGAGACAGGAACACAAACACCACATGTGCTACACGAGACACGACAGGCATGTGACAGATATTGTGGTCTATAACTCTTTCCTGAACTTCCCGCTGTCCTGTTTCTTGCTCTCTCATTGGCTGTAGGTCATCGCCGATGTAGTTTTCAGTCAGAACACATTCACACAGCAGGATTTTGAATCGCCGACAGGTCCAGTTATTTAAGCATGTCAAATATCTCACGGGCATCGGCGACTCATTGGCGATCATTCTCTCAAGCCGGTTACACATTGTGCGATTTATAATAGTCCTTTACAATTGTTGCTTGTCAGACTGTATGAACATGATCATCGCTGTAAGCCATGTCACACTGTAAGATCTCAGTTGTCATTAAAGTCAGACTGTAGGGCAGTCAAGACGCGTTAAAAACAGACGCGCAAGAAAACTTGTCTGGAGTTTTACATCATCAATCAATGACGTGTTTGGTGATGTGATCTGCATTACACACGGGATTGAAACAGTGGCTACAAAGAAATTTCTAACGTTAACTTTGGTCATGACTTGTCTTGAAAAACGAAGTCATAGGAGAATTCACACTGCAGGACTGTGAGTCAAATCTTGACACTGCCAGAATTTCGTCGGAGGTACAATTTGATCGCAATGGTCATTAATCGGCTGTCGGGGAACATGTCAAACTAACGATCAAAGACTTCCGATTTTAGCCTAGGATCAGAGGAATCTTTTAAGCCTGGAACACACCAAGTCGATACCGATGAACTAGCGCTGATGAAAGCCGACTGTGTTGTCGCCTTGCGTCAGGGGTAAAAAGCTGCACTTGAACACAGCTTTATCTTTAATTTCCTATTATCAGTGTAAAGCTGCTTTGGAACAATCTACATTGTTAAAAGCGCTATATAAATGAAGATGACTTGACTTGACTTGACAGCGAGAGAACTACTGCCGACTGTCAGCTAGAATGCTGCGTGTAAATGAGACAACTGTCTATTTCTGCAGATAGATTCATCTATATTCGTCATTCAAAAAGGGAAACCGACGCTGCAGGTTGCAGATACACAAACAGTAAAGAAAGCAGTGCGTGCTTACCATTTTGAATATCAATCCTGCTAAACACTTTCTTTATTACACTCCGCTCGTGTTAATATTGAAATATTTGCCAATGAACACTCAGGTAAGATGATGTAACATTAGAACAGCCTTCTATCTGTACCGTTTGACTTCTTTGCTCTCTGTTTTGCTATTATTCTCGTGCACTGACTCGTTCACTAAGCTGAACAGCCAATCAGAGTTCCCTCCTTCACCGATGGCCCGACGCCGATTCAACATGCCGAAATGGCCGGAAAAAAGCAGACGAGGACCAATTTCTGCTGACAGTGCGGAACAACACAATGAGAAAACTTAGAAAATATCGATTGAGCACTAGTGCATCTCTGAGCCTACATTCAGTCTGAATAAAATACTTCAGTACTGTTCAAATCAGATACTCTAAGGCCTGATTTCACAGACAGGGCTTAGATTTAGCCAGGATAAGGACTTAGTTTAATTAGGACATTTAAGTAGATTTTAAGATATATCAGTGCAAGCTGCTTTGGGTTAAAACAGCTCAAACATGCATATAGTCTGGGACTATAAGCCTTGTCTGTGAAACTGGGGGTAAGACTTTTACTCAAGTCATAATTGGTGAATTTTCGCTAAAATAGGCCTACTTTTACTTAAAGGTCCCATGACATGCTACTTTTTGTAGGCTTTAATATAGTCCTTAGTGGTCCTTAGTACTGTATCTGAAATCTCTTTCCAAAAATTCAGCCTCGGTGCAGAATTATAGCCACTACAAGCTAGTCCCAGAATGAGCTTCCTTCAGACGGACCGTTTTGGTGTCTGTAGCTTTAAATACTAATGAGGAGGAGAAAGGCAGCGCAAGGTGGAGGGTGGGTGTGGCCTTGACCATCTTGCGCAACGGTACCATGCATGTTTGTTTATGTTGGATATATTGCAATGGCACGAAGACACGCAGTCGTTCAAGCATTTCAGTTTGACCCAGAATCTGATCCAGATGGAGAAGCAACGGATGAAGAAGTTACAACTCAGCGGCTCCAGCAGGACGTTTCCGAATGGTTAGTTTAAAATATTATGTCTGGATACGGTACTTTATTCGGATGGTTTACAGTTATCATCATGTAGCTAACGCTAACCTACTGTTGCCTTTTCATGAGAGATGAGTAACGTCTGTAATTTATCTTATTACAATTACATCAAGCTCTGCGATCTTGAAATGCGGATATCGCGCGTGCCATGTAACCAACAGGAAAACGGTTATCCAAATAACAAAGAAATGTACAACACTCGCGTTACAGTATGTGTAACTTGATGCTGTCTACCTTTACATTAGCGCAAGTAACTGCATAGCTGCATAGCTAATGTGACAGCCACATTCTACGTGTAAGAAGCTAGGTAACAATAAACAGTAAAGCAACACATTTATATATAATTTGTTGACTTACTTGTCCGACGTTCAGCAAGCCCAGCTCTGTATTGACCATTCGATGTTCATTTGTACATCCAATTATTGAGAAATTATTATGCTTAGCTCGCTCAAAAGCCATGATATCTCTCGTGGACAAACTAAAATCGCATGCGCGTTCCTACTTCCTAGCTCATTTTCTCATGGGCGAGAAATATTCTCTGGGCGGGCAAAGCAGAGAAAGGGAGGTAAAATTTCTCCTTATGACGTCATAAGGAGGAGATTCAAGATCAGCCCGGTTGAGCTTCCATTTTCTCAAAGGCAGAGAAAGATAGCAAAAGCTCGATTTACACCGATTAAAATTTTTTGAAACTTGAGGACCATATACAGGCTAGGGGAACTCATATTAATGTTAAAAAACCTCAGAAAGTGGAAATTTCATGTCATGGGACCTTTAATTATGGGTTTCAGGTACTCTTTATACCTCTGCGTTTCAAGTTTAAATTTTGATTTTGGCATAATCTAAACTGGTGACATTAGAGTAAGTGAGTGGTTTCTGTCTATTTTTACCAGTTTCACCCACCAAGGCCAATATGTCATTATGATGAATAAAACATGGCTGGTGGGCCTTATTGTACTGGCGATGAGTCAGTCAACATTAGTCATCATGATGGCAATGCCTCCTTTAGGTGTCTGTTTACATGTGTCTTCCAGAAGCTTCCCACATTCATATATTCATGTCAGGGCTTGATATGAATGTGGTGCAGCTTTTGCATAATACATGTATGTTGAAGTTGTTGAAGTTAGGCCCCTCTAATGTCACTAAATAAAGTACTTCTCCCGTAGAAAATTACTTATAATTAAAATGTATACTCACACATGATTAAATTGTAATGAATAAACTATTTTGAAAGAAAAAAAAAACTCTAGTGAAAGTAACAAAAGGATAAGGATTTAATTAGAATAGGATTAAAGAGTAAAAATAGCTCAGATTTACTGATTGTTCGGAATGTGAGAAATTCACACAATCACATTCCTTTTAAATCACAAATTGACACATTATCACACCGATAATGCAATAGCTTGTGAAAAAATTACTGAATTTGTCTCTGTCACAAATACACTTGAACTGAATGGAAAAAATAACTGACTTAGAATATCAAAATGTCACTGAAAAATCTAAATATGTTTCTGTATGTTCACATTTTAGCTCTGGGCTAGAACCAAACAACAAAAATAAGTAAATCGAAATAAACCCATTACCTGTAGAATTGACCCTTCGCTAAGCCACACCCGAAAACCGGCACAGGCCAATCGTGGCTTAGCAACCGTAACTAGGAGGTCTGGCAAGCTTTCGAGCGAGGGAAACTTGCCGAAGTGTTGTGCGTATGGATTGTGCAAATCTGATACCCGTTATCCTAAAAGTTTGGACACGGGGAGTGGAATTTTTTTCCTTCTCGAAACCTAAAACCCAAGGGGAGAAATGCCGGGATGACAGGATTAACAAAAACACCTAGGTTTGCTCCACGACGTGTGAGCAGTAGCCTGGCGCGCTAAAAATATAAGCGGGAGAATGTTATCATTGCAAAGTGGTCAGGCTAATGTCTTGTGTTTATTCCACAAGATTTATGGATAAGCTGTTTGATTTATAATTATTATATTATTTTCCAATTTCACTCAGCCTGCTGTGCATGCACACAGCTGTTCCTCAATTTGTGCGTTTCCCATTTGAATGGTCAGCGAACGAGGCGGCTGCTGCTTGCGCTGGGACCTACAGAATAGGCTTTAGCTTCAATTTTGATTAAATTTTTCTCTAATCGGTTGCATATTATGTCGTGGATATATCCCTCGAATGCGTACTGCAGTCTCTTTTGTCTTGCTCTCTCAGATATTTCACTTGTTCGCCAAAAATGACTAATTATCTCCTTGGGAATGTCTGACACCAGTGCATTCATACTGTAATAGACGTGCCAGGCGCGAAAGCTTGTCAGGCGTAGCAACAGTAACTAAGGAGGGCGGGGCTTAGCGAAGAGTCAATTGTATTCTACACTTCAGTGGGCCTTTAAATACACAAAGGTGAATGAAACAAGAGATGAAGGCGATGGCACTGATTTACAAACGAGTACAATGAGGACCTCTAGAGGCCAAAACACAACAAAACCAAAGTCCTGTCAAGTAAAGAGAGAGTGTGTGTGTGTGTGTGTGTGTGTGTGTGTGTGTGTGTGTGTGTGTGTGTGTGTGTGTGTGTGTGTGTGTGTGTGTGTGTGTGTGTGTGTGTGTGTGTGTGTGTGTGTGTGTGTGTGTGTGTGTGTGTGTGTGTGTGTGTGTGTAATTAATAGTCCTGGAGAAGAGAGAGTGGAGCATGGGAATAAAGCAGAAAATATTATCTTTGAACAAAATAATAGAAACTCTCTAAAATAATCTGTTGGAAAGGATTAAAATATTCAGAAGATAACCAAAGAATGAGGGGAAAAAGGAAGAAAAGAAAAGGAAAGAATGAGCAGGACCCGGGGATTTCTCTGGAGAACAGCAGTCAGTTTAACAACTCAGAAACAAACAAGGTCATGGATCATCCAGGTAATGACACACACAGATTTTTATTCAATTATTATTTAGGTATCATGAGAAAAATATGAATTTGGGATAGTTTGTATCATGTACTTAATATAGGTGTCATTTTAATATAATGAAAACTTTCAAAGCAGTACAAGAGTAACATTATAAGCTTGTCTCACTGCAACATTTTTCACTTTCCATGTCCAACCTGGTTCTACATATTGTCATCATTTTTTTTTAACTCATTAAGGCCCGGTGTCCCAGACAAATCTTAGATTAAGCCAGGATTAGGCCTTAGTTCAATAAGGACATTTAAGAATAAACATGTCTTAGAAAGAAACATTACTGGTGTGAATCTTGAGACAAAACATTGACACTGTAACGAGAACTGTAACATCATTCCCATATTTTAAGATATATCAGAGCAAGTTGCTTTCAGTTAAAACAGCTCAAACATGCATTTTAGTCTGAGACTATCTTAAGCCTTATCTGTGAAACCAGGGGTAAGACTTTTACTCAAGTCATATTGGAATTGGTAACTTGTAAGTTACTGAGTCATTTTCACTGTAAAGTATCTGTAGTTTTACTTAAAGACCCCCTGTGGTGAAAATCAAGTTTTTAATGTTGTTTATATGTAGTGTTTTTAAATATGCTTTAAGACAAACCATGTGCAAATTCATAAGTTAAAACCATTGCTGAGTATTTTTTATTTAAAACTCAAATGAACCAAAGACTTAAGTCTTAAATCGCCTGTGGTTTTTACGTCACAAACTACCTTGTAACCAATCACATCAGTGACTACGTTTACATGCAGCCAATAACCCGTTCAAAACCGGGATATTAGCAATAACCCGGTCGCGCACGGCCATGTAAACACCGGCAAAAACCCGGATATGCTCATATCCCGGTTTTTAAAAACCCGGATATTATACCTGGGGTACCCCCTTTCTAACCCGAATATTTGGTCATGTAAACGCGTATCGGCATATCCCCATCAAAAGGGACATTGATTTGTGTTCTGCGCATGTTCTATTCGCAAGGAATCTTGGTCTTTTGAGTAGGGACGGCGCATACAGAAACCCGCGTGCAGTATACCGGAAGTAAACAAGAAGTAGAGGTAAACATGGCGAGACGCAGCACAGCACCACACTTTTGGAGCGAGGAGGAAAGCGCAAACAAAGGCGATCGCTATCTGCCCCGAACTATTCATTATCCGCGTGCTGCTGCTGTTGTTGTTATCTTTGGATACAGGAAAAAGAATCGGAAATGACGCATATTGCGTCTTAAGGAAGTCCGTACGTCCAGACGCTAACCGCGTGTCGCCGTTTACATCGGGATATTGCAAATTCCATGTATACAGGAGTAACTCTCTCTGCTCACGCATGTAAACGCGTTATTCCGAATGTTTCAGAAACCCAAATAGTGACTCTAACCCGACCATAACCCGGATATTGGCTGCATGTAAACGTAGTCAGTGTGTGTGTGGGCTTTAGTTTATCATTAACTGTGACCGCTCTGAAGCAGTGGAGTCTCAAGAGAAGCCAGGTTATCCCGCTATATTTTTCTGTTGATATGAAAAATCTGTACATTTAGCAATATAGCGGATGAATTATATGATGTATATTACAACATTATGATGAACTATATGCTTTTCTCCACTGACGTTCTGATGTTCAAAGTGTTTCTAAGGATATTGATTTTTAGAAGAAAGACTGAGATGGCGAACGGGAACATGGTTTGTGTATCATTAGCAACACATTATTAGCTGTTTGATAACATTGTCAAGCAAAAGGCTAATCATATTATTTACCATTATGTGTCCGACGTTGTAAAAGTTGATAACATTGTGAAGCATTTACTACAGTAACTTGAGTAAAGTTTAGCGAGTGGATCTCTGAGCTGGTGTGAGTGAGTGGAGGCGGGGCTCATTTGCATGTTCATGTGTGCAAATTGAAGTATACTGAATAAAGCAAGGGTGTGGAGTTACAGTCAAGCTATTTTAAGGCTTGAAGTAATTTTCGTCACAGGTAAAAACGTCTAAATGCGTCATTATGATGAAGAAAACATGGCTGGTGGGCCTTATTGTACTGGCGATGAGTCAGTCATCATTAGTCATCATGATGGCAATGCCTCCTTTAGGTGTCTGTTTACATGTGTCTTCCTGAAGCTCCACACATTCATATATTCATGTCAGGGCTTGATATGAATGTGGTGCAGCTTTTGCATGATACATGTATGTTGAAGTTGTTGAAGTTAGGCCCCTCTAATGTCACTAAATAAAGTACTTCTCCCGTAGAAAATTACTTATAATTAAAATGTATGATTAAATTGTAAGGAATAAACTCTTTTGAAAGAATAAAACTCTTGTGAAAGTATAACAAAAGGATAAGGATTTAATTAGAATAGGATTAAAGCAGGGGTCACCAAACTTTTTTCTCTGGGGGCCACATTATCGTTCCTGACTGTGATGGGGGGGGCGGGTCAGCTGAGAGGTCATCTATATAACATAGAATTGTATGACCCAGATCAAAATGACCACCAGCAGGCCTCATTGTGTAGTAGAGATTACTAGTCTGGCACAGCCATCCCCACTACTATATCCACACTACTAAATCAACACTTGATTCCTGGCACATATTTGTTTATCTTTACTAGTGGTTTGCAAAAGTAGTAATCGAGTCTTCACATTTTGTTTTAATTAAAGTTATTCTTCACTTTAAAAATAATCATTGGTCCACTGTTCTTTGAAAACTCTGCACTCTCTATTAGGGGTGGAACGGTACACAGAAGTCACGGTTCGGTTCATACCTCGGTTCAGACATCACGGTTCGGGACGAGTTCGGTACAATGAAGGGAAAAGCAAAACAAAAATGCAGAAGGCTTGTGCATGTCCCAGGCTGGACCACCAAAGGAAAATAAATTACTTAAGCCATGTATTTTTTAAAATAAGTTTTATTGTTTGTTCAGAATGTGATAAATTCACACAATCACATTCCTTTTAATTCACAAATTTACACAATACCACACCGATAACGCAATAGCTTGTGATAAATTACCGAATTTGTCTCTGTCACAAATACACACTTGAACTGAATGGACAAAATAACTCACTTAGAATATCAAAATGTCACTGAAAAATCTTTTCACATTTTATACATCAAAAGATGTTGCTGTACGTTCACATTTTAGCTCTGGGCTAGAACCAAATAATGACAAAAATAAGTAAATCGAAATAAACCCATTACCTGTAGAATTGTATTCTACACTTCAGTGGGCCTTTAAATACACAAAGGTGAATGAGACAAGAGATGAAGGCGATGGCACTGATTTACAAACGAGTACAATGAGGACCTCTAGAGGCCAAAACACAATATAATCAAAGTCCTGACAAGTACAGTGTGTGTGTGTGTGTGTGTGTGTGTGTGTGTGTGTGTGTGTGTGTGTGTGTGTGTGTGTGTGTGTGTGTGTGTGTGTGTGTGTGTGTGTGTGTGTGTGTGTGTGTGTGTGTGTGTGTGTGTGTGTGTGTGTGTGTGTGTGTGTAATTAATAGTAGAGAGTCTGGAGCACATTTCCTGGAATGATACGTGTTATCATACTTCTGCAGTGGGGCATATTTGGTGGGAGTGTGTGTGTGAGATGCCCTTTGGTGTTCAGATGATTTGGCGTGTGTGTGTGTGTGTGTGTGTGTGTGTGTGTGTGTGTGTGTGTGTGTGTGTGTGTGAGACGCCCTCTGCTGTTCAGATGATTTGGCATGTGTGTGTGTGTGTGAGACGCCCTCTGGTGTTCAGATGATTTGGCGTGTGTGTGTGAGACGCCCTCTGCTGTTCAGATGATTTGGCATGTGTGTGTGTGTGTGAGACGCCCTCTGGTGTACAGATGATTTGGCGTGTGTGTGTGAGACGCCCTCTGCTGTTCAGATGATTTGGCATGTGTGTGTGTGTGAGACGCCCTCTGGTGTACAGATGATTTGGCGTGTGTGTGTGAGACGGCTTTTGGTGTTCAGATGATTTGGCGTGTGTGTGTGTGTGTGTGTGTGTGTGTGTGTGTGTGTGAGACGCCCTCTGGTGTTCAGATGATTTGGCGTGTGTGTGAGACGGCTTTTGGTGTTCAGATGATTTGGCATGTGTGTGTGTGTGAGACGCCCTCTGGTGTTCAGATGATTTGGCATGTATGTGTGTGAGACGGCTTTTGGTGTTCAGATGATTTGGCGTGTGTGTGTGTGTGTGTGTGTGTGAGACGCCCTCTGGTGTTCAGATGATTTGGCGTGTGTGTGAGACGGCTTTTGGTGTTCAGATGATTTGGCATGTGTGTGTGTGTGAGACGCCCTCTGGTGTTCAGATGATTTGGCATGTATGTGTGTGAGACGCCCTCTGGTGTTCAGATGATTTGGCGTGTGTGTGAGACGGCTTTTGGTGTTCAGATGATTTGGCATGTGTGTGTGTGTGAGAGACGCCCTCTGGTGTTCAGATGATTTGGCATGTGTGTGTGTGTGTGTGTGAGAGACGCCCTCTGGTGTTCAGATGATTTGGCATGTGTGTGTGTGTGAGAGACGCCCTCTGCTGTTCAGATGATTTGGCATGTATGTGTGTGAGACGCCCTCTGCTGTTCAGATGATTTGGCATGTATGTGTGTGAGACGCCCTCTGGTGTACAGATGATTTGGCGTGTGTGTGGGAGACGGCTTTTGGTGTTCAGATGATTTGGCGTGTGTGTGTGTGTGTGTGAGACGCCCTCTGGTGTTCAGATGATTTGGCGTGTGTGTGTGAGACGGCTTTTGGTGTTCAGATGATTTGGCATGTGTGTGTGTGTGTGAGACGCCCTCTGGTGTTCAGATGATTTGGCGTGTGTGTGTGAGACGGCTTTTGGTGTTCAGATGATTTGGCATGTGTGTGTGTGTGTGTGAGACGCCCTCTGCTGTTCAGATGATTTGGCATGTGTGTGTGTGTGTGAGACGCCCTCTGGTGTTCAGATGATTTGGCGTGTGTGTGTGAGACGGCTTTTGGTGTTCAGATGATTTGGCATGTGTGTGTGTGTGTGTGAGACGCCCTCTGCTGTTCAGATGATTTGGCATGTGTGTGTGTGTGTGAGACGCCCTCTGGTGTACAGATGATTTGGCGTGTGAGTGTGTGTGTGTGAAACGCCCTCTGGTGTCCAGATGATTTGGCATGTGTGTGTGTGTGTGTGTGTGTGTGTGTATGAGACGCCCTCTGGCGTTCAGATGATTTGGCATGTGTGTGTGTGTGTGTATGTGTGTGTGTGTGTGTGTGTGTGTGTGTGTGTGTGTGAAACGCCCTCTGGCGTTCAGATGCAGCATTTACTACCGATCAGCCGTTGCACTGACAAACTGCGCATAAAATAATCGCAGCCTTTGCCAAATCCCGTGCGGTTTCATTGCGATTAATTGTGCAGCCCTAATGACGTAATATCTGCACTATCCTCGGTTTCTGCTTGTATAAACCATAGATATAATACATAGATGCCTCATTAGCGGCAGTTTCAATGGGCCAAGCCGCTTATGACGATCTCTATGATACAGTATCTCGCAGCTGTTTTGTCGTTCAGTCATCATGGTTCACGATTACTGATTGGCGAGTACAGAAAATCCCAAAAAAACGTAAACGTAGATCAACTGAGGCAAGCAAGCTTAATTGGGACAAATCGAGAAATAAAATAAGGATCAACATCGGCGTGGCGTTTTCAGGATGGAGAGAGCTTCGCGACAAACTTGGACTTGACAGAGACTCCGCTCCTGCATGTGTTTTAATTGACAAGTAACGCTTTTTGATCAAGTCTGATGACAGTGAAATTAAATGTGTTGTACAAAAATATTTAGCCATTACTTGCAAATACTGTGGGTTTGTTCAGATGTACTTTTAATATGATTGTTTTAAACGTGTGAATCTGTGCAACATTAACCCACCAAATCATTTGACAAATAGTCACAAATTAGTAACATGCTGCTAAGATAGCATTACATGTCACGTTCCTTGCAGCTAATTCATTACAATGACATAAAATAGTGTGATAAAACGTACAGGTAAAACAAAAACTAATTTATTAGCTAATATATAATTTATATGATTTGTGCATTCCATACATCCCTGGATGGTGAAAACGACATCTCCCATCGTTCCACTCTCCTTCATAGCGTCATCAAGCTTCACCTTTCTTATTGTTTTGAAAATGCGACCTCTGGCGGCAAAAAAAAAACTAAAACAAGATTGTACCTTTAAAATATGCTTTAAGACAAACCATGTGCAAATGTATAAGTCAACACCATTGCCGAGTAGAGGTTGGAGAATAGCAAGAGTTACAACTGCTTCGGTTTCTTTGCGGGGACACCGCCTTCATCTGCCATGTCTATCGGCTCGCTTTCGGGTTAAACTTTCCGCAACTGCGCAACTGGGTTACAGGTTGCCAGGTTGAGGTGACAAACGGGTTGAAATTGTATGGTGTGTGGATTGTGTGAATATAATGCATTTAATACAAGATCTGGCAACTGGTCAACATTAGACAAACATTTTGGTCCGATTATTCATAAAGGAGTTTGGGCCATGCAAATTACGGGAGTTTCCCGGGAGAAATAACAAACCGGGGTCCGGGAGGGGTCCGGGAGATAGGGCTAAAAAACGGGGGAAACCCGGGAAAAACGGGAGTGTTGACAGGTATGGATGAGTCAGTCATCATTAGTCATCATGGTGGCAATGTCTCCTTTAGGTGTCTGTTTACATGTGTCTTCCAGAAGCTCCACACATTCATATATTCATGTCAGGGCTTGATATGAATGTGGTGCAGCTTTTGCATGATACATGTATGTTGAAGTTGTTGAAGTTAGGCCCCTCTAATGTCACTAAATAAAGTACTTAATATGATTAAATTGTATCAGATAAACTCTTTTGAAAGAATAAAACTCTTGTGAAAGTATAACAAAAGGATAAGGATTTAATTAGAATAGGATTAAAGAGTCAAAATAGCTCAAATTGACTGTTTCTTCAGAATGTGAGAAATTCACACAATCACAATCCTTTTAAATGGGCGACAGGTATGGGGTATTCCCCATGAATACAGGCTCACTGGTAACAGTGGGCTACGGGATGGCATCCGGCGGTGTGGGAACTGTTACGTGACTATATGTTGGATTACATGCTGCTCCTATAGTGTGAGTGTATACCTGCGGGCACCTTGACATTGTGCCTTAAATTGCAGGAAACGGTCTACAGGGGACATCTCGATCTCGATAAGGGTAATTCGACCAATATTTGATGGTTTCCCACCATCGTTCTATGGCCGGAGGAACCTTCTCACTAGTATTCGACCAGAAAAAGGTCCACGGGCATAAAATGGAGATGGGGTCACATTAAGGCATCCAAGACCAGGCACTGCTAACTCTGGCAGCCCCTGCATCCGGATTCTGATCAAATTACTGAATTTGTCTCTGTCACAAATACCCTTGAACTGAATGGACAAAATTACTCACTTATAGTGCCAAAATGTCTCTGAAAATTTGTTTCACATTTTATACATCAAAATATGTTGCTGTACGTTCACATTTTAGCTCTGGGCTAGAACCAAATAATAACAAAAATAAGTAAATCGAAATAAACCCATTACCTGTAGAATTGTATTCTACACTTCAGTGGGCCTTTAAATACACAAAGGTGAATGAGACAAGAGATGAAGGCGATGGCACTGATTTACAAACGAGTACAATGAGGACCTCTAGAGGCCAAAACACAATATAATCAAAGTCCTGACAAGTACAGAGTGTGTGTGTGTGTGTGTGTGTGTGTGTGTGTGTGTGTGTGTGTGTGTGTGTGTGTGTGTGTGTGTGTGTGTGTGTGTGTGTGTGTGTGTGTGTGTGTGTGTGTGTGTGTGTGTTATAAAAATATTATTAGTGTGTATATTACAAAATATTATCTTTGAACAAAATAATAGAAACGTTCTACAATAATCCAGTAACTGTTGGAAGGGATTAAAATATGCAGAAGATAACCAAAGAATGAGGGGGGAAAGGAAGAAAAGGAAAGAATGAGCAGGACCCGGGGATTTCTCTGGAGAACAGCAGTCAATTTAACAACTCAGAAACAAACAAGGTCATGGATCATCCAAGTAATGACAAACACTGATTTTTATTCAGTTATTGTTTAGGTATCATGAGAACAATATGAATTTAGGATAGTTTGTATAGGTGTCAACTTTCACAGCAGTACAAAAGTAACATTATAAGCTTGTCTCATTGAAACATTTTGACACATGCTTTCCATGTCCAACCTGGTTCTACATATTGTCATCAGTTTTTTTTTTTAACTCTTTTTTTTTAATTATTTTTTTTACTCAAAGTAAAACATTAAGGCCTCTTTTCACAGACAGAGCTTAGATTAAGCCAGGATTAGGCCTTAGTTCAATTAGGACATGTAAGTAGCTTTTATAAACACACCTTAGAAAAATACATTACTGGTGTGAATCTTGAGACAAAACATTGACACTGTAACGAGAACTGTAACGTCATTTCACATATTTTAAGATATATCAGAGCAAGTTGCTTTCAGTTAAAACAGCTCAAACATGCATTTTAGTCTGAGACTATCTTAAACCTTGTCTGTGAAACCAGGGGTAAGACTTTTACTCAAGTCATATTGGAATTGGCATATGGAGTCATTCTCGCTGTAAAGTATCTGTAGTTTTACTTAAAGACCCCCTGTGGTGAAAATCAAGTTTTTAATGTTGTTTATATGTAGTGTTTTTAAATATGCTTTAAGACAAACCAAGTGCAAATTCATAAGTTAAAACCATTGCTGAGTATTTTTTATTTAAAACTCAAATGAACCAAAGACTTAAGTCTTAAATCGCCTGTGGTTTTTACGTCACAAACTACCTAGTAACCAATCACATCAGTGTGTGTGTGGGCTTTAGCATATCATTAACTGTGACCGCTCTGAAGCAGTGGAGTCTCAAGAGAAGCCAGGTTATCCCGCTATATTTTTCTGTTGATATGAAAAATCTGTACATTTAGCAATGAATTATGTATATGATGTATATTACAATGTTATGATGAACTATATGCTTTTCTCCACTGACGTTCTGATGTTCAAAGTGTTTCTAAGGATATTGATTTTTAGAAGAAAGACTGAGATGGCGAACGGGAACATGGTTTGTGTATCATTAGCAACACATTATTAGCTGTTTGATAACATTGTCAAGCAAAAGGCTAATCATATTATTTACCATTATGTGTCCGACGTTGTAAAAGTTGATAACATTGTGAAGCATTTACTACAGTAACTTGAGTAAAGTTTAGTGAGTGGATCTCTGAGCTGGTGTGAGTGAGTGGAGGCGGGGCTCATTTGCATGTTCATGTGTGCAAATTGAAGTATACTGAATAAAGCCAGGGTGTGGAGTTACAGTCAAGCTATTTTAAGGCTTGAAGTAATTTTCGTCACAGGTAAAAACGTCTAAATGCGTCATTATGATGAAGAAAACATGGCTGGTGGGCCTTATTGTACTGGCGATGAGTCAGTCATCATTAGTCATCATGATGGCAATGCCTCCTTTAGGTGTCTGTTTACATGTGTCTTCCTGAAGCTCCACACATTCATATATTCATGTCAGGGCTAAAGAATAAAACTCTTGTGAAAGTATAACAAAAGGATAAGGATTTAATTAGAATAGGATTAAAGAGTCAAAATAGCTCAAATTTACTGTTTGTTCAGAATGTGAGAAATTCACACAATCACATTCCTTTTAAATCACAAATTTACACAATATCACACCGATAATGCAATAGCTTGTGATAAATTACCGAATTTGTCTCTGTCACAAATGCACACTTGAACTGAATGGACAAAATAACTCACTTAGAGTATCAAAATGTCACTGAAAAATAAAATAAAAGAGCAAAAATAAGTAAATCGAAATAAACCCATTACCTGTAGAATTGTATTCTACACTTCAGTGGGCCTTTAAATACACAAAGGTGAATGAGACAAGAGATGAAGGCGATGGCACTGATTTACTAACGAGTACAATGAGGACCTCTAGAGGCCAAAACACATAATATAATGAAAACTTTCACAGCAGTACAAAAGCAACATTATAAGCTTGTCTCATTGAAACATTTTGACACATGCTTCCCATGTCCAACCTGGTTCTACATATTGTCATCAGTTTTTTTTTTAACTCATCATTTTTTTACACTAAAAGTAAAACATTAAGGCCCGGTGTCCCAGACAGAGCTTAGATTAAGCCAGGATTAGGCCTTAGTTCAATAAGGACATTTAAGTATAAACATGTCTTAGAAAGAAACATTACTGGTGTGAATCTTGAGACAAAACATTGACACTGTATAGAGAACATAACGTCATTCACATATTTTAATATATATCAGAGCAAGTTGCTTTCAGTTAAAACAGCTCAAACATGCATTTTAGTCTGAGACTATCTTAAACCTTGTCTGTGAAACCAGGTGTACATATAAAACAATAATAGGCTATAAAACGGTAAAGTGAGAGAAAGTGAGCAAATGTAGTAGTCTTTTTTCCTTCATAATTATTTGTCAAATTATGTTATAAAAGCTAAATGATTTATCTAATAATTATTTTATCTGAATATTCGACTTAATGAGACCTTAACTTATGTAGTAATGTATATTACCATGATCTACTATTTCTACAATAGGCCTATCACCTTGAAATCAAAATTGATAATACTTATTTTTTTCATGTAATATTGCAGTGTTTATTATAAATTATTTATCTGTGCACATCATTATTTTATTGTAATCTGTAAAAAAAAAAATGCAATCTTGAATCAGAATAACTTCCGCTCCCTCTTGCAGCATCTCTTCTCTTCTCTGATGATGAGGGCGGGGCAACCTGTCACTCACATGAGATCCACCAATCACAAACCACAACCATCCAATCAATTCCTCATGGACAAAATCAAGCCCCGCCCACATTTGATCTTGATCCAGAACATTACATAAATATTTTTATTAGCTTAAATGTTGATTATTAGTCATTTTCAAACCCTTCTACTTAATCGTCAGTCTTGCATATCCGCCATGTTTTGTAGTTTTTTAACGCTCTTTACTCATGTTTGTAGTTCTGAACTGGATCCTCCTCCAAAGCGCAATGGGTTGTGGGCGATATTAGCTGTTATAGTGAGCTCGGATCCACACTTCGCAAAAAACATCGGAAATAGTAGACTTCTGGCACACTCTTTTCAACATACTATTCTTTAGGACACACCTATTTTAATCTCGCATACTGTTTAGGATGGAAAGTATGGACATTGAGACGCAGGGTGGATCTGGTGTGTTTTAGCTAAATGCTGTGTTGCAATTCCCGAAATTAGAATTAGTGTGTCCCAAATCCTAGAAAGTTGAGTATTCCAAAGATACCCGGATTGTCTACTTTTTAGAGTCCAAAGTGTGGATCCGTGCACACTCTGACTGCTAATATTGCCCATAACCCATTGCGAGTTGAATGAGGATTCGATTAGAACTACAAACAAAAAACTACAAGCATGGCAGATGTGCGAGTCCGACGCTTGCGTATTGAGGTTTAGATTTTACAGGAGTTTAAGTGATTAATAATGAGTTTCTAACCTGATGAAAATATATTTATACAATGTTACCCACATTATATTTCATCTGCAACAGTATTGCGAACTTTTGTAAAGATGCGTTTGGTCATTAAAGTCCCCCTGTAGTCAATAATTACTCATCTTTGATCACCAAAATTACATATTTAAAAATGTTTTCCTTAAAAGATTTTCTTCATGCCTTAAAATAGCTTGAATGTAACTCTACTGCCTCATTTAGTATACGAGGTTCTATGCAAATTAAATGCAAATGAGCCCCGCCTCCACTCACTCACTCAGCTCAGAGATCCACTGGTTGACGATCACACGTTGATCTGAGGTAGTTTGTGACGTCAGAAACACCAGCGATTTCAAAGCGTGTTTTTGAGACTGTCTTTGGTTCACTGCAGTTTTAAGGAGAAAATACTCAGCAATGGAGTCGACTTACACATGGTTTGTCTTAAAGCATGTTAAAAACACCACATAGACATTTAAACAACATTAAAAACTTGATTTTCACCACAGAGGGACTTTAACTTTTAAATGCATCATATTCAAACACATGAGGAGAGTTTCCACATGAAAGAGCCACCGTTGGCAAATCAACTCGCTACTCCATTTCTCTGTGATACGGTAGGAAATTAAATTGAATGTGGAGGAATTTAACTGTGACAAGATGATTGACAGGACAGTTTAACGTGACAGGATGAATGAGAGCGGTCCGTTAAAGATGCAATTGTGACGAAGTAGTTTGTCCCAAAGCTTGCCTGGTCTTCTGCTACACACTCAAAAGTATGTTCCTTTTCTTCACAAAAACAGTACACACTTTTCGGGCGTAGTATAAGCAGGAGAATTGGGACGCACCAATACTCTACAGGAAAGCGGCTCTACGGCAGCAGGATTGGATACCCCTGACTGACATTACCTTGGGATAGCCTTGGTGGCACATCCTGATAGATAACATTACTGTTTATCATGATCTGATCCATCCAAGACATTTCTGAGCTCTGAACTGAATCCATGAAGTCTGAACTTTTGTTGACAGGTGTCAACAGGTGTGATGACTGCAGGGCAGGGTTTGTCCTTAACCAGTTTGGGGGGGACGGGTCATGATGCAACCTGATGTATATTAGACTGAAGAAGTGTCCCTTCCTCAATGTAAGTGTCTGCCAAAAAAGTCATAATTATGGATTTGAGCAAAACCCACACTATAGAAGCAATATTAATGGTGATGCCTTATCAAACATCACTTATAATGGGGAGGTGTATTCTTGCATAATCTAAGTAAAGGTTTCTGAACAATGGATGGTATATTAAAATATGGATTGGTAAATTCCTTTTGGTTTTTGTTCCTTGGTTAGCTTAATACATTGATTTGAAAGCAACAAAAGTCCACTGTTCATTTCAGCCCTTTACTCCCATTGTATAAAAGTTTACACTTTATACACAGAAAGAGTCTGTCGTCTCTGAAGCTATACTGTTTGACTTGACTTGCTCAGTTAACTCATTTGCCAAGAACAACAGGAAAGTAGATACTCAGGAATAGCACAAGTGCACACACACACACACTCAAAACACACCTGCCAGGTGACATACAATGCCTGGGTTCACTGATGCGTATTGTCACATGATGACAGTTCCACCAGTCCTGCTGGACGTTTCTCCAGACTCCACCCTTTGTAAAGTCACATGGGACAAACTCCTACACAAGCACAAGGAGTGTCAGATATCACAGAGTTTTCTTCAGAATCAGGTGACACATTGAAATTCTGTAGTGATCATTCATAATCGAAACTCGCCGGCTGGATTAAGAAAAAGACGCTGAAGTCCGAAACCCTTGAAGATAGGAGGAACTCCTTTTGAATTACAGAGGTGGGTCTCTCCTCATTGACCTGTGATGAATGTAGGTGAGCTTCAAACATTTGTGTATTTCATGGACAAAAGAGGTGGCAACTGCTAAATTTACAAATCTGTCAGATTATACCTTTTGGTTCAAGCATATCATGTAGCATTTAACAAGCAGATGAGGCGTTTGAAGAGGGATTTTAGCAGCTTTGTTAGCCGGCGCTCACCTAGTCAGGTGAAGATCCAGTTTGACCACCAGACCTTCCAGGAAGAAGGAAGTCTTTGTGTTCAGACTGGCATGTCATATCCTAAGTGTCTTAAAATGTCATAAAACTGAACAGACAATCCTGCACACGTTTTGACAAGATAAAAATGCTATTGGTTTCCAAATATTATCTAGATTTGACTTAATTTTTTTTAATGAAGCACACTGCACAGCATATAGGGGTCATATCAATGATCTTACAAAGGTTATTTCACTTTCACATTCACGTCAAATTCTTTCACTTTCCAAGTACTAAAACATTTGGTTTTTGTTTTATCTCCTTCAAAAGGTTGAATAAATAATGAAGACTAAGTAACACCTTTCCATTTTCCCTTTTTAATTATATTATTGTTGGTTTGTAAACCAAAAGTCATAAAGAAATGGTTTAGAATTGTGTTTGAAATCACATAATGTTTTTTTTTTTGTGTGTGTGTGTATAGAATATTCCCATATAAGCGTACAAGTAATCTGACAGTTGTTGCATGTCTGCCTATTTTATCATCTTTAAAAGTGAATTAATTAGATCCTACTTTATATTAGATATCTTTTACTACTATGTACTTGCATTAAGCATGTTATAAAATGTAAGCTGCTTATTTATACATGTTGTTCTGCAAACACACACAAACCAACATTTGCTGTTATTAACTTTGGGATACAGGTGAGAAGGAAGTTTAAAGGTAGGGCTAGGTTTAAGGGTAGATTTAAAGAGACTGTTCACCCAATAATGAATATTCTGTCATCATTTGTTTCCGCTCATGTCGTTGAAGACAGAAGATCTTCGGAACACAAATTAAGATATTTTAAAAATTCTCTCATCATTTTTGTTCATCCATTGAAAGTCCATGCAACCCCAAAGTACAAAAAGACATCTAAACGAATATAAACAAGCGGTTTATTCCAAGTCTTCTGCAGAGACACGATCACTTTATTTGATGAGCAAATTTAAAATAGGATTTTATACACATATAAACTATTTATCAACACATGTACATAGAGCACATCAAATATGGAAGATCAACCGAGATCGTGGCTAATCATTTTGGATGCGTGGGCTTTAATCTGTGGAGGGACAGAAATCTCTTAAAGTCCCCCTGTGGTGAAACATTTTTTTTTAATGTCGTTTAAATGTCTATGTGGTGTTTTTAATATGCTTTAAGACAAACCATGTGTAACTTCATAAGTCGACTCCATTTCTGAGTATTTTCTCCTTAAAACTGCAGTGAACCAAAGACAGTCTCAAAAACACGCTTTGAAATCGCTGGTGTTTCTGACGTCACAAACTACCTTGTAACCAATCAGATCAACGTGTGATCGTCAACCAGTGGATCTCTGAGCTGAGTGAGTGAGTGGAGGCGGGGCTTATTTGCATATTCATAGAATGAGACAAGGTTATAGAGTTACATTTAAGCTAAAAAAAAGTCTGAATATGTCATTTTGTGATCAAAGATGAGTATTAAGGGATACAATTATTGACTACAGGGTGATTTTAAGATTCATTCAAAATATCTTCATTTGTGTTTTGAAGATGGACAAGAGTCTTATGGGTTTGGAACAGCTCTAACACTTTATTTTACAGTCCCCTTGTTACTCGTTACATGTAGTGACTATAGTAATAACTATAAATTATACATAATTACATGCAACTAGCCCTAAACCAAACCCTAATCCTAACCCTAGAGTCAGGACATGTAGTTTATTATTATTACACAGTACTGAATGCATAATTACACTGTAACACTGACACCTTAATATAAAGTGTAACCGGAACAGCATAAGCAAGTGACAGAATGAGAGAATCTTCATATTTTGCGTGAACTACCCCTTTAGGGTTGCACTGTAACTATATTTGTAATTACATGGAGCTACATTTAATGTAACTACAATATAACAAGATGTATATAAGTATATTGGGTCGATTAATTGTTTATAGGTGAACACAAGTAGTGTCTGAGAAGGGAATTTAGTGTTTTGTTTATTCCATCCTGGTTACCGTTCGATGCACATGACATCATATTGACATCATACTGTGTGTCTTTGATGATTCAGTGTTTAGTTCTTGCTTTGGTTATTATGTCAATCATTATCAAAGTGAACGATCAAAGGTCATCATTTGCAGGAAACTTGTTTATCTGATATGCAGTATGTTTGATCCTACAAGTATCATTTTACTTTTCATTTCAAAAAGTTGTGTATAGACATTGTTCTCAATCTAATTCTTTTTATAATTATTCATTCGGTTTAGTAAATCAAAAAATTATCCTCTTTCTGTCTTTATCTCTGGTACATTGGTTTATTGATAAAAATGACTTTGGGTTTTTTATATTCACCCTGTTATTTTTTTTTTTTTTTGCTGGATTGTAGACTTTTATTTGATGCTTTTCTTGGCCATTGTTTGAGACTGAGCAAGTGAGTGAGACTGGAAAGTATTTTCACTGCTGTGAAGCCAGGAAAGTCAGACATAGAATCACAAAGAAAGAAAAATCACACAGAAAACGTTCAGACTAAAGAATATCAGGATTCTGCAGATATTAACAGCAGGACAAAACACTGCAAGGTAAATTTAGATGAATCACTTTCATGTTAGTAAAAGAAAATCGCATGCACAGATTATGATGCATTTTCTATGCATTAATCCTGTTCTCTCATATTTGTTGTTCTGAAACTATATTAATCAACAAATGGTTTATATGTATTTATTATATGCATTTTTAAATCTGTGTTGAAATATAAGGTTAGGGTTAGTCTGTCAGTCGCACCTCTCAGGTCAAAGTCTCTGTTAATATCCGCTGCCCATGTTGGTGTGGCTGTGATTATGCAACACTATTCACTCGATGAATGGATCAGTCTATAAATAGAAATAATACATTGCTAACAATAGAAATTGCTTTGCAAGTATTCATTCAATTTTTAAAGTACACTATAAACCTTTTTTTTTTTTTTTTATGAACAACATTTAAATATTGAATGAGTGCATCATAAATACATCTTCTGAACTTTTGTTCTTGCCTACGTAATTAATTATTATTTAGGAAACTGCGCACTTCGTCCGTGTGGGATTGCATCCTATCAGTAAATAGGAAAGAAGTTCAGTCAGGCGACATGTAGAAGGTTTGAAGCCACAACAAATTAACCTCAACCAAATAGAGAAAAGAGAAAGCAAAACGTTCAACTCGTTATAAAACACAAATCAGCATCAGCTTGGTTTTTCATATAACGTTGTTCCTGTTGGGAATGGTACCAATGTCAGTCTCTTATCTAGTTACTACTTTGATCCATTATCCTACAAATATAATACAAACTGATTTGCAATAGTTTAGTTTCCACCTGTTATGAATAGCAATATTTGCACCTTTTGTAAAGATATTTTACAGCAATTGTTTTCAACGAGTCAACAAAATAAGCTCGGCATCTTCTCAGATATCCGTCGTCTTCCATTATTTATTGACTTGCTTATTTTTTGGAGTGAGGGAGTTTTTTTAAGTTAGATCTTTGGGTATATTTTATTTTAAGAGGACAGTAATAAGGACAGACAGGAAATCATGGGAGAGGAGAGAAAGAAATCAGACCAGGAAAGAAGCTCAAGCCAGGAATCCAACTCACGTCAGCTAAAGTGCATCCGCACCACATGCAACTGGAGCACTTTCCCACACAGCTGTGCCTCCGACAGGATTATTGATGTCATTAGTGACATTCGCCCTGATAAGGCGATCCCTGGACACACCAGTGTGCCTCAAGAACGCACCGAATAGCGAATCAGAACCCACAAAATTACCAAAACAATGTCCCTCTGCAAGATATTTGGTAGTTTTATGCTTCAACTGCCATACGTTACTTATAAAAGCCACTTTAAAAGTTAATTATATCAAATGATAAATGACCATGTGACTTGAACTCCTCCTAGAGTTTTCAGCCTAATCTTCCAAATGTTTTTGTTTGTCTGTCTAATGTATAATAAGCAATGTAAGCATCATGGCCACGCAGAAAACCCTCGCAATAGTAGAGTGCACTGGTTTTCTCCCAGAAAACACACTCAAAACTCATTTAGCACAGGCTTCTTCATGTGGCCACTTGCCAGTGGGTTTAGTCATTTCAAAAAGACTCAAACAATAAACATCATAAGTAAATAAAACACCTTGTGCACACAGAGTTTTGTGGAAATTCATTCAGCAAGATCCTCACAATGCATTATGGGTAGTTTAGTCATTGAGTATGCAGTGTTTGTACACTTGTTATTACAGTACATTTTGGAAGTAAATAGGGTGCTTTTTGATGGGCACTACGGATACAATTGACGTCAGAGTTCGGTTTGTTTTGGTGAACGCTGTTAAAAAAAAAAATAACAACAACAAAAGTGATGTGAGCAACGATCCATTTTGGAAGAAAATCCATCCGTTAGCAAAATGGGTTTGCGGCTCCAGGTTGATGACGCAAGGATACCGCGGTTCGAACCCAAATAATACAATGTGAACAGAGACCAACGGAGGAGGGGGGAAGAAATCAAACTCTGATTCAGATCAAGCAATTGAACCAAGTGTGAAAACACCTCCAGTTTACCTGAAATGTCCACTTTAGTTTCGGACACCATAAAGCACAGTATAGGCTAAGGGTATGGAGGACGGTTTTTGACAGAGCCAGCATCTGATGTAACGCCTACTTTGTTGGCCTACTTTCTGGAAAAACCAGCTTGACCAGCTCATCCTGGTTTGACTGCCCAAAACCTGATGTCAAGTGACAAAAACAGGAAAGAGATTGGAACTGCGACTGGAAATATCTTAACAGATTTACATCGTAATATCAAGCATTACATGATTTTCCTGACAGATAAAGATAGAGCATGATGGGAAATGTAGCCTACAGCTAATTCAGTCAAACTGACAGGATTATTTGTACCAAAACCACATCACATCACTCAAAATGAATGGGTAGGCCTAAAGGCTTGGTAGGCTTGATTCTGATTGGTCAGTCGCTACATTCCATTCGGAGGCGTGATAGATGTTTTTTGAATATTGTAAAACCCTTGACTGTCACTTTTGATCAATTGAATGCATCGATCCTTGTTGAATAAAAATATTAATTTCATAAAAAAAATCTTACTGACGTCAACATTTTGAACCGTTATGTACACATTTAGTTTGTTTATTGCGAAATTGTTTCTCTGTCATCCAAGCAAGGCTTCGTTTCCCAAACGCACCTGGAAACAAGACGAAACCAATCAATCACAGAGAGCGTTCGATGCTGGTGTTTCGCTGAGCTCACAGCGAAGCATAGATATATAATACATATATCTATGACAGCGAAGCACCAGCATCGAACGCTCTCTGTGATTGATTGGTTTTGTCTTGTTTCCAGATGACTATGAGAAATAGTTCCATCCAATCTATACAATTATTCGCTAACATTCGCTTATTTTTCCACTTAGAAGCTTATTTTACACACTGAATTGTGTGCTAAATTCATTAAAATTACTGGTAAAAAAAAAAAAAACACACAAAAAAAAAACACACATTTGGATCGATATTTTTATGTGAGGATCGATCCTTTTCGATACCACGTCAGTATCGAAAGTATCGATACTTCAGGATCGATCCGCCCACCCCCAATCATCACACCGAGGATTCGCTTGCTTGTTTCGTACACAACTGCTGCCATCTTGCGTCCTGTTATGTTTATCGATTGCACTGAAAATGAAATCGGAGAACTTCTGTTCTGTACTATTAAGTAGGCTACGTTTAATACTTTGGCTAGTAAGTATTAAGTACTAACTACAGTAATATTGTTGCTGTGTTGATCATTTTTCTAAGACGATTGTTTTGTAGGCTACTGTAGGCTAATTGATTATGAGACAATAAACAGGTAAGATTTCAAAGCAGTTTTTATCTCAAATCAATATCAATATAGTTGTCCCCATAATTATTAATGTGGTGAATAAGTGATACGACTGTATTTTATCCTTTAAATGTTCATCTAGTTTGAATTTTTTTAGTCGTTGGCTTAAAGCTGCTTTGCTAGCAACTTTTTTTTCTTTTCTTTTTTCGCAATTATTTTAAGTTAGCCTACTCATGTGAGAAGTAGCCGTGTAAAAATCGGGATAATGTAGGCCTACAGTACCGGTCAAAAGTTTGGAAACTATTTTTGTTATGTTTTTGAAAGTCTCTTGTTCATCAAGCCTGCATTTATGTGATTACAAATACAGAACATCAATATTGTGAAATATTATTACAATTTAAAATAATGGTTTTCCATTTGAATATACTTTAATTTATTTCTGTGAGTCAAAGCTGTATTTTCAGCATCATTACTCCAGTCTTCAGTGTCACATGATCCTTCAGAAATCATTCTAATAAGCTGATTTACTATCATTGTTGGAAACAATTGTGCTGCTTAATTTTTTTTCTTTTTTTGGAACCTGTGATATTTTTTTCAGGATTCGTTGATTAATAAAAAGTTCAAAAGAACAGCATAATGGAAATAGAAAAAACAAACAAACAAACAAACAAAATAGAAATCTTTTCTAACAAAATAAATCTTTACTATAACTTTTTATCAATTTAACACATCCTTGCTGAATAAAAGCAATATTAATGTCATTCAAAAAAAGAAAGAAAAAATGACTGACCCCAAACGTTTGAACAGTAGTCTATATTGTTACAAAAGATTTCTATTTTAAATGAAAAAATATATATTTTTTAACTTTTTATTCATTCATTAATCTTGACAAAATTATCACGTTATAAAAAAAAAATATTAAGCAGCACAACTGTTTCCAACATGGATAATAAATCAGCATATTAGAATGATTTCTGAAGGATCATGTGACACTGAAGACTGAAGAGTAACGATGCTGAAAATTCAGCTTTTGATCACAGAAATTAATTAAAGAATATTCAAAACCACACTCACACATTCAGGCAGGTCAGCTACAGACTGATGTTTGATTTTAATGGAAACATGCTGTGTTCTCATGGGGCAAGTTGCCATACGCGTTTTAAATGTTAAAACACTGTTTATTAATTCGACCATTTTTTGGGGCCAAACCATTTATTAGAATGTTTGTCACAACAACAGATTTCTGACTGGTACCTTTTGCATGTTTACGGTCCCATTAATTGTTCTGAGTTTCATATCTGCTTTACTGTTTTCCAGAGATGGATGCGGGGCCATTTAGCAGGAGACAGTGGGCGACACAGTCCTTACGGATCACAGCCAAAGAGCTCTCATTGGTTGGGGGCAAGAACAATGCCATCACTGAGCGCTTTTCCAAGTGAGTGTTATTCCCTTTACTTCTTCATATTGACATGGCTTATCACATGGCTATGGGGAGTACTTGAAGAAAATAAGTTCATTTTTTGGTGATTATAACGTCACATGTAAGCTTCATACACTTACTTTTGTTGGTCACAGAGCTTTTTTTCAACAGTAATCAATGGAAAAATCCTATTGACTTTTTGTTGAGGGCACAGATATTGGCTCCGTTGCACAACTCTTAATGCTTATGTCCCTCAGGTGAAAGCAAGGAGAACATGAAGGTGATGAATGTTTGCAGATAGTGACGGCCAGTAGGGGGCGACAAACTCCATTTGAACCAACAATCATAATCTTTCCATCCTTGCTTTCACCTGAGAGCCATAAGCTTTGAACACAATTGTCAACTGAGCAGTGTTGTTGATTAACCGCTTTTCCAGTAATTCACCATATTGGTTTTTATTTGTGTATTGATTCACACTAAGTTTGTGATATTTATATCACTAAATATTTTGTGAGTTGTAACCAACTATGCAGTTTCTCGTCTTTCTCTAAAGTGTGTATTTCTTTGCCTTTAATGGCATCAAACAGTCATGAAAATAATGGTTTTCAAACAGGTTTTCTGAACACACTCTGCTATTGATAAGACAAATATAGTCATATGGCGCTTTTCCACTGCATGGTACGGTACGGCTCGGTTCGGTACGGCACGCTTTGGCGCTTTTCCACTGCAGGGTACGGTACGGCTCGGTTCGGTACGGCTCACTTATGGCGCATTTCCACTGCATGGTACGGTACGGTACGGCTCGCTTCGGCTCGCTTTAAATGGTACCACCTCTGTTGAGGTTCCAAGCGTACCGTACCGATACTAAAATGTGACGTGCAAACACTGCAGATCACTGATTGGTCAGACAGAATCATCACTGGTCAGCGTCATTGTATTTACAACACGAGACACTAAACCCGCTAGATTTAAATAGTAGACAACAGCCAACACAGCGCCTGTTTTAAAAGTATTTGCTTCAAAAATGCTTTAAAAAAAAGAAATGGCTGAATCGTGGTCAGTGGACGAGGTGCAGACGTTCCTCTCGTCGGTTGCAGAGGAGCGGATGGGGAAACACGGAATGAAAAATTAGTATTTAATATGATGATGTCATGGCAGTAGAGACGGCAACTATAACGATCAGTCCCACCCACTTTGAAGCGGTACTACTCTGCAGTGGAAAAGCAACCGAGCTAAAGCGAACCGAACCGTGCCGTACCGAGCCGAGTCGTACCACGCAGTGGAAAAGCGAAGCGAGCCGAACCGTTCCGTGCCGAGTCGAACCGTACCGAGCCGAACCGAGCCGTACCATGCAGTGGAAAAGCGCCAATATAGTCCCACACCAAACTCATGTTGTGTTGAATGGGACGGGATGCTCAAAACAAAACAAAAAAATCCGAGCAATGTTTTGAATGAGCCACAGTGTTTATACTTTTAAGAGAAATCAAACCACAAACCACTTACATGTTGTCACTGGTTTTTAAACTGAAAGAGGAAGTTGTATTCCAACACTGGAACATGTTTAGATGGTTATATGATAATGATACCGTTTTTAACCTTTACTCATACTTTTCTTCCCACTCTTTCTTTTCAGATATCAGAAAGCCGCTGAGGAGGCGAGCGCAGACAAGAAAAAATCGGTAACTATTATTAATGTAATGTGCCGTTGTGGAAACTTTTATGTATTTTTTCAATTCACTCTTGGACGCCTGCTAAATGATCAAATGTAAATGTAACCTCATTCCTAACCTGTTTGACTTTCTTCCTTGGAACATTGAATGAGAAATGTACTGATATTTCATTATATGAAAAATAATTCTTTGACATTTCTACTTTTGTGTTTCACCCAAGAAAGTAAGATGTACAAGTTTGGAAACGGCACGAGGTAGAGCTGTACGATTAATCGTTAAAAGATTGCGATCTCGATTCAAACACCTACGCCATCTCATTCCGAAATGACAATTATTCACTTATTCACTTGTATATTAAACCTTTGACAAGTACACACAGCGAACATTCAGATCTGTGAGAGAACAGAGAGAACAGTTGTCATGTTTAGGTATGAAACAGCTTCACAAACAGTCTTTTCAAACACACAGTATCATTATTTCTGTTACAATAATGCAAAATATTACAAGTGCTGGGATAAAAGTTCATAGTTCAGATATAAACTCTGATGTTTACAGTAGCCATCAAAAAGTAAATCACCTTTTGCACGTAACTGGAGGCTTCAAATAAAGATTGTATCAATTGCATCATTACACCAGTAGGTGGCGACAAGAGACTGTTAAAATTGGTTTGTCGTTGAATCATTCAAGAGATTCATTACAAAATGCTGATTCATCTAGTAATGAAACAAGTGAAGTCATTGAATCATTCACTTAAACCTTTTTTTTTTTCAATAATCAATTTAAATTAATTAAATGTTTAAATTGACTGCAGCATTAAAATTTTGTAAGAATCTTTAGTAAATTACGTTACATATTTTGTGTAGTTGTCTTTTCAGAATCGTAGGAGAATCGTGATCTCTATTTTAAACCAAAAAAATCTTGATTCTCAATTTATCCAGAATCGTGCAGCTCTAGCATGAGGAGTGAGTAAATGATAACAGAATTTTCATTTTTGGTTTAACTTTTTCTTTAAACTTCAGAATCAATCCAAGCAGAACTTTGTCTGTTTCACTTCCTTCACTGTTGAAAACTGAAAGGCTACATAGTAGGCATTGTGGTGTAAAGTGGTAAACTCTCAGTAGCTACCCAACTAACAAAAATATATTCTAAGAACACTTTACTAACGTTCCTAAGTTATGAAAACATTATTTCTGAATGTTCTCTGAATGTGCAAAACGTCTTTTTAAAAAATTTCAAAACCATTTTTTCTTATATCTTTACTATAACTTTTTATCAATTAAAAAGTTATACGAACGTTAAGGGAACATTACATTTGATCATTTTGCGAATTGCTTTTGAATGTTCTCTGCAGTGTGTGTATATATATATATATATATATATATATATATATATATATATATATATATATATATACAGTATATATGAAGAGTTCAGATGCAAAAGCCTCTAAGTGCCATCTGAAATTTTCTTCTAGAATGATCATTTTTATCAAGCTCATATATTTAAGTTCAATAATTTCACTTAAATGGCAATTAATAGTTATTAAGTTTAGTTTATTGTCCTTTCGGAAATTATTTTTGTGTCTGTGGCAAATACAGACAAATACAGACAAACATCAAAAATACAAAAGTACCTTACAAAATACCACAGACATCAACAACATCCCTCTCACAACAGTAAAATCACTGGCAAAGATGTAAAATGACAACTGTGACAAGGATTTATTTAACAGAGCTATATTTATATATGTGTGTGTGGGTTTTTTTTTTTTTTTTTTTGCAAATTCATGTAAGAGGAACAAAGAAAACAGACGAGAAAGAGTTAAATTTCATCACATGCATCATTTCCTGTATGCAGGTTTCACTGCAGGCACCTTTTAATCATCTCCGACCCCTCCATCTCACACACATTCATTCCCTCTTCCCCCCTTTTCCTTTCACTTCTCTCTTTCCTTCCTTCATGGGGGCTGGACTAGTTCTTACAAGTTTCCTGCCTGCTTCACATCTGGTAGAGCTTTATCACTGATGTCCAGCGCACAAGGAGCTCGAAGAAAAGCAGAGCAGAGAAACTGTCCATCCAGGTCTTTCCTCTCATCTCCGACAACTTCTCTTTCTGGTGTCTGGTGTCTGCATGCTTTCACAGAGACTGTTGCATGAACGCAGTCCTCTATACTGAGCTTGTCTTGATCTGGAGACACAGGGTGCAGTAGAAAACAGCTGTTCTTTGTTTGAATTGTGTATTGGGCTGTTTTAACTCATATGAGAAGAGTTCGTGTTGGCAGTCTGCTCGGTATGTTGATAGCGGTGATGTAATACACTTTAAAAGAAATCGCAAAAAATCTGATGTAAGCAATGTTTGATGGCTTGATGAAATGATAGTGTTTTAGGGGAAGTCTGTCATTTGGTGAGTGTTCTAGTAGCGATTAAACCCGAACAGCTGTTTCCTACATTATTGCATTATCCTCGTGTGGAGATATTCCCTCATGTCTCGTCATGTCTGTGTCTGTGGGTTTGACGTACCTTGACACTTCTATTCCAGACAAAATCCTAAATTAAACTTTCAAATGTTATTTTAGTTCAGTGATAACAACTCTTTTGTGTGTACACTAACCATCAAATGTTTGACGGATTATTTTTTTATCTAAAGGGTTCAGTGTTATTTTACTATTTTATATACTATTAGTATTACTATTAGCTTTCATTTTTATCTTTTTCATTTTAACTATAGTTAAATGTATTTTTTATATATTTTTTTTTTATTGTTTTGTGCTTTTGTCATTTTAATTGTCTACTATTCAGGTTTATTTTTATTTCAGTTTTAGTTCAGATTCAGTTTTTATTTAATTCCATTTAGTCATTCTAGTGATTTAACTTTAACTTATTTCAGTTTGTTGTCAATGTAACATTAATTTTTTTTTACTTAGTTTAGCTAAGTTTTTCATCTGATGTTTATTTATTTTTTCTTTTATTTATTTCAACTAACAATTTAAAAAAAAAATTTTCGTTTTTGTTAACGATAATAACCCTGAAAGGTTTATGCTTAAATTCTTGAAATTAGTTTTGTAGATGTAAAGTATAAACTTCTAAATTATAGAATGGATTATTTGGACTGGATAAATTTGAAGTTTCAACAAGTGACAAGTGAAGTTAGTTGAAAGATTGCCTAGATTATGCAAAACTGTAATCTAGGCAGAGGGTTACTATGAAGAATATAAAATAAAAAGTCATTTTGATTTAGGAATTTACAGAAATGCAGCTTGTTGAGGAGAGGTGAACTATTACTTTTTTTAAGTGATCAGACTTAGTTTTCTCATATTTACATTAAAGGAGGGACCCAAAGCATATCTAGAGACCAGAATCTTGAGCTCTTTTGCCTTGTAAGTAATAGATAATAAAAACTAGTAAAAGTAGTTCTAATACAACACGGGTGTTGTGTTTTTTATTATATGTCTGAAATGAGTGTCTACATGAATTAACCTCTCTCACTCTTTCTCAGTCTGTTGACAGTTTGTCCATGCGATCGGGAAACTTGAGTGTCCTGAAGAAACGCTGGGAACGACCACCTCAGGAGAAATCTGGTCTTCAGCTGAGCGTGGCTCCTTCTGTTCCCCGCAAACCCCGCATTCTCCCAGAACCACCTGCTTCCTCCAGCAAACCAGTGCGTCTGGCCAGCCTGACCCAGGAGCCAATGTCCCATGAGAGACCTGCCAAAACAAAGGCAGACATGGAGACTAAACAAAAGAAGTTGGTAGAAGAGAAAACAAAGGCAGACGTGGAGACTAAACAAAAGAAGTGGGTAGAAGAGAAGGAAGAAAACGAATCCACATCCGATCCATTTTCTCCATCTTCCCCTTTGGAGAAACCAGTCTTGCCTCTCAATAACCTCAAAATGATGTTTGAAAAGGGCAAAAGCAAGGTGAGAATGTCACAGATGAAATACATTACTGTACCTGCCTCTGTATTCTCTATATTTCCTGGTATGTTGTGAAACAACCCAACATAATGAATAATCATAAATCATAAACCAAATCTTACATGCTAAATACCCAGGTCCTATTTTACCTCAAAATCAAAAGAAAGAAATCCGAAATTAAGCCTTATTTAGGACAATTTATTTAAAATTCTCTTTAATGACAGTTAAACACATTTTCCCTGCAAATCACATTACTGTAAAGTGAAGAAATCCCATTCTCATTAGTGTAATGTGAGGGGGAAATCTCACTCCCAGTACTGAAGTACAGTAAGTAAACATTAATTAATGACAGTAAATCTACTCCTGAAGGCAGCTGTTTACACTTAGCATATCAAAACTGACGCCCTTCACTAGTCTTTTTCAACCCTTTGTGATTCCGGCCTCTGGGATGGACTAAATCTTCGACAACTGTAGATGTTCAATTTTGAAGGTGTTGTACAAAGTCTTTTGGCAGAACCTCATATTAAGTAAACGGAAACTGTCATTACCAGAGGAATAATTACTCAAACCCCAATTTAAATGTGTTGCTGCATTGCTTAATGTAGAAAAGATGCAGGATAAGTTGGTATAACTTCTTTCTAAATGTGGGATCTTGGATGATATTGTTGAAGCTCTTTGGCAAACATGTTAAACCAGCTCACTGATTTGAATAGACATATTCGGTTTTAAATGGTAGATAAGGGTGTGTTCACACTTGGCAGGTTTGGTTCAGTTAAACCGAAGTCTGGTGCGATTGCTCTGTTAGTTCTGTACAGTCGTCCTCCTTGCAGCAGATCTTCATTTGTGTGAGTGACGGAGGGGTCTTCACAAGCTCTCGGCTGGTAAAAATTCCTATGCACATTTAGTCCAACAGCATCGTTTCCGTAAGTTCCGTCAAAAAAAAAAAAAAAAAACGTCATAAAATTGATTTTGCTGGAAGTGTGAACACAGTCAATTTAAGGGTCATTTCATCAGCTAACCTGTACATAACTTGATATGGATATGTGTCAGTGGATACGTGCCCATCCCCCCATCGTCATATATCCAGAGGCCAGGCATGTGCTCACATTCCCTCTTGATTCCTTGGAATCTTTTGGAATGTCTCAGTTAGCGATCTCTGAAACAGTGACCGAATCTAACATTGTCTTCATAATAATCTGCAGTTATAAGATAACGGAAGTGCAGTAAAATACAAGTTAGCACTGAATAAAAGCTGTTCTTTGTATGCTGCAAAACTGTAATAAGCATACATTTTGAAAAGCAAAGACATTTTGATTAAATGTAAGGGATTATTTGTATCTAGCCTTGATTGCAGGGAAAATATTCTCATTTCAGTTATCATCCTCATTCAAATCTACTTTCTTTTGGTGTGCTTTTTATCATTCTTTCTCTAACCCGTGTTGTCAGTCATGTTCATCACACAAATAATTACCAAAAGCCTCCTTCTTTTCCTATTTGCTCGCTAACAGATTCACTCTGCTGAAACCATCTTTGCTAATGGAGAGAGAACTTTTTTTCAGAGCTTCCCCTCTTCCTTTGATCATTCAACTCCGGTACTTGTACAACATCAGTGGCATGAACGAGTGCTGGTTTAGAGTTGACAAAACCATGCAAATCCATCCTGGTTTAGATCAGGTTCAGCGGGTTCACAAAGCGTTCTCTGTCAGGGTTTGATCTAGGGTTTGTGATTAACTCTGAAGCATGTGCTGCGAACATCAGTTTGATTGACTTCTTGCGAGAAGAGATTGTTATGAAAAAGGCAGGAAAGTTTGAGAAGGCAGCTGTATAATATCTGACTGTATCAATGCATGTGAATCAACTGAATTTATATAATAGTTTAGGTTCACAAAGAGCTCAAAAGAAAATGTAAGCTACAGTCATTTAAAAGTTATATATATTAAAGCTGGTATTTATATGTATATATTAAATGCAAAGTTTAATATTAATTGTCTATTCATATAATAATTATATGAATTACAAATAATTATAATTAATATAATAAATAATAAACAGCATGCAGAAAAAGACGGGAAATTTTGTCTCTAAAATTCTTTCACTGTGAACTGATGTAATTTGGGCCAGAGATATAGGGATCAGATATATGGCCTTTGCTCACAGCTGATTGGTCCAGTTGTGGTTTGCGATCTCTAACCCAGTAGAAAACCTGCTCTGGAGGTTAGCCGTGTAGTGTAAGTTACAATGGTAATGAACACCTTCTTGAGCTCGAAAAACCAGTTTGCTGAAAATAATCTCAAACTTTCCTGGGTAGAAACTGCAACAGGCCTCTGAGCTCAAAGCTTAGTCTTGCAATCGAAAATACAATATAAACTGAAAGTGAATCACTAGTTCCACGTCTTTAGGAGGATAAAAAGGGGTGTGATGTCTACAGGGACAGCTGAGGGGAAGAGCCTCTCCATTCTGGCTCCTGTCTTTATCCTGTTAATATTGTAAAATTAACAGATTAAGAAACTGAAAAGATATAATTTGATATAAAATGTTAGGAAAATTTTACAGACATTATATAGTTTTTTTGTTGTTGCATTTTGCAAATGAAAATTGAGCAGGGAAATATAACATTTTCATTTAAAAATGGCACAATGGAAAAAAATAGTAATAGTTTGCATTTCTCAAAGTTCATTTTATTGTGAAAAATGACCCAATCATGTTCTTCACCGGTTCGTGAGATTTCGCTGTTTATTTGTATTTTTAACGTGGTCCAAGTATCTTACTTAGGTGGAGTTTGTGACTACGGCTCTGTGTCATGTTCTTTAAAATTCCCCAATCCAAAGGGGTGTGAAGCCGAGACCAGAGACAAGTGTGTGTATTGTTCCAGCACAGTGAGGGAGTTGTTGGTGGTTTCCTGCCTCCTGAACGCTGGCTCAAAACACAAAGGCAAGAGAATGCTGGAGAGATGCAGTAGATGAGTCCCTCTTTGACCATCACACATTAAAAACACTCTTCAATACAAGTTACGTTCTTAAAGCGGATTCTGTGTGACAAGCCGTCGATTAGCACAATCATTTCACATAGTCGTTTAGCTTGTGAAAACATTAGAGGAAAAGACATGTTTACAGTAATCTACATTGCACCAGAATAAATGTTAAAATACACACAGTTCTAGGAGTATAGGACACAATACTTCTATGTGTTAAGACTAGTGTAATAAAAATGCTTACTTGCCTGTGCGAACCTAATAAAATACCAAGTAACACTTTATTTTAATGTGGCATTGTTACAAATGCTACACGGATTTACTACATTATAAACATTAAATAATGCATTATGCAACTAACACTAAGCTAAACCCTAAACCTACAGTAAGTACATGTTTTACTCATTCCTTATGTGTAATTACATTGTTACAATGTCACATTAAAATAAAACGTAACCAAATAAAAAATTAAAACAAGCACAAAACACCTTCTACCCAAATATGTGAATGGCAAATGCAGACTCAATTTCATGGACTGTTTCCTTCTGAAATGTTTGCAAAAAAAATAATGATTTTGCTTACTCAAATATCAATGCATCTGGTTTAATCTCACCTAAATCGTCAAACTAACACAAGAGTGCATCGGTAGTGCTTGTGTCTGCGCTTTCGTACTTGTTTCTGGCCCTAGACTTCCATTGTTCAGACTTATGCACTTACTAGGTGTTTTATTTTGTTTTAATACACTGAGAGATGAGTATAAATTCAATCTTACTACATGGAGGGCTTTTTGTTATGCATACTGTCTTTTTCACCTTACTACACACACAAATGTTCTGCCACACTCAGCTATGGCAGTCCCGTCTGCATGCTTCATCTGTGTTGTATGCTGTGTGGTGATGATGTCACGAGACTGGTATGCACACACACACACACTCTTTAAACCCCAGCAGGTCTCTGGAGGACTATAAAACCTTCCACCGTTTGTTTCTCCATCCGTACCCTTGCCTTTCTCCTCTCTTGTTTATCAGAACATCTGTGTTCATGTTCTGAATGCAGCCACTGCTGAAGTTCACATTTCAGTTTCTTTGCTCAGAGATGAAATCAGTCTTAATTTTGCAGAGCCTGTCTTTGTTTTTAATGGTGTTGTACGTCTGAGGTAGTCTTCATAACCACCTTGTTGCATTTATAGGGGTAAACTTTGCACTTTTCTTTTTAATGAGGTTGTCTTGTATGAAGGAGAAATGGGATTAAAAAATAAATAAATAAATACATAGGGAAATGGGTAAGGGTAAGCTGTGTCACTCTACGGTATAAGTTGAGTATGTTGTGAAATATATGAATAGTTTACATTTCAAATCCAAATGTAAGCAGAAATTAGTTGTTCAATATAAAAACTCATTAATAATTCACACTTCATTTAAAACTATTTGCAAAACATAATTTGTATTTACTTACAAATATTGCTTAGAAATATTTAATAAATCTTAAATTCTTGATATAGAAAAATAACGTTTACTAAAACTACACTTTATTTCGATAGTCTACTTTAGACATTCTAATAACTAAGTAACTTTTTAACTCATTAATTTACAACTAGTTAGTAGAGTATTAGTAGACTGTTACTTTATGGCTTATGAGTTAATAAAATAAGTTGATATGTAGAGCATCAAAATAAAAGTGTTATCAGATATTAAAGGTGCTCTAAGCGATGTTGGGTGACATCACTTCTTGTTGACGTTCAAAGTATTGTCAAACAAAATGGAGGCTAGCTCGACCCTCTCTCCTCCTCATCCCGTCATTGTCTAGGACATCTCTCCTCTAGCTATCTTCCCTCTTCATGCTTCTCTCTCCCCCACTCCCCACACCCCCCTTCATGTGCACGCGCACTAACCCCCCCACCCCCACCCCCAAATCATTCTTGTCGGTTATTGGCTGGAAAACTGTTTGTTATGTTTCGTGGTCCAGGCTGGGCCAGTTTGTTTTTGTTGCCGTTTGTGGAGCCTGGGCCGTCTACTGTGTTCAGGGGACTGGCAGCTAGCGGATAGTGAGGAGATGTTTGCTGTATGTGACAAAAATTGTTTTGGCCTAAAAAATGTGTGACTTCGCCTAGAGCACCTTTAAGTAGACAGTCTACTGATACTCTAATGACTGCTAGCTGACAGGTAGTTGTAAAGTAACATGTCTAAAGTGGGCTATCGAAATGAAGTCCTACCATTTTGTATTGGACTGGACACAATTATATATTGTTGCAAGTGAACCAAAGCCACGTCTCCCACTCCAATACTCATTTAGTGCTGCCAGCGGTGGCTTTATTTTTGGTTTTGTGTTCACTTTGATGTGAATTATCTTAAAGAGTAAAGTGGATATTTCCTGGGAAAAGGAAGGGAGGAGCGGACAAGCATAGTTGGTGCTGTTTCCTTCTATGTCTACATGTAAATTTCCACATTTCTGTATCAGATGCTTTCAGTCTGTCACTGGTTTACATACTGTACTTTGTACTTGTTTCTTCAGGAGCAAACAGAAGTGAACAGCAACTCAGAGGACATGGACATACAAATGGCCAACAAAGGTGAATACCAAGAAACACACACACAGTCAAACAAAGGTTGTTTTGAAAAGAAAAGTTAAAAAGATATATTCTGTCATAGGTACGCCGAGTCTGAAGCGCAGCGCCTCTGTCAGGGACCGGATGGCCAAATATCAGTTAGCGGTCAACAGACAGGCTCCTGTTACTGTGCTACGCTCTGTGAGTATGATCACTGTGTGTACACAAACAGCCTTTTAGCTGATGGTGTGCATGATGATTTTAGCAGATGATAAGTGCAGTCAGATCTCTCTGTAATTTATGCAATCAGTAGAAATTAAAAGCATGTTTTTGAGCATGTTTGGTTCTTGATTCAGCCTTGAATTGAATGGGTATCTGTATAGGCTTACTAAAATTAGAGAAAGGACAAATGAATACCATTTCTGAAACACTTTTTTTCTAGAAGTTGCATATGCACAGTTAAATATCATGCTCTCTTAATTGTGAACAATATCATGGTCAAAGAAAATTAGTAGTTGTATTATTTAGATATAAAATGTTATTTTGTAATATATGTCTGCGCAGGATGACAGGTCCTTCTAGCTATCACTACAAGCTGATTGGTCTCTGTTGCATCTGCAGCTAATGAACTTACTAATCAATATTTATAGTTATATAGTTCGTTTCAGTCAGTGTATGCTGTGAGCAGATCTTGCAGTGCGCTTTCAGAAACACAAGCTCCACCTGTCTAGATCTGCTACAGCTCACTAATGCATGCGATTGTGTGTCTTACGGTAAGATATTGGCAGAAGCAAGTCTAAGTACTTGCTCTGCAGCAGCAGCGTAGCATACAGTCCACCAAGACCCAATACATTATCATTATCATATCCATTACCATTGCTAACCTATTCTGAGAGTTGTCATGAGAAACAACGGCATCTTGAAAATAAACTGTATGATAGGAATGATTCAACCACAGAGATAAACATCCCTTCTTTCATTGAATCATCCTTTCCCAGGACAACTAATGCCTCAGCATATAATAATAATAATCATTTATATAGCACATTTCCAATGATCAAGGGCACTTTACAATGAAGAATCAGAGGTGTACTGTAAATACTGAGAAAATGTGTGGTAAAAAAAAACGTGTAACAAACACACTATGATGTTTCATGTATACATTGTTGGGTTATTTTTAAAGTGTGCTAATGTGGAGCGATTGTCACTTTGATTCAGGCAAAGCCGTCAGAGAGCGAGGACAGTGTTCCCTGTGTGGATCATAAGGAGAGTTCGCCTCCTGCTGGTGATCGACAGACAGCGGTACGAGACATGCTCTCATTTCCTTCCAAAACTACAATTTACATATACAATAAAGACTCATTTCTTTTAGTGATGTATTCAGACTGAATTTACTGTTATTTAAAAATATTATTACAATTTAAAATAGCTGTTCTCTATGTGAATACATATATATT
This sequence comes from Leuciscus leuciscus, assembly GCF_965113295.1. Classification (NCBI taxonomy): domain Eukaryota; kingdom Metazoa; phylum Chordata; class Actinopteri; order Cypriniformes; family Leuciscidae; genus Leuciscus; species Leuciscus leuciscus. The sequence continues at coordinate 30,038,229 of NC_138747.1, read as the reverse complement.
GTATATATATTACAATATATTATAAAATGTAATTTATTTCTGTGATAAAAGCTGAATTTTCAGCATCATTACTCCAGTCTTCAGAGTCACATGATCAATTATCGATTATTATCAATGTTCAAAACGTGCTGCTTTATTGTGAGACACAATCATTCAAAAGTTTGGGGTAAGTTAGATTTAAAATTAATAATAATAATAATACCTTTATTCCACAAGCATGTTACATTGATCAAAAGAGACAGTAGCGACATTTATAATGTATTTCAAAGAATAGCTATTAATTTAACTTTCTAATCATAAAAGAATCCTGGAAAAATTGTATTACGTATGTATCAAAAACTTTGATAATAATAAGAATTATTAATATTTGATCACCAATAATAATTGAGCAGCAAATCATCATATTAGAATGATTTCTGAAGGATCATGTGACACTGAAGACTGGAGTAATGATGCTGGAAAGTCAGCTTTGATCACAGGAATAAATGACATTTTACGATGTATTAAAATAGAAAAGAGTTCTTTTAAATTGCAATATTATTTCACAAAATTATTGCTTTTTTTATCAAATAAATGCTGCCTTGGTGAGCAGAAGAGACTTCTTTCAAAAACGTTAAAAAATCTGAATTATTCCACACTTTTGACCGGTAATGAATATGTTTGTCACAACATTAAATAGTTTACCTTAAGATTTAACAAGACTCCTGTTTGTCATTGTCATCATTGTTTGTTCTCTCTCTACAGAAAACAGTCCCTCCATCAAATTGTGCGAAGATCAATGGTGAGTCTATTCTTTTACCATTATAATTCAGTAGCTGATTTTATAAATAGTGAGTTATAGTTATATGAGGGTGGTTATCAACAAAAATGGGTTGTTGCCGGTCTGCTTTGACAAGGTTGCGATCAACCATGTAATCATACGAAATGTAGGCTTCTGATAAAAGGGCAGAAACATATTTCATAATGTGTTATTGACGTCTTTTCTTTCAACGTCTGTAATATTAAAATGTCTGAAAAATAGGAACGTGGTGTTTCTTCATTAAAGCCACAGGTATAGACTCTATCTAGAGAGCTGCCTTAACATTTGTGGAAGGATCAGACTTGGTAGGGTGTTTTTGAGGAGAAACAGGAGCACATTATGAAATCAAGGTTTTCAGAGATTTAGAGAAGGCTACAGAAGCAGCTGCTGGACGCGGAGTTAAAAAAGCAAAGATGCACTTGATACTTTTGCATGCAATTCGGAGTAAAGGCATGGAAAAATGACACAGGAGTATAGTTACAATCATTTCCACAGCTGCTGAAACACTTGTGTGCATGGACTTTTCCCTTTGCATTCATTCACTTCAGGAGAATGTAATATTCCGCTTCATACCTGTCATTGCTCTGGAAATCCTCCGTGATTTTAAACTTAGAAAAACCTCGCTAAAATATAACGTTTGAACTAAATGACGTGAAAAAAGATGACTTTCTTCTGCTTTTCATTTAAGTGCTTATTTTGTTGTTAATTTGTGAATTGCATGTTTTTTCTTTGTCATGGATGGAGATTACCAGTTTTAAACTGCTGTAAGCAAGTCATTATCAGAAGATCAGCACAGTATATAGTGTGCACTATGTAGTGATCTGTCATGTGTTTCCTTTAGGAGAGCATGTGCACACCGTGAGTCCCAGCACTGCAAACCCTGCGTCAGAGAGCAAGGACCCTCCGAAAGTGCTCAGGGTCTGTGGACTACAAACTCATTTCTGTTTATTGATTTTTAAATGCTTATTGATTTTATGTGCATACACAGATTTAATTCTACCTGGGGAAATCTATTTTTATATTTAGCAACTGATAACTAATAGTCAACTAAAGTTGATCTGTGGTAACCAGAGATGGGCATAAATACATTACATTTATTTAAAATAAAAATACAAAATACTGTGTGTAAAAATGTATTTAAATACAAATACAAAATACTGTGTGAAAAAAAACATTTAAATACAAATACATTATTTTATATTTTGAAAATTCACAAAATACATGTGAAATTGGCCATCCAGTGCAGGGATAGGTCACAGTGAATGAAGAAACTACATAGGCCTTGACTTTTAATTCCTAACCTCATCTCTGCCCTCTCTGTCTTTCTTTCTTTCTTTCTTTCTTTCTTTCTTTCTTTCTTTCTTGCTGGAAATTACAAATAAACTTATGCAAAATAGCAGCCATTTATATACTTATTTCTAACACTATTAAACACTATTAAAAAATTTAAACTGTGGGAACCTTTTCTGCTATCTAGCTAAGAATATGGATGGGAGATATGACCAAAATCTTAATTTTACTTCACAGTAACAATATATATCATGGTTTCACAATTCTCAATATCAGTTTTGATACCACAGCAAAAACTGAATTTCAAACTCTTTTGAGGCTTTTTTTTTCTTTATTTTTCAGGTAGTCCAATGCTTTTTAAATATAGTAATTTTATCTTTATTTTATGTAAAGTAAATTTTTTTCTATAAGTTTATTAAAATTAGAAAGTTTATCTAAAATGTAAAATTAGAATTCATTTAGATTCATTTGACACTATTTTTTGAAAATACAAAAAACTAATCTTAAATGTATTTAAATACATCCCTGGTGGTAGCGTGTAGAATATGAACATTAAATTAATTTAAAGAATTTGGGACAGTCTGCTAACTGCCGGTATGAAATATGAGATTTTATGCCATAGAAACCTGATATTCATACTGATTGCATTGCAAAAGAGATGTTTATAACTCTTGTGTTTCCCTGGACAGAAGTTTAATCCGCCTATCCAGGAAAGATGTGTGTGCTGCCAAAAGACTGTTTATCCAGTGGAAAAACTTATTGCCAACCAGCAGATTTACCACAAGACTTGCTTCCGCTGTGCCTTTTGTAATACCAAACTCAGGTATCTTTTGTCCTTATTTATTTATTTATTGTAAAGTCCCCCTGTTGTCACCAAAATGACATATTTAATCATTTTTTTCCTTGAAAACAAATTCTTTATGTCTTAAAATAGCTTGAATGTTACTCTACATCCTTGCCTAATTTAGTATACGCTGTTCTATGAATATGCAATAGAACAAAGTCAAATAGAAACTGTAAATGGTGGCAAAAAACATATTAATCATATATATTAACACATTCATTTTGACAGCCTTAAGCCCTATTTGGACGGGATTAGTTTTACAAGAGTAGATGGAGTAATGTAATTTCACCACAGGACGTCTTTAATTATAATGGCCAATTCGCACGGGATAAGAAATATCAGTAACACTAGCAGAAGTGGGAGGGGTAACTCAGTTTCCGCACCGCCGTCCCCCTCCTGTCGTCATGTGTTTATTACGTTGCTTCCAGATATCATGTGCGCAAACACATATAGGGCCCTATTTTAACGATCTAAGCGCATGGTCTAAAGCGCATGGCACAAGTTCACTTAGAGCGTGTCCGAATACACTTTTGCTCATTTATCGACAGGAAAAATGGTCTGCGCTCCCGGCGCATGGTCTAAAAGGGTTGTCCATATTCTCTTAATGAGTAATGGGTGTGTTTTGGGATTTACATACATTAAACCAATCAGAGTCTCATCTCACATTCCCTTTAAATGCCAGTTGCGCTCACGCCATGGCGTATTCGCTATTTACATGACGGAATTTGATAGTGGAAAGACCGAATGCGTCTCCAGAGCGCAAACGGATCTGCTCGTGTGTGAGGTAAAAGTGCGCAAGCAGATAATCTACGGGACAAGCCGGATTCCACCATATATTTATGTACACAATACAATCTTCTATCGCCCTATAATCCATCGCGCTCTTTAAGATCACTAAATTCAAGGCTTTTGGTCATACCTAGGATATCCAGAACCACCAAAGGAGGGAGAGCATTTTCACATTTGGCTCCAAAACTCTGGAATAGTCTTCCTGATACTGTTCGTTGCTCAGACTCGCTCTCCCAGTTTAAAACTAGATTAAAGTCGCATCTCTTCAGCCAGGCATTCATATAATCCTACAGTTCAAACTACAATCCGGCCTCTAGTTCATAAATGCCAGAGGAGAACTGGCCCCCGACTGAGCCTGGGTTCTGCCAAGGTTTTTTTTCTCCATTAGGTCACCTGATGGAGTTTTAGGACACCATTAGGTCACTTGATGGAGTTTTTCGGTTCCTTGCCACTGTTGCCTTTGGCTTGCTCAGTTGGGGATATTTTGGGGATATTTAATTTAATTTTATCAATCAATAAATTCCTCTTGAAACAAACTTTGTTGTATTATTTTAATTTAATACTGTGAAGCTGCTTTGATACAATCTGTATTGTGAAAAGCGCTATACAAATAAACTTGACTTGACTTGACTTGACAATAATAATCTTTTACATTGTCATCCTTTAATTTTAAATATTTGGCATGTTTGTGTGCTGCTGTGCATCCCTGTGTGTTTAATAAGTGTACGAGCGTTGTGGACTCGCCTATAGGCGCACATTACTAACGCGCTCATTAAATAAATAAATAAATATTGCGCCATTGACCAACTGAAGCCTGGTCTAAAGACAATGCTGCAATATTTTGGGGGGATATTTAATGAGAACAGTCTACTTCTGTTGCCTCAAAATAGCAACGCGTCAACAATGCACCAGAACACACCTCGTTTTCAGCCCAGCTCGCCCATGGGTGCACAAATGGGAGCAAATGCATTTGCTATTTAAACAACGTGGCACAGGACGTGAAAATGATAACTGCGTCGGACTTTTTTGAAAAGTCGTGCTTGGCGCTACATTGCGCTGGGTGTAAGATAGGGCCCATAACCTATATATATGTATATATAAGGCAGTTAGGTCCGGTCGAATTATGTATTAAATTAATTCAGATTGGATTATGTTGGTAATAGGCACTTACCTAACGCTAAACGAAGTTTTGTGCCTCTAACAAGTGCTTTCAACCTTCTTTTTGATCTGAATGGTGTGTGGAAAACACTTGAGTTTTGCCACAGACTTGACGTCCCAGCGTCTAGAACGCAACTCAATGCTTTTCAAGTGCATCCATACTTGAAAACCACGAAAAACGTATTTATTTTTTTATTTTTCTGGACCTTTTTACAGAAGTTAAAAGTTGCCGTAATATTTACTGATATTGTCCATAACGATAACTGAGATTGCACATTCGGACGGGACTAAAATCACTGAGAAGCTCTGGTAATAATAACTTTACCCCACCTCTCCATGTTAAACTAATCCCGTCCGAATAGGGCTATATATAAAAATAATTAGTCAATATTAATTAAAATCCTGAGGAGGTCAGATTTTAGATATCCTGCATGTAAAAATAAAATGTCATTGTCATTTCAGCTTGCTGTCTTATGCTTCCCTGCATGGCAGCATCTACTGCAAACCTCACTTCAGTCAGCTTTTCAAGTCTAAGGGCAACTATGATGAGGGCTTTGGCCACCGACCGCATAAGGAAATGTGGACACCACGAACAAACGACGAGGAACCCGAGGGGAGTGAAAACTCAAAGCCCTTCGTGGCAGAGCCTGTGAAGCCTACAGAACAACCAAAGCCCAAAGCGGAGGAGTCACGACATGCCAAATACACTGACACGACTTCAGCTCAAGAGACCAGGAGTCATGTGACCAGCTCCACGGAAAAACCACAAACCACCTCTGTGGAAACCAGAAAACTGAGAGTCGCGTGGCCACCTCCTGCAGACAGTGATGGAAGCGCCAAAGTCTCCAGTCCTGTCGCTGAAGTCGTGAAGAGTCCATTCAAGCTTTTCCGAGCAAAGTGGCCTCCGGAGGAAGAAGCTCCACCTGCTCAGAAGAGCTCAGAAAAAGCAGAACTGAGAAGCCTGAGACGAAGCTCGTCCCTCAGAGAGCGCAGCCGGCCCTTTTCTGTGGCACCAAGCCTGACATTAACCAATAATCCACAGCAAGAGGCTCCTTCAGGCAGACGAGGCTCGCTGGAGGACCTTCGCTCGCTGTCCAAGGCAAAAACAGACAAAACTGAAGTCAAAATCCCAGATAAAGAGGTGAAAATCCCAGATAAAGAGGTGAAAATCCAAGATAAAAAGACAAAGGACACTGATAGCCAATTCAAAGAGGATGCGGAGAGTCCTGTCAAGATGGAGAGTAAGGAGAAGATGCCCTCTTCCATTCTCAAAATGACACAACAAACCAAAAAAGAGGCTGGTCCCAAACAAACAAATGAGGAGTCTCAGCCAAAACAAACAAAAAAAGAGCCAGAGGAAATTCAGCCGAAACAAACAAAAAATGAAGCTGATCTACAACAAAGAAATAAGGAGTCTCAGCCAAAACTAACAAAAAAAGAGCCAGAGCTACAACAGCAGAGGGGTTCGAAAGCTCGTGTGGAGGATGAGGAGAAACTGATGACGAACTCCAAGACTTTCCCTGAGCTCCAGGACACATCCTCTCCACCTGTGGAAGAAAAAGCCCACCGGAAATCCCAGGATGTGGGCTTCTGGGACGGGGAGGAGGCCGAGGAGGCCCTGACCGTGGAGGAGATGATCAAGAGGAATCGCTACTATGAAGATGAAGATGACGATGAGGAGGAAGTGGCAATAGTTTGACAATATATGTCATTAATCCCTTCCAACTTTAATTAGTCTGAAAATATAAATGGTAGAGATCTGAAAAACCAACATAATAAAAAAATAAGTACTTTATTATAACCAAGTATATATATATATGTATATATATATATATACTGTATATGTATGTGTGTGTGTGTGTGTGTGTGTGTGTGTGTGTGTGTGTGTGTGTGTGTGTGTGTGTGTGTGTGTGTGTGTGTGTGTGTGTGTGTGTGTGTGTGTGTGGTACTGTACATCTTTTTCTCTGGACCTCTTTCTTATAAGAGCTTGAAAGTATTTTTTTCCTTGCCCTTTATGTTTTATTTTGATTGCTGTATAAAAATGACTTGTTTACGAAAAAGTTTTTAAAAATCATTATTATTGTTTCTTAATCTAAGAATGTGTTGTGTTGATCCCAGTTAATTAACAAATCTAAAAAATCATATTGTTCTCAGCCTTTGACAGTTAATCAGTAAGCCAAACACATTTTGATTAGTCTTCTAGCCCATATTTTAAAGCATTTTCCACTGTTTTAAAGATTATTGGACAATTACACAATAAATATTACCAAAACATTACCAAACTAGAGGGTATAATGTGCATAATTTCAGTTTTATGTTGAATTATGAATGTTTAAGTCATTGAGCATAATATGTGTAATTATAAAGAGTACATAAATGAAGATACGTAATGCCAGCAAGCATTTTCTTGTCACCCAATTTGCCAGTTTTCTTGTCACACAGTTTTAAAAAGCTTATAAAACATAATTTGCAACCTTTATAATACTGCCATCTAGTGTTAAACTCGAAACCACCTCAGGTCGTCGAGACCGTGGCCAAAACAGGGCGAGTTGAACTCAGGACTGATTTCAGAAGCTAGGAGGTCAAAAACAATATTTCTGGTTGTTGACTACGTGACCATGTAATGCAATTCTGTCATATTTTTATTGTCTTGCTATTTTATTTTAGGCAAAATAGAAGAAAATCATACAGTTACAGGAGTGAGCAGAGAATATGTTTTTTGATAAGTGATCAGTGTTTCTCAGTCATGGTTCCGGAGTCTATGAACAAGGATAAGCTGCACTTTTTCCAGGATTGCTCACAGCTATCTAGAATAAATTGACACGCTTCCTGTCAGCACACAATTATAAGATTGTCGTTGCCATCTAACAAACTAAACAAATTAAAATTGTAAATACTGAGTATTAAATGCTCGTTGAATAAAACAGTCTCCACTGTGTAAATGAAACTCTAAATCCCAACATAATATAACGTAACATGTTTGCATTAAAAATAATTTAGAGACAGTAATAACTGCAGAATTTTAAAATGGTGACTTATTAACAACTGCAGAAGGAAATATAATATCCTGTTAGATTTTGTATGCATAAGGAAAAGACGGAGGATCTTCAGATTAAAATTTTGTTAAGCCTTTCTGTACTCTTTATATTTCTCCAATAAAAAATAAATAATAATAATAATTTATAGACGGTAATAACTGCATAATTTTTAAATGGTGACTTTTACACATGAACTTTTTAACTCGCATGTTATAAATCCTTAATAAATAATTTATACTCATTTGAATCAAAATCAGATTCATTATTTAATCATGATGCAGAAATATTATATTCTAGTGAGACTGAAGTTGTGTTTGTGTTTGGGCTCATTAATGTAATGTTTCATGACTCATGTCACTTTTCTTACGTCGAATCCCCTGTGAAAAGACAGGTTGTGATGCAAAAGGCCACAACTTGTTTATTCATGAGATATTATTAATCATTTCATTCCAATATTAGTTACATGTTAACTTTAAACTTGGGTGAAAAGTTATAAACCTTACCTGTGAAAGTGGACAGAGTTCACAGGGCTGCCATGGACTCCCATTGGGGAGGAATAATGATAATAATACTAATAATAATAATAAAGACAAGTAACAATTAAAATAGGGACTACAGAACCTTTGGTGCTTGGCCCATAACTACATAATTATGTAAATATGAAAAATATTAAGAAAATGTGTACCGCCTCAATCAGAAGTTACAGTAGCAAATTGTTTAACATTACTGATGTGACTACATTTCTGTCTCTGTACATCTCATTTAAATTCCATCTGTACCACTGTAACTCAACTTTCTATCGCATTCGGGTCAGTTTTGAATACAAATTTCTTTAAAAAATCCATACTAATTAAGATGTGCAGTATTACTGACTTCCAGGCAGGTGTGTTTGAGGGCCGGTTGGAGATGAAATCTGCTGGACGTCGGACTGGACAGCTCCATGAGTGCTCCCATATTTGCTCCATGAGCATTCTCTGCTATAGCCGCAAGAAAATTGTGTCCTCACAATGCTCACAGCATGAGAATGTGCGCGGTCCTTCCTTGAATACAAGCCCAAGCATGTCCCTCCTTACTATCCTTACACTCAAAAAAATACCTCATCAGCTGAATGTATATTAATCATGTGGCAAATTTCCACATAAAATTATTACATTAATAAAGCTGTTTATTCACTTTTTTGAGAAGATAGCATCACAGTAGCCTATACTCTATATATAAATATTGCTTTTTGTCCCAAAGATAAAATATAATGTATATTTTATATTATTAATGAAAAGGATGTTTTTAGGATCCCACCAATACAGTTTTAGACAGTTTATTTCTTTCTTTGTTCAGAAATGACTACAGATATATAACAGCTTTACACATAGTAATGATCAATTAAAGTTCCACAAAAACACCTCTGATGTCATGTAAAAGGAACAAATAAGAAGTTTATTTTGCAAACAAATTATATTATTCTTTAAAAAGCATTCATAATGATGCACCACAGTCCCCCAAATGCAGATGCCACTGGAAATTATGCATTCATTAAGCCTCACATTTCTGAGTGTACAGAGAATTTAATCCACATCACTCAATATATTTTCCTGAGTTATGCATCCGAGGAAAGAATGGTGTGAATGTTGAATTCATGCCCGTCACGCATATGCCTCACAATCACTGCAGGCTCTTCCATTCATTTTTTAATTCCTAAAGTAATATTGCTAATGTATTTTCCCCACATCCTGTGGTTAGCGTTACAGTATAGGATCACGCAATCTGCTGCTCACCAGCTCTGTGAAGCGAGACGGACACTGAAACCCACGCATCCTACTTTTTCCGGGCACCGTTTGTCACGACGTGCCAGACCTTTAATTGCAGGCATAAAGTCTAGGCTGCAGGGATGATGTACGTATTTTTGTAGGTCAAAATCTGGAAACAACTTGCATTTTAGCACTTATGGTTTCATCGCCCTGAAGTCAATGGGTTTTTGTTAAATACCTGAAATAAGGCCTATGGTGAACACAAGCTCAAGATATTTTCATGTTTTATTCGTAGTGTAACAGTGAAAACTAATGCCATGCTTCCTAATGATTTCTCCCAAGGGTGGCATGTACAGGGTGAAAAGCAACGGCCCTAGTACTGAGCCTTGCAGTACTCCATACTGAACTTGTCATCGACTAGTCCACTTCCTTGTTGTGTTTTATAATTGCACTCTTGCAAACTAACTCAAACTTTCAAGGAAATAGTTTTTCAATAAAGACTGAAAGAGTTGTCAGAAGCTTAGTGACATTGAAGTTATGTGACCGTATGTAGTTAATTTATAGCCTGAGTTTAGCTTTAGTTTAGCTTGAGTTTAGTTTGCATTCAATCTGTCTGACATGTAAAGCATGTTTGTTTTGTTCATTGTCATGTTTAGGGGCTGGTAAATGTCACTACAATAACAGAGTGACAGACTGGTGTGCAACCATACGTCATTCATTCAAGCTCAGCATGCATGGTAAAGCAAATCATTTTGCGACATTAAATAAAATGTCTGTAAAGTTTGATATCAGAATTTGAATCCATCTAAAACAAAATAGCACTGATTATTTCAATGGGGTGCGCTTCATTACCAGCCATTAGATGCTCCCAGTACATGTTTGTTTGGAGTACGCCTCTACTTGTTAGTGCCCACGAGCAATTTGGAAGATCCAAATACAGTACTAAATTTACTTCACCTGATCTTCCATTATAGATGTGAGAGGACATTCTTCCTTTCATATGGGTCGGCCAAGCTTGGAAAATGCTACTTTTCCAATTTCTTGTATTCTCGTAAATAAACATGCAAAAATGCATCTCTTTTACATTCATCTCTTTTATGTTCAACGAAGCGCCTAAAATTATAAATATCTTTTAATGTTTCTAACTCACTTAACATGAGCAACTAAACACTGAATTTTCAACAAAAAAAAGCTGTTGAATTGAGAGGATCAGACCTCACATAAAAAAATATTAATACCAAATGATTTAACTATTGTATTACTTAAAGGTGAACTAAGTAACTTTTTTACCTTAACCGAACAGCTTCGGAGTCATTGGAATGGTTATATGACATTTTTCGGGTTGAATGGTGGTCGTCTCGCACCCCCCGAGCACCTGTGAGCGGAAAAAACACACTTGCAACTTTGGGCCGCCGGGCGAGATGGTCCTCACTGCAGAACATGAAATCCACGGGGAGGAGTCGGATCTAGATCCAACCCCTCCCACCTTACATATACCTAAACCTACCCATCTCCACCCCCTGATCCCTAAACCTACCCCTAAACCTACCCATCTCCACCCCTTAATCCCTAAACCCACCCCTAAACCTACCAATCTCCACCCCTTTATCTGGATCCAACTCCGCCCCCCGGATCTCGTGTTCTGCATTGAGGTGCTACTGCGCCGGGCCGCCGGCCTCAGCGTCAGGAAGTATCGCGTGATATCAGGTCTCGCGATGTAACGAATTGCTTTACGGCACTGCACACATACACTATCTAAACATTTATTTGCTAGCCTTCTGTGTATCATACATACCTCAGTGGACATGGCTCCGTGCGTTCGCCGGGTTCTTTGAAAACAAATGCACATGACCAGCGGGAGAAGATGGGAGGGGGGAGAGGCGCCAACGAGTTTTGACGACAGTGTTGTCAAATATCTATTCCGAAGCTGTAGGTGGAGCTCTATACAGAAACCCGCGAGCAAAAAGCGAGAAAACAGCGAAGAAATTGGCAAAGCTGAATAGTTCTGCTTTAATTATCATGAAAATTAATGTCAAAAGTGTGGGGGAAATTAACAGACAGCTATAATGAAGGTACAATGATTACAGAATTAACTGAATGATTCATGAACAGACAGTGACTCTTAAGTAGAATATACTCACACATTCAAGTACATTTTAGTGTAACACAAATAAAACAAAATACAAATAATCACCTGCAGTTTACTAATAATTACCATACTGAAATCTAATATTACATTGGACATAAACAGCTATGCCCAATGGTTTGCATTCGTGTTTCTATAATACTGCTAAGAGAAGTCAGTGTTGTCAAACAGTCAATCTAAATCAATCTAATCAGCCCTCAGCACTATATCTGGAATTTCAAGTACCGTCTGTCATCATAAACTTAGATTCACTATATCAGTTAAATACAAAGTTCTGTCATGAAACTCTAGATGGCGCTGGCTGATGACTCCTTAATCTCAATCTTCTTGCAATCCCATCATTCTCTAAAGGGCACAGCTGATTGGTTCCTGCTGTATCAGCAGCCAATGAGCTCGCTGCTCAACATTCAAATACTGGGTCAACATTTGCTGTAGAAGTTTCAGTACGCTTTCAGAAACCCTCCACCTTCCCCAGCTCCACCTGTATAGATCTGCCACAGGTAATTTGTGTACTTAGTCTATATTGTACAGCTCAGCATGTCTTACTTGCTCACAGCAGTGTGTCGTGCGTGTCACACGATATAACATATCAATATTGTCATATCCATTACTATGACAAAGAGAGAAAGTGGTGAAGTCAAGTCACTTTTGTCTGTGGTGAAAGTGGTGAAGTCAAGACACAGCGCCTGAAAATAGGTCTAATAGGTTAGACAAACTTAGTCCCGGTCACGTTGGAAGTTACCGAGCTGGGGACTATTTTCAGGCGCTGCGTCATATCATTACGCCTGCTGGACTCATGGTACGGCAGCAAAGTTTCTTGATTATTACGCAGGAATGAGAGTATAGTTCCTAGCCATATCAGCCTAGAAAATCGCAACTTTACATTTTCCGTCGGTCTTAGTACACGATGTAACTACAGAAGAGTCAAGTTTTACAGTAAATAGGAAAAATATCGAAACTCTTTGGTCATTTTTTTGAGAGAGATGCTAATGGTCCTGTCCGATTCAATGATCTATGCTAAGCTATGCTAAAAGTGCTACCGCCAGACCCGGAGATCGGCTGAATGGATTCGAAAATGGTAAAACTCAACAGTTTAACTCTGCGGGAGTTGTAAAATGAGCCTATTTCCAAAAAAAGTGGAGTATCCCTTTAAGTAAGTTCAGAAATGGTTCATTTTTGTTGTTAAAAAGTTATTAATTTAGTATTAATTTAGTTAATATATATATATATATATATATATATATATATATAGCCGCTCTGAAGAAAACATTGATGTCAACGTCCAGCTCAGTTCAATTCTCATATACAGAAATGTGGAAATTCATAACAGAAATGTCAACAAACTTTGCAGTATGGCCAAAAAGACTTTGGGGTTTCATTCAAAAGCTGTTGTTTCTTTGTTTAAAAGCCAGTGTTCAGGCAAAAATATATATATATTAATTATTTATTCATTTATTTGATTATTCTTTAGTTATTTATTTATTTGTTTGTTTATTTGTTTGTTTGTTTGTGGTCAGCCACACTCACACCTGACACAATGCTGTTGTAAACTTAATGCCAGATCTAAACCAGAATTGCCAAATGTAACCAAAATTTGTCCCAAATCTGCCATAAAGGTAATCAACAGCCCTTAAAATTCTAGAAGTGCAAAATGTTAATTCCTTATTGAGCAACAAAATCATTCAGGCCTGCAATACTTCAAGTGTCATCCATCATTGCATTATTAATCCACTGGGGATAAAAATATTAACAGTATGTTTACGGCATGTTTATAACTGGATCAGTAACCTTATTCGGGAGCATTAATATGGTTGAAATCCGTTCAATCACACTTTCCACATACCAATGTTTATATATCATTGCACACAGACTGACCTGCTGGGCAAAATTTGTCCATTGCCGACTGTTTCATGTCTGGTATTATTTCCAGTTCCTTCCTTCCTTTTCTCCCTTCAATCCTCGATTAACTCCTAAGGCTGCATAAGTCTGCAGAGAGTGGCATTTATAGATGCAAGGACTTCGTACTTTCAGGTAGGGAATACATTGAGCATAAAACAGTGCAGATAATAGAAGTTAATAAAAGTACTTTGTGTTTCAGTACTTTATTCAAATGTATGAAGATTCTATGTGTGCTTTTCTGATGTTTCCTTTCAAAGCTTCTGTTGTCTTTTGTTTTTGTTTGTTTCACTCATTCGGTGTTGAAACATTGCTGCAGGGATTTGCTCCCATCAGTGAGGATATGCAGAGATGTTGGGCAATGCAGTTGGGGCTCCAGTTCATCCTGTTCACATGTGTGTAGGTCTGGTACTGCAAAGAGATGTGTTTTATACAGGACCTTTCCGGTTCTTGTTGATAAAACCCTAAAATACACCAGACTAGCAGATCTTGTCTTGTTTAAAACAATGCAACGCAATCTATGTGACTGTTGTCTCCCATCTTCTACTCCCAGCTAACAAATTCTGCTAACGTTCCCATTAACTTATGAAAAATGAAATCTGTTTACCATATCAAGTGATCGAATCTCTTCCGAAAATTTGGAATTTAACCGCTCAATTCATATGGATAGTTTTACAATCTCTTTATGAACTTTTTGAAGCGTCAGAGTGTTTTTTGCGTAGACTGTTCCATTGTACAATGTATAAATATTTTTTTTGTGCTAGCATTTTGGGAACATTATTACAGACCAAATTACTCTGAACGAACATTTACATTATTTGAAGAACGTTTGTTCATAACTTTGAGAAAACCTTGCCAGAGCGTTAGACAAAGTCCTGAGAACATTCCAAGTTAGCTGAATCTTATTTTATTTTTATTTTATTTTTTTACCTTCATTAATTAAAAGAAAGAAAAAAAACATTCTTCTGCAAATTCCCATTGTTTGATTCTTGATTTGTTTGATTCTTGATTTGGTTCTGTCCCTTTCACTCACCCATAACACCCAAAGCCATCTCTGCAGGGCAGATGATGGTGTAATACAGAATTACAGAGATCTGATTATTACTCACCACACCTTTCTGTCCTCCCAAGGCTAAGGTTACCTGTCTTCTCCTGTTAGATTCTCCTCCAACCTTTCAAACCCATTAGACAACAGTGCAGACAGATCCCTACATTTCAATCTTTAATGTTAACCACAGATGTAAGGTGTGGACAGAGCATGGCTTTGTTTTGTTGACCTGCTGCCCTGGCAACAAGAACACTGCATCAGCCAGATTATTTTTCATCTTTGATTTTTTTTGTACTGTATGTTTAAGTTTGCAAGTGTCATTTTTTTTTCATGTAGGCATTTCAGGACATTCACTCAATCATGCTGAAATGAATGTGTGCCACTATGTGCCACTCAAACTTTAATAGGGTTCTTGTTGACCCTTGTCTGAGTTGTTGAGTGACACGTTAATGGCTTTGGTCTAATCAAGACTAAAAATTGTTATTTCAATGCTAGTGAAAATAATACATGAGTGTGTGCTTGCATGCGCGTTCTGACCATGCCATCTCGAAATCTGTGAATGTAGATAACACAAACGATGTTTCAGTTTTGTCTCTAAGGAGTTCCCAAAAACTGTCTTTTGCTTGAAGTAGACCTGATCCTTTAGACTTCAGATTGAGGTGAACTCCCTGGTGATTCTACAGTCCAAGTATGCAACATGCAATACAGAGCTCCAAATAAAGTCCACCTTACACCATCTTTGAGTCAAGTTTCCTTGTGCTAAATTTGTTTGACACATGGCACATGCAATTCGCTATTGAATGCTGAGGTCACTGGCTCCATTGTTAAATAATGTCACTCTGTCTGCTATGAGGAGCGTGACCACTATGAAACACAATATCCAAGGAAAATATTTGTTATTTGTATAAGCCCAATGGAGGACATATTGGGAGATTCCTGTGACCTGAGACATGGAGTATATGACCAGTGGAAGGACCAGTGCATGGTGTATTGATGTTAAGAGTAAACAGAGGTATTGTTTTATCCATTTAGTCGAAATGTTGTGCAGCTCCACTAGGGAGAAGGAGTTGGATCAAGAAAAATCACTGGAAATTACTCAAAACACCAACTTAGGAACCCCATCTGAACAAGTTTGCATGCCCAAAGCAAGGAAGCAATTATTCTAAAAATGGGTAGTTGAAATTAAATACTTCAGGGAAGTTGAGATCTCCTGTGGTGTGACATACTATACTCTATTTAATACTATTTTAAAACAGCATTTTGATTATTCAAAATTATTGTGCATGCATTGGAATATACAGTATACTTTTAAAAACGTATTTGCCACACTATCGGATCATTTAAAATGAACCGGTAAGGGTGATTATAAACTGTTAACAACAAAGAAGAACAGTTTCTCTAATGTATTTTCAGTATACAAATATGGCTTTCACTATGGTCACCACACCTCAAGACATTGTTCAGATGTTGTATTTCAAGACATTTGTCAGGTTTTTGCCCTTAAAGGAGAACTTGGTAACTTTTTTAACTTAATAAAACTGTCTAGAAATCATTTGGATGGTTAAACAACCTGTTCTGGTGATATTGGTGACTTTCCCCGCTCCCCCCAGCGTTCCCAGGCGGAAAACCAACCTTGCAACTTGCGCACTGCCGTCCCGGCAAAGTGAAATTGGAAGTCTCGTGAGAAGCGAGAACGAGAACGAGAACGAGCGCGAAACACAAATTGCTTTACGGCAATTCGACATAAACACACACGCATGTATGATGTATTACCAGATGACCCACCTCGGTAGACATAGCTCCACACGATACAGTTGGCTTGCTCCGATCAAAACAAACGCACATGAGCAGAGGTAGAGAGGGGGAGGAGGCCGCCGCAAGTGAGTTTTTTACGACTGTGTTGTGAAATATACGCCCCCCCACAGCTGTAGGGGGAGCTCGTGGGGAAAACATGCGACAACAAAAGGGAAAATCAGCGAAGAAGTGACTAGAGTTCGCTAGAGTTACAGAGTTCTCCTTTAAAAGCTCTTGTGTATAGGACTAATACTTACGCATTTCATCCCACACCTCCTTTGCTAATTCCAAAACATAATTTTAGAGCTAGTAATGAATGCTTGAGCCATAGAGAGAGAGAGAGATTAAGTGAGTGTGAATTATCTGAGTCTGTGTGTCTCTCAACAGTGTTCGGCAGCACTGCGTCTCTACTAATAGCGAAACTGTAAGTTTACCTGCTTCAAGAAAAGCGCCGTTATTACCTCGCTTTCTAGTTGTTAAACTATTTTTCTGATAAATGTGTAATGTATAAATTCTGATAACTATGTTTCTGTGCGAATGTATGCGAGTGAGAGCAGGAAAAAGAGAGTATGTTCTTACCGTACATAATAAAACAAAATGAACATAATGTTTTTATCCTATTCTTCGCTACATTCATTTGCTTGTTCAGTGTCGGTGTGTGTGTGTGTTTTTTAGGTTTTTGTTTTGGTGCTGTTGTAGGCTGTAAGGACCTGATTCAAGCATTCAACAGCCCTGTAGTATAATAAATGATAAATAATAAGTGAAATGGCTTTGCAGGAGCAATATGAAAGGCATAACTGACCCAAATTAAAAAATCATAGAATTTGCCTCGTATCATGCCGCAACGTAATTACCATAATTACTAGATATAGTCAGAGCTGTTCACATCCTCGGACTCAGAATTATGCATTTCTTTGTCAACACTATTAACACCAAAATGAAAATGTGTAATTTGAGTAACAAATTGTTAAAATCAAGTAACAGTTGTTATATGCAAATGTATTTTTACAAGTCAGAATCATATAATTATGGTAATTCTGACATGGCATGAATGTACCTTGATGTTCATATGCATGTTTTATCAATGCATGTAATTGCATTCATCATGGCCAGTGTTCACATATTTGGCATATTTTATACTCTAGCTGATACTACAGATGGTGTACTAGTGTAGTGTGCTGCTGTTTTTTTGTCATGTCATAATGATCATTGCTTTTGTCTTACCGAATGCATTATACTGACAGCAATAATCCACCCGCCGTTTTTATGCATCTGTTTGAGAAAAGTGTTGATGATACAAAGAAACTCTCCCTCACTTACTAAAACAATATATTGTATAGTGAGACATTTTAGTCTCAGAAGAATCATTCATTTCTAAAACAAACAAAACTTGATTTAAAGAAGAGTTAACAAGCAAAGATGAAAAGTGACAGAGCCCGTAATACAACTTGTCATTAGTCAGACAACATCCGACTGGCTTTTCAGAGATTGACAATTGCAAGATTTCAAAGGATTTACACCGGCCTAGAAATCGTATTTTTCCTGTTCGAAAGGTGAGATATCTACAGTAGCAATCATTATGTCGAAATTAGAGAGTGAAGGCAGGTGAGGCTTCAAAAGGGAAACATACGTTACTGTGAAGGGAGATAGAGCTGATAAGTGACTGGATTTATCTGTTGCAGGATGGTGAATGGACCACTGTACCAGGGACTTAAAGGGTTAGTTCTCCCAAAAATCTGGTTGATTCTTGCATGTCACGCAAGCATGTTTGAACTTCCGCAAGAACCATTGAGGTTTGATCTTCCACATCAAGCAAGTACGGTTGAGCTTCTGTTCACCATATTTGAGCTCTATGCTCATCCAGGGTCCACCGGGGCTGATGTTGGACTTAGGAGCAGGAGAGTGGAGCTGAGTGAGTTCAACTGCCTTCATATTTTTTGACCCAGGTCAATCAGTAAAATGAGTGAAGAAGGCCCATTGAGCTTGGTGAAGATTCAGCCTATTGACATCACAGAGGTATTCCAAGTTCTGATGATCCTGTGATGGATTTTTTAATTAATCATAACTAACATTTATTTTTCTTGCAGGAATGACATTCATATGCTTTTGAATCCTAATTGTCTCCAAACCCTTTGGTCACAAACACTTATAAACTCATGACTTCGAGTAAGTGAAGTAAATCAAGAAATCCAGAGTTTGCTTCTACCTAGTAACAGAAGGGTTTGCTGAATCATGCATTTGAAGAACCAATTGTATTGTAGGAAAATTATGTAATGTATCATGTCACCTTTGCCATGCTCCTATTCTATAAAAACTGTTGTATTCTTTTTGCTGGTGGGATTCTCTCTGAAATTGGTCTGAGATCCTCCGGCCGTGATTAAAGCAAATTCAAAGGCATTGTCTGGAGTCTGTTTAGGTATTGCTGTGCAGCAAGTTAGTGAAGCACTAGAGATCCTATTTTAATGTTCATAGGGGTCAAGACGTTGACCGACTCAGTCGACGTCGATTAGGAGAAGCGCTAGAGAATAAATAATATTGAACGTCGATCAGGAGACGTTTAGGGACGTTGATTAGGAGACGACCCAGGTAGACTTAAGTCAGGTGCGTAGGGGGAAAATCTTCCACAATCCGTTATCACTTGGAAACAATGTTGTGCTCTACTTGGTGCCACTTCTCTAGTACTAGTTTGATTGGCAAAAGTTTGTGCGGTTGTCATAACTCAGTGGCTGTTACCTTTTCTGAGACCATGCATGGATGCTGTTTCAGAAGAGTACCTAATCTCTGGGATAGGATGTCCCCTATGTCAGTGGTAGTATGACTTCAAGGATAAACGGGAGATCAAGGTTTGGATTTCGGAGTATGGGAGGCATGATTAGGCTTACTTTTCCAGAGACTGCCAAGGGTAGCAACCACACATCTGAAGCCTCTGATGAATGGAAGCAGGAAAAGTCCAGGAAGCACTGCAGTTCTTACAGGGTGATGGATGACTTGCACCTTGACAGGATCCATCTGTATGTCATTGGAGGACTGGTGGAAGTGGCCATGTCAGAGGTGGTCTGTCAGGTAGGATGAATAGATGAGGATGTGATATATACTGTATCAGTGATTCTCAACTTCCGTTCTGAGGACCTATGGTCACTGTCATTTTGCCAAGTAAGAAATGTTCCTGGATTCCTGTTGATTTTGTTGATCCTGGAGCAACATTCCTGTTCGAAAATGTAGTCCTAACCCTATCCTTACCCCTAAACCTAACCTAACTTCTCCCTAAAATCAGAGGGAAATGATAGGTGAATAACACTGATGTAGAAGCACCTAACCCTGATTGTAACCCTAAACTTCACATAAATTGTAAACTTGTCCTTCAAATCTGATTGGTTGATTGTAATGTTGTTCCAGGATCATCAAAGATGTTGATCCAGGAACCTGTTGTACTTGGTGAAACCACGTTCACCACCTATAGCACTGCACGGTATAGATCTCTCCCTTACCCTTACCTTTTTGCTACTGGGCTGAAGATTTGACTCAGGTGTGTCAATAAGGGAGACAAAAAAAACATGTGCAGTTCTGTGGGTCCGCAGATGAGAACCACTGATCTATATAGAAGATTACAAACCAAATTAATTTTGTTTGCGCTACTTAAATCGAGATGGTCACACCGCTCTGGATCTCAAGGGAGGTTGTCATCAAAGAGAGAAGATACCGATAGGAACTTGACAGTAATTTCAAGTTGTGTTCAGGTAGCAGCATTAGATAAACTCATCCCGGAGCGGAGGCAGGTCGACAGCACAGTCCCAGGAGCAGAGGCTCGTTGGGAACTAAATACTGTACATTACAGCAATTGTTTACAGAACATTGTACATTAAAGGTGTGGACATGATATGGTAGATGGTGGGACTCTTTTCTGAGGTGGGTAAACGGATATATTGTATACAATATTATATATAAGCTGAAGTCACATCTTTTTCGGCAACACTTGATCCATTAATACTAACACTTTCATTTCATTTCACTTCTCTTCTACTCTTTATCTATTTAGAAAAGATAATTACATATACTGGGTTTGAATAAAAAACTGGGAAAGGTCACAGCACTTACAAATTGTTGTCCTATTGTTAATTTAACTGCTTTTATTGCTCTCCTCATTTGTAAGTCGCTTTGGATAAAAGCGTCTGCTAAATGATTAAATGAACATATAAATGTATAGAAAGTCAAAGACGCAGATGGAGAGCGAGGCAGCCCTGGAAGTTTCTTATTTCCCCTGTACTTTAGTGAGAAATACTGCACAGCTGTACAGATGTGGGGGTCACTCTCCTTTCTAGGTGACTTGCACACCTGTAGGAATGAAGCTGGTTGCCAACAACATGTATGTAAACCCTTCCATGTGTTTTTTAAGAAGATATTGTCTGACAAAGCACATACACAGAATGTTTCCTTGGATATCAGTAAAACGTTTAAAAAATTTCTGGTTAGAGGGGAAAGCCCTTGTTAATTTTTCCCCATGTCACTCAGAAACACCTGTGATGTGGTGCTCATTTTCCTACTTGAGGCGATTAATTATGACATCATTGCGATGGGGAAATCAGTGCAATGACAGATCAAGGGTGAAGTTCTTGAAAAACAGGCTTAAAGTCATTAAGCGATCATCCATGACTTCATGAAAAAGGATTGTGCTAATTTGTGTGTGTGTGTGTGTGTGTGTGTGTGTGTGTGTGTGTGTGTGTGTGTGTGTGTGTGTGTGTGTGTGTGTGTGTGTGTGTGTGTGTGTGTGTGTGTGTGTGTGTGTGTGTGTGTGTGTGTGTGTGTGATTTGGGAGGAAAAGAGATGGAGACAACTGGAAAAAAGTGATACACTGCAATATAGAGTAATTTGTTATAGTAGCCCAAGTCTTGGCAACATGTGGGTGTTGCTGTGGGTGTAGGAAATATTTGTCCTGCTGCCAAATCAACTAATAAAATACGCCATCACAACATCCTAAGGGAAGTGGCACTTAAGTCTGAAAATCCAGGAAAGGAGAAACACAGACAAAGAAGCCATTTGGCAAAAAGACTTAGATATAGTAACTACACATTGTGTCAAAACTAAGTTAGGAGTGAAATTTAAATCTCTTAGATTATGATCTTTTATTTGACAAAGTTTGTGCAGACTAAATCTAATTTAAACCAATCCAGAGCTAAAATATATACACTGTAATATACAATCAACTTGGATGTTTAAGTCATTTCAACTTAAATTACATTAAACTGGCTTAAAAAAAAATTTGAATCTTGTATAACTTACAAAAAAAATGAAAATTGCGTAAAAGCAATATAAAGCAATATAAAAACACATGTTGTCATAACTTATTGATCATATACTGATTTTTTACGGTGTAGTTACTCATCAGTTCTCATCATTACTCATCATGTGTAACTATCCACAACACTGTCCAGCATTTGTGAGGCAGCAAAGGTTTCAAAGATAACCAAAACAAACTCTTCAGGGTATCAGTAATAAATACGATTTGATAGAATGACTCCATTTTAATAATGGCATATAGAGATGCCTCTCTAAAAGTACCAGAGTGGCAATCAGATTTATTGTCTGGTTCATCATCAATTAATTAACTAATAGAAATGAAGAATCATTCTCGTTTTAAAACATGGTCTGCCTATTTCTGCAAGTATCTTACGCAAAAATAAGTAGATTGTAGAAACCACTGGAACATTACAATGCTTTTGGGAAACCCACAATATCAATGTCTAAGTTATATGCAAAATGCTTTGGGAAGATAGACTCATTTCAGTTTAATAATACCTGGAGAAATACCTATTATTCTTTATGTGCATCAGTGGAAACAAAATATTGCATGCTCACATAATTAATGAACTCAAACCAGATGAATTTGTACATCATTTGAAATGTAGCTGTGGCAGAAATGGGGAGGGATAGAGTTATCCAGTAACTCCACCTCTTATTTAACGCCCAGCATCTCTCAGTCTCCCACCCCTACAGCATCTCAGCTCTTTAAAAGCAGCAATTCTGGGCAATTTGATCTAATTACTGTCTTTAGATACCTGATTTCACACTACTACTTCCACTGAATATCAGAGAGACCTGGAAGAGAGAAGAGCATTCACTAAAAACAAGCTTTTCTGTACTGGACGAAGATGGTTTCTTTTCCTTGTTTACTAACCATTTTGGTTACCATTCAACTCAGCTTATCTGGCTCCAACTCCCTTGTATTAGGCTTGAGGAAGATCTGCTCATTGTGCAATGGGCCCTCAGGGGACCTCAAGGGCCATCGAGCTGAAAGTTTATCCGGAGAGGAGATCACATCCATGTTGGCATTAGATGAACCATGTGGGGTTTACACCCTACCGTGTGCTCAGGGTCTTCGGTGTATCCCTCTTCTCGGGGAGCAAAGCCCCCTTCAGGCACTGCTTCAGGGACGAGGGGTCTGCAAAAACATCAAAAGCACCTTCACTGACATTCCTCCACCTACAGGTAAGATGGTCTTGTCTCATGGCATCTTTGTCATGGATTTTGTCTGCTTTAAAACTGGCTAACCTAAACAAACTAAACTAAACATGCTAAAGTTGAGCATGTAGATACTAGAATGAAAATGCAATTCACGTTCAAATTTGAGTTAATGTGTAACAATGATTTATAAGTTATTTAATTATTTTTGCTTGTGTTTAAGAGGGAAAAGAAACCAGCAAACTTAATGTAAAAGGCTTATCTGTACTTTGTACAATGAGCAGGACATTTTTTCCTAAGTACAAGGTATTCTTGAGTATTTTAAGTAAGTGCTGTTTAATTGCCAAAAAGCCGTACTGTAATCATATTAAAACTATAAGTTTTATGTTCCAGACAATCAACCATCAACCACTGATAACAATGAAAAGGTAACATATCTTCTTATGGCTCTGTAAATTATGTTCTGCATAAATATTAATATACTGTTCATACTGTCTGACTTTGAGTCATAAATGAAAACTTTTGCATTAATCATGTTTTCGTTGTTGTTTCATTCTATAGGGTCCTTGTCGCAAACTGTTAAACACAGTCCTCCAGGGCATTGAGCTCACAATCATTCATTCAATTCAGGACATCTACATCCCCAACTGTGACAGGCAAGGGTCCTTCAGGAGGAAACAGGTGTGTAGAGAAGAAAGCAATGCAAAATCAAGGCAAAGCATGTCAGGATTGTTAAAACAGATGATAAACGTGCTGCACATCACTGTAACAAATTTAACATGTTTGCACTGTCCAATCTGAATTGTTACTTAAAACCGTTTCAATTAATCCATTTGTCTGTGTGTTTTGCTCCATTGCCATGATTGTAAGAATGTAATCTGTTCTCTATAAACAACAATAATATAGTTTGCTCTTCTTGAGACAGTGTCGCTCATCA
Source organism: Leuciscus leuciscus (assembly GCF_965113295.1). Taxonomy (NCBI): domain Eukaryota; kingdom Metazoa; phylum Chordata; class Actinopteri; order Cypriniformes; family Leuciscidae; genus Leuciscus; species Leuciscus leuciscus. Next base: position 30,014,289 of record NC_138747.1, on the reverse strand, counting down.
AGGGGAATGCAAAGAGGCCAGTGCTGGTGTGTTGATGACAAAGGATCAAAGATTTCATCCCGTAAAAGAAATGATGGAACTATCTCATGTAACGGTGTCTGAGAATTGTGACAGAAATCTGGACCTGAAATGTGTTTAGGAAGGACTGAGAGCGAGCCAGCGAAAGACATACACTGAGAACTCTATGACCACAATCCTGTACAATCCTTCATCTCCCTCTGGTTGTGACAAATATGTTTGCAGCGTTATGTGGCATTCATTTAACAGTCTGAACAGTTACAGTTACTGAATTAAAAACCTTTGTTTTCTTTTATATTAATAATTTTGTTTGTTATAAATCCTTTTAATCTTATTAAATGCTTGGTGGAAAGATATAAAGATGATATACTCCAAGTGAATGTCATCTCCCATTAATGTGCTGTATGTCTAGATTGAATAAGAGCCTTGCAGAAAGAACAAATTACAGTGGAAAATGTATTTTTTTTTTCAAATTACTTAATATATTTATGTTGCCTATATATTAACTTCTTATATATTAATATATATTAACTGTCCTTTCTTTTGACATATATATATATATATGAAACAAAGTAAACTCTGTGTGTGTTTGATTTTAAAGAATGTATATAAATGTTGCTCAAGATATTGTAACACTTTATTTTAATCAACAAAATGTTGAACACAATGCAATCAGAACATGAAATGATTAACATGCAAGACACAATTGACACTACCTTTAGACTGCAAGCAAATGTGGTCAAACTTTTCATGTGTTTTTTCTGAACAGTCATGTTGAAATTTATGCTGAGTTTTACATCCCTCATTCATCACTGTTCTGCGCTGCTGGGAGTCACTCCAAATATGTAACATATCTGTAGTTCTTCTGTGAATATTGAAGATAGTTGGGACGGTAGTCAGGGGAGGGACTGTGAGGTGTTGGAACTTATTATTTTGGGTAACAGATACAAGCACAACTTGAGCGACTGTATTGTAAATAAAAAAAATAAAAAGTGCTCTTTCTTTTTACTCTCGCCCTCATTATTGCCCGCTCATGAATTCGCTAGTGTTATGATTGAGATGACAGAGGCAGATCCAAATGCAACAATTTATTAAATAAAGGACTCAGCATCAACAGATTCAGGGTAAAACAAAGGCATGTCGAGAACCAGGCTGGAGATCAAGGGCAGGCTGCAGGCAAACGGAATCCAAAAACAGGCAGAGGGTCACTAGGCAGGCTGCAGACAATCAGAGAGATTCAGCAAGGCAAGAGTCAAGACACAGGTAGGCAAGGAAAACCAGGAACGCTCAGACATGCACAACAGTGAAACAATACTGCAACAAGAGATGCCAGGTTAACAAGCCAGATATAGGTTCACTGATCAGAGTTAAATCAGAACAGGTGATAGTCAATCAGCAGTCAACAATGCATACTAGGAAGCAAGTACGCGAGTCCATAAACATACAAAAGGGGGCGCTGAAACTTGAGTGAGGATAATCCAGAAGGGCTGGCTACCGTCACATAGCCCCCCCCCCCCAAAGGAGCGGCTTCCAGACGCTCCAAACAAACCCCCCCATCCCAGGGAGGGTCAGGCAGTTCAGGAAGCCAGGGAGGATCAGGCAGTTCGGGGATCCCCAACCGATCCGGACGGACACAGAGACAAGGTAACACCGCAGGTACGGGGAACCAGGGTGGAGCGGAAAGCACATGGGACCGAGGTGAAGCCGAAAGATCGAAGGACCGAGGTCGAGTCTGAGGCTCAGGGGACAGAGGCAAAGGCGGGGAATCCACAGGCCAGGGCGATGCTGAGGACTGGACACCCTGAGGCGAATGCACAGCGACACAAACGGGCAGCTGAGGATGAGCAGAGGGGTGGACAGGGCTCAGCAGCAGAACAGGCGAGCAAAATGAGTCCAATAGAGGCGAGAGAGGGAGTGTGGGTGGAAGCGCCAAAAGCTCACCCCTGGCAGTGTAGGATCCATTCAACACGGCTGAGCTGGCTTCGTCCGACTCGGCAGGGCTTGACTCATTAGACTCGGCAGGGCTTGACTCATTAGACTCGGCAGGACTTGACTCGGCAGGACTTGACTCGGCAGGACTTGACTCGGCAGGACTTGACTCGGCAGGACTTGACTCGGCAGGACTTGACTCGGCAGGACTTGACTCGGCAGGACTTGACTCGGCAGGACTTGACTCGGCAGGACTTGACTCGGCAGGACTTGACTCATTTGACTCGGCAGGGCTTGACTCAGCAGGACTTGACTCATTTGACTCGGCAGGGCTTGACTTATTTGACTCGGCAGGGCTTGACTCAGCAGGACTTGACTCATTTGACTCGGCAGGGCTTGACTCGGCAGGACTTGACTCATTTGACTCAGCAGGGCTTGACTCAGCAGGGCTTGACTCATTTGACTCGGCAGGAACGGCCTCGTTGCGCTCAGACTCCGGTTCGGCAGGCGAAACCTCCGTGGTCTCAGATTTGGCGGGCATAATTTCCACAGTCTTCGATTCAGCAGGCGCTATATGGGGCGCGAGCTCGGCAAGACTCACGTGGACAGCAGGCACAACCGCTCCAGCGCGGAGAGCGGATTCGAAGGATCTGGCGCGAGGCACGATATTTCTGGTCGATCGCACTGATATCAGCTGAGGGTCTATTATGCTGGAGATCATCATAGGAAGTCTAGTGACTAATCGGGTAGCAGGGCTTACGTGAAGCACAGGCTCAACAGGACCGGCGCGAAGAACAGATTCAAAAGATCCGGTGCGAAACACGGTCCGGACAGTGCCAACGCGAAGAGCTGGCTGCACGGGCATGACGAATCGTGAAGGCTTGACTGGTCTGATGCGATGCGCTTGTTTCTCCGCTTCCTCACCCTCCTGAACGCCATCGAACATAGCTTGAAAGTGCTGCATAAATACCTCGAATGAGGGGAAGGTGGATCCATCCGTTTTCCAGACCGTGACGAGCCAATCCAATGCGCAGCCAGAGAGCAGCGAACAAACAAAGGCAATCTTATCGGCATCAGTAGGATAAAGCGAATGCTGCTGGATGAAATACAGAGAGCATCTGGAAACAAAGTCTTTGAATTTACCAGGATCTCCAGTGAACTTTTCGGGGAATGCGAGGTGAGGGCTCGTACTTTCGATAGTCAGAGGCTCGGAAGCATGTGCTGGTGCAGGAGATGCTGACGCTGGAGATGAAGCCACAGCAGACTTTTGCAAAGATTGAACAGCCTTGAGCAGTTCCTCCGTTACTGAGGTCAGGCGAGACAGCTGGAGCTGATGCGTGGCAAGCAGGGAAGCTCGAGCGGTGACTGCAGCATACAGAGTAGACATAGTTGCTGGATCTTCGTTTTGGGTGCAGTATTCTGTTATGATTGAGATGACAGAGGCAGATCCAAATGCAACAATTTATTAAATAAAGGACTCAGCATCAACAGATTCAGGGTAAAACAAAGGCATGTCGAGAACCAGGCTGGAGATCAAGGGCAGGCTGCAGGCAAACGGAATCCAAAAACAGGCAGAGGGTCACTAGGCAGGCTGCAGACAATCAGAGAGATTCAGCAAGGCAAGAGTCAAGACACAGGTAGGCAAGGAAAACCAGGAACGCTCAGACATGCACACAACAGTGAAACAATACTGCAACAAGAGATGCCAGGTTAACAAGCCAGATATAGGTTCACTGATCAGAGTTAAATCAGAACAGGTGATAGTCAATCAGCAGTCAACAATGCATACTAGGAAGCAAGTACGCAAGTCCATAAACATACAAAAGGGGGCGCTGAAACTTGAGTGAGGATAATCCAGAAGGGCTGGCTACCGTCACAGCTAGCTTCCACTGCACATCGCCTTATATGTACTGTAAATTAACATGTAAACACTGACTTTAATACCCTAGTACTAGACCCGGGGATGGAGTGGATTTTTCATTGGTCCAAAGGTTATTCTTATGAACAAACTCCCCTTTCATCCATACTGACTCTCACCCCAAGGTTCAGGTCAGGGCAACAATAAAACTCCTAAAGACCTCCAGATGAAGCTTGGTGATTTTCTGACCATAGCAACAGCAATGGCTGGAACAAAAAAATATAAATCTCCACACTATACAAAATCGACACAATATTTGCAAATTCACTATAAAGAAAAAAACTAAAATTTCGAAAAATGAAGAGTTCAGATGCAAAGTGCCATCTGAAATTTTCTTCTAGAATGATCATTTTTATCAGGCTCGTTTATTTAAGTTCAGTAATTTCACTTAAATGGCAATTAATAGGTAATTTTCATTGCCATTTAAGTGAAATTACTGAACTTAAATATATGAGCTTGATAAAAATGATCATTCTAGAAGAAAATTTCAGATGGCACTTAGAGGCTTTTGCATCTGAACTCTTCAAATATTGACATAAGTATTCAACAGTACTTAGTTGAAGCAAATTTGGCAGAGATTACAACCTCAAATATTTTGTGTATGATGCAACAGACCTGGATTTTTCTGCCATCCTTCTCTGCAGATCATCTCAAGCTCTTTCAGGTTGTACTCATTCACAGAGTTATCCTTGAACCAGGGGTCTCCAAATTCTTGTAGACTCTGCTTAAACACACCTTCCTCTAATTTTCAAATAACCCTTCACGCGAAAGGTCTTGAGAGTTCTGGGTTGGGTTTTCATTAGGGATATGTCAGCATTTTTCTGGATTCAGGTTTTCATGTGTCTTGTACAGAAGAGAGGCTTCCATCTTGACGCTCTGTCGTAAGGCCCAAATCGGCATGATGGTTGGCCTTCTGCAAATTTCTCTCATCTCCAGACATGATCTCTGAAGCTTGACCAGAGTGACCATCAGGGTTACCTTCTCCACTGATTACTCCATTTTTCTGAGCGGCCAGCTCTAGGAAGAATCCTGGTTCCAGCTTTCGTCCATCTAATAATTATAGAGGCCATGGTGTTCTTGGATGCCATTAATGCAGCAGAATTAGTTTTTCTAGCCTTCCCCAGATCCAGTTGATCTTTGTTGTAAGCTGTATTGGTGAAAGAGAGAGAATCGATTTAATGCAGATGGGTTTTTGATAAAGGAAAGGATAAGGCCACAGTTTGGCAAAAGCTTAGTCTTTGAGGACTTCTGCTACTGTAGCTGTTAGGAGACTGACACATGTTGTGGTTTCTTCTCTTTTGTGAAATCACTCCTCAGAGATCTTTGATGCCAGAAATATTAGACTTTATTTTACAACAAAGCCAAGCATCTCCGGCAGGATATCACTCCCGATCATTGCCCAGATTTACACATATATACATACATCTTTTTCCAAAGATGGTAACACACCCTGTAGATTATTTTTGGGGTCTTGTACCATGTGACTTTCTCAGAATAGAATGGCAACATTCCATGCCTTTTTTCAGGCTTCCAAAAGTCAACCCAAATGCACACACAGAGGAAATAATAGTGTACAAATATATAGCTAAATTACCAGCCTGATCTCACGGCAGTTCGTACGAATTCTACGAGGTGGCTAATTCGTACAAATTCATACGACCTCACTCGTAGGAATTAGTACGATTTTTGCTAAATCGTACATATTTTACGAATTGCCCAATTCGTATGAATTCATACGAATGACCTACCCCTGACCCCGCCCCTAAACCTACCCATCACGTGGGTTTAGACAAATCGTACAAATTCGTATGAGTGAGGTCGTACGAATTCGTACGAATTAGCCACCTTTTTATCACTCGTACGAATTCGTACGAATTGGTCGTGAGATAGCGTTGAAATTACCTATTTTCTAAATAATAAAATCTTCTACACACACAAGCAATTTTGCATTTAAAAGACGTCTAATAGCAGTCCAAACACAGCCCAGACGTCTAGGCTAAAACAAGGCAAAATTTGGGCTGTCAGTGAAAATGTAATAGACTTCTTACCATAGCCCAAGAATAGACTATAGACTAGTCATCAATTAGATAACATGTCAAAGAAATTAAACTGAACACTTTGTAATCACTGTTGACTTTGCCTACATGGTGGAATATCATACATCTCGCAAGTTATTTTGGCAAAAATTACATGTAAATAAATTCAGTGTTATTTCGGCTAGAAGTGGGTTACTCATAGCAGGACTATATCGGGTCTATAGTTAACTGAGATGGTGAAATGATGGCTATTGCTTGCTGGGAAGGATGGTGATGATCCCAACAGCAGGACTTTATTTAGGAACAGGTAAGTAAACAGGTAAGTGAACTTACCTGAGTAAAGTCGCAGAAGACACAGTGAAACAATGCACGGTGATTACTGGAATAAGATGCCTGGAAGAAGACAAGGCTCAATGGAGATGACAACTGGAGGCAAGAACTACTTGGACGTCCCAAGCTTGTCTATATAATAAGTGTGTGTGTGGTAATAGTGCTCTTATAATTAGTCCTCAAAGGTCTTTCCACTGGGCCCTATCCCTTGCAAACATGGACGGTAGGATTGATATGGTATTGTTCAGGTAATTGTAAAAGGTAAGTGACTGGGTTGGCCAGAGGAGTGAGGTAGTCTGCCTGTATTTGAACAGGAGTTTGAGCCTCATTCTGTATGTCCACTCGAAGAATTGCTGTGGCGTACACTGGTGAAAGCCCCCCAAGGGTAAAGAGTATAGCAAGGTTAGTTGTTAGTTGTTCAGGGAAGAAGGAGTCGGGAATCGACGAACGTTTCACACAACTTTAATCATAAAATAAACAAACACAAAGCGAATGTAAAGCAGCAGCCCCTCACGGACGACTGCCACACACACATAAACATAACATAACGTAAAAGTCCAGGCCTGGTCCTCTCTCGTCTTGCACTGTCGTCACTCCTCCTTTTATTCATTGGATCTCCTTCCGTGAGACTCGAGGCCGGTGCGAAGCGCAGTTGACGCTCATTAGCAATCGCTCCGCCGGCCTCACTAGTTCCCATCTTGGCCTTGTCCTGCTTGCCACAAAGAGTAGTAGGCCCGTTGTGGTTTCCTCGATAGGAAGGGCACTAATACCCATGCCCACTTATCCTCTTCCCAAACCTTCTGTTCAGCTACTACCTCAAATGTGTGGCGATGCGCCTCTACATCTGCCTGGGGTGTGTTTTCCATTCAATGGCAAAACTCGCTGCTTAACTATAGTACGATGCATCACGATGCATGCTAGTCACGACTGTTTTCCGAAACCGTATTGTCGCAAATTGGTCGTTCAACCACGTTGGTTTATTACGTCATGCAGGTGGTGGAGTATAACTTCTTTTAATGAATCTGTTTGAGATCGAATTAACGCTAGATGTTTTGCTATAAATTACGGACATTGCATTTGAGGACTATTTCAAAATTTTCTCCGTTATTTTGCTTTATTTCCAGATTCAATCATAGGCTCGTTCTTACGCACTAGAGCACGTACGCACATGCGCACTCTTCAAAAAGGACGCTTTAAATCTCTTGATGTAAATGACATTTGTATGTGAAGAGTTCAGATGCAAAAGCCTCTAAATGCCATCTGAAATTTTCTTATAGAATGATCATTTTTATCAAGCTCGTATATTTAAATTCAATAATTTCACTTAAATGGCAATGAAGATTACCAATTACCTATTAGTGCGCGTGCACATGAAGGGGGGTGTGGGGAGTGGAGGAGAGAGAAGCATGAAGAGGGAAGTTAACTAGAGGAGAGATGTCCTAGACAACGACAACGACTAACGTTAGAATTATATTCTCTTGAATATTGAGATGGCCGACACACGACCAAAGAGACGATGTTCCGATAAACAAATAGCAAAGAATAGGGAAAAGGAGAAGGAACGCGCGAAGTCCCGGGGAGGGGACGGGATGAGGAGGAGGGACAACTAGCCTCCGTTTTGTTTGACAATACTTCGAACGTCAACAAGAAGTGACGTCACCCAACATCTCTTAGAGCACCTTTAAGTCACCACCTTTCGCCCCGCTAGCGACTGCCCTGACTCACTACACCCAGTATACAATAAACTTAGTATATACACAGTCCACTCACATAAAGTGATAATATATACTGTTTACTATAAAGCTAATCTCAACTGCTTGATTGTTTATATCATCACAAAATGCAAACTATATTATCGGCCAGCTCTAGGGCCAGATTTACTAACAGCTTACGCCAGCGCAAACCCTCTTTTGCCGTTAAAAACGACTGTCAGAATTTACTAAAGACACGCAGTGAAAAAATATAACTGAAAAGGTTTAGACAGGGTTATTTTTGAGGTTGACCTTATTGCATAAGCATTTGTAGGAGTTTCCCTGTCAGACACTAAATTTATGGGAGTAGAGTATTTAAATGAATCATGCAAGGTGATTTACTAAGGTTTGCGCTATTTCATTTACTGGTATTTGCGCCATTATTTTATGCCCAAAAAAGTAGGTCTTAAACTAATTTGCGCTGCTCTTGGTAGATTGCGTTGGTCATTCTGGAAATGTGCGCATCGTCAATAGATCACGCTCTGAACTTTCCACTCCCATCTGCGTTTTTTTTTATTACATTTTTTTTTTATTGCACTCTCACGCTAATTTGCCCTGTTAGTAATTCTGGCCCCTAATCTGCTAAATGTGACTATAAGTCATGAAAATATTATAAAATTAACTTTATGATTTTCTAAACATTACACGCTACAGAAAGTTTAAGATGTAAAAAGGCATAATAGGACCCCTTTAAATGTGTTGTTAAGCTAAACTCGGTCACTGCAGCAATGGCGAGCACACATTTGACTGTGTCAACACAACTAACCGCCTCACCTCAGCACACACATGCACAACAATGCATCTATTTTGCTCTTTCACCATTGAACTTATCAGAAAAGCTCTTATTAAAAAAATTGCTAGACTTGTTGCTTTTGATCTAGGAGGAGCTTTCATTTACAAGAAAAACTACACGCCTCCGACAGAAACGCTGATCAGGCATGTGACTGTTTTGGATCAAGTTATAACAAGTTTAATTCTCTCAAGCTATTCTGGAGCAAGTCAGCGGAGTAGTTTATCCTCTACTGTATAGGTTCATTGCAATCGTTAATGTCTCCTGGCATTTCAATACATTCATCATCCCAACTGAGGAGGCAAGTTGTTGTTTTGGTCTAAGATTACCTGGGTTCATTTCTGCAATTATGTCTTCCCCTGGTAAAACAGGGGCTATTTCAAGAAGACTTTCACGAACAAAAAGCAAGAAAAAACATTTTGTGCATCAAAAAGTGGAAATATTCTGGGCCAGCGACCCCGTCCTGACTGTGTTTATGTGGGGCATCAATCACACGGTATGTTACTACTGAACTTTTTTCTGAATCTTAAAAAAAATCTATTTAGTTTCCTGTAACGCCTAAATATTATATGTTGCCCTATTGCTAAAGTATGATGTATATTGTTTATTTGTGTTGTTATGTGCTTGGGAGAATGGCTGTCATTAATGCATATAAAAAACAACATAAAACAATAAAAAAAATGTCAGTCTTCCTTTAACTTTTTACCTTCCTGCATTTAATCTTTACAGATAAATGACCTGTTTCAAGTGCCTATGCCAGTAATGCTACTTCCAGATGACTTCAAAGCCAACATAAAAATGAAAGTCAACAACCATTTATTCAACAAGTATGGTCTATCGAACACACTCTGCAACAAATACTTTCTGAACAATAAAACTCAACAGAAAGATTTTTTGACTGACAGATGAAAGCCAATGTCAATTTTAGTACATTTGAATATTTGGATACAGTTTGAGAAGACATGATAAGGTTGCATATATACCGTATATAAATGTAAATAATATACATATACGAATAAAGTGCTAATTTTCACCTCCTATCTGTTCCTTTAGTTTTGATGGAGACAATTCTATTTAACTTAAATTCCACTTCTTTTAAAAGAGATACAAGTGATACAAATATTGATATCTAGAAAATACTTGTTCTCATTGTCACAGTTTTAGACTATTTTGTGCACAATGAACTGCACAAAGCTTTTTTAAAACTCATAATCCGCTGTGGTATGGAGACAGGGTTGTTTTTTGGTGTTGGTGGGGGTTGCTGGCAAACAGTCCAGACTTGTGACCTCACTGAAATGCAACCTTAGACACAGTTCTTATGATTACATGCAGTGGCGGCTGGTGCTAAAAAAATTGTGTTTATTCGTACACAAATGCATGCAAGTATTTGCAATTATTTTTGATCTTGACAGTAATGTGAGTGTGCGGATTCTGCATTAAATATAACTTTAATTAGAATATGAAATGTAATAAGAGTAATGAAATAATAGTAATTATTATTATAATTACAAAGCAAAATGATCATTATCGATAATTGTGCCTTAATGTCCTGAAGCCCCAGTAAGCAAAAAAAATAAAAAAAATATCTACTAATAGTTTAGGTAGTGAAGAGGAAAAACCTTAAACGTAAGTCTGGAGGAGCTCTCCGACTCTAGCATTACAATTAATGCACATGATAAATATGATCCAGTTTTGTGTAATAAATCAATTAAGTTTTTGGTATGTTAGTAAAGCAACGCTTGAACTGTAAGGATAATGGTTAAATATATTCATTAGTATTTCCTTGTTTTAGCTTTAGTTATTTAAGGAAAGAGAGTTTAACACTGTTAAAATCCACAATGTTTATTTATTTATGTTTAAATATTTAGGGAAAACCTCCCTGGACATTTTAAGTTTAAGGAGTACTGCCCACTCGTGTTCCGGAATCTGAGAGAGAGATTTGGAGTTGAACATCAAGATTATCAGGTATGAAACTTCTGTATAGTTTAAGACTGGAAGCATAAAAGGCTGAAAGCTCCCTGTCTCATTTATTGTAGCATAGTTGCATCAGTCACAATCATGGTTAAACGTCACAGCTGTTCCAGACAATATTTTGCGGTGATCCTCTCTTTTTCATTATTTGCATAGATCAGGTCAGGCCTATTGGACGGAAGAGCACATGTGCTCAACGTCATTTGAATGGTGGCCATCATTTGCTTTTATGTTTGCATGAGGCTCTTGCCAATGTAGTATTCGGCATATGTGTGCTTTAACCCTTCAAAATAGTTTTTTATGTCATGATGCACTTCGATCACCTAGTGGCCCACATGGATCCTACAATTTGCCCATAAGTCATATTTTATAAATAGCTTCTATTTCAATCCTTAAGTCTTAAAGGTGCTCAAAGCGATGTTGGGTGACGTCACTTCTTGTTGACATTCAAAGTACTGTCAAACAAAACGGAGGCTAGCTCGACCCTCCCTCCTCCTCATCCCATCCCCTCCCCCTCCCTTCCGTGCTTCCTGAAACAGTCATGAACCATTTAGAAAAACCAAACTGGATTTACAGACCTGTCCAGCAAAAACAGAGCCACCTGAATGTTTGATTGGAAGCCCTTCTGCCGGCGGAGTTCTAGCCACCTTTTGAGCGCTTTTCCGATGTAAATTCGAGACTTTTTGCGATTTGTTCATCGGAACGTCGTCTCTTTGGTCGTGTGTCGGCCATATCAAAATTCAAGAGAATATAATTATAACGCTAGTCTTTGTCGTTGTCTAGGACATCTCTCCTCTAGCTAACTTCCCTCTTCATGCTTCTCTCTCCTCCATTCCCCACACCCCCCTTCATGTGCACACGCACTAACGCGTACAGCCAAATAAGCTAACCCCCTTGCTAACATGAACAGGAGAAAAGGTCAAGTTCAAAATAAATGGCACCCATCTCCCTACTTACCCCACAAATAAAGAAATAAAATGATTAACTAGCAAACTTCAAGTAAACCAAGAGAAAAAAAATGAATTAAACCATACAATGAATAATCATTGAAGTTAACCCTCACTTCTGCCTTTTAAGTCTCAATCATAGAGTGTGATCAAAAGAGACTGAGGAGAGAAAACTCTACTTCATTAAGTAGAACACAAATGAGGTAAAGACACAACACCACCAACTACTTGCTTCAACACAACATCAAGTCTGGGGTTGAAGATGAGACCTTAAAGCTGCTGCACACAGTCAAGCCACCGCCAACACAGCTCTTCTTCTTCTTCGGGTTTTGACGGCAGCTTGCATCCTTGATGTTGCATTACTGCCATCTTCTGGTTCTAGTAATTTCCCATTTACTTTAGTCATCATATTCTTGTCATTAGTCCCGTTTTAGTCAGAAAGCAAATCAAATATTTCATTCCTCTTTCACTCCTACAGCAGTCCATTATACTCTTTACTACATGTCCTATTAGTTCTATTTTTTCCATGTCTTTTATCATATCTATCCTCTGTAATTCATATTTTGAACAATTAATAAGCACATGTTTTACAGTCTCAGGTATTTGGCACTGATCACAAAACCCAGTTGGATGTTTCCCCATTATATGAAGAGTGCTATTCATTTATTATGCCCTATTCTTAATCTGGATACAATAGTCTCTTATCTCCTTTTCCTCTCTTATTTTCCACAGTGTCAACTCTTTTTTTAATTGAGTATAAATGTCTTCCTTTTAATTCTTGGTCCCACCTTTGTTGCCATTCTTAAGTTATTTTTCCCCACACTATACTCTTTCCTTCTGATCTTGAAAGGCTGATGACTGCTTCTATACTCTTTTTGCAGTGCTTCCTTAGCTATTTCGTCTACCTTTTCATTTCCTATAATACCCATATGTGCTGGGACGCACATTAATATGACGTCATCACCTTTATTCTTTATTTTTGAATAGATAGACATAATATCATTAAAAAAAAAAACTCCTGATGATACTTAACCATACTGGTCTTGAGACTCTGCAGTACAGAGACAGAGTCGCTGCAAAATAAAGTTTTGTTTAACTTAATGCATTCTATCCATTCTAATGCCATCAAAATGGGAAACATCTCAACAACATACACTTAAATGATCTGATGTTCTCCTGCTCATCTCACACTTCTGGCTGGGAACTACAATTGCAGCACCTGGAACTCCTGTAATCGGGTCTTTAGATCCATCTGTAAAAACTTGCTTAAAATTAATGTATTTCTGGTTCACATGTCTATCAAATTCATTCACCACATCTTCTTCTTTGATCCCTAGCTGGCGCTTGGTCTGGATTGGCTCCTAAGTCCGTACGCTGCTGTGGGTGCCAATGGTTGTCGAATCTCATTTACGAGGCGTTTCCATGCGGGACGATCCAAGGCGGTCGTTCTGGCGTCGTGGATATTTAGTCTACGATTCCTGATGTCCTCCTCAACCTGTTGAGCCACGTTTTCTTTGGTGCTGTTCGCTGGATTCTCCACTGGGAGGGTCGGTCATGCCAAAGGAGTTGGTGTGGTAGTCGGCTCCCACTCATTCTGCAGACATGACCAAACCATCGCAGTCGTCGTTTTTGGATTTGTTCCTCGATCAGAGGTTGTTGTTGGCATCTGCGCCGGATGTCCTCATTTCGAAAGCAATCTCGAAGTGATACTCGCAAGATCTGGCGCAGGCATCGCATTTGGAAAACTTCGAGTTTGTTGAGGTCCGCCTTCAGCACCGTCCACGTTTCGGATCCGTAGAGTAGAATCGGCAGGATCAGCGTCCGGAACAGGTGAACCTTGGTCGGGATAGAAACATTGGTTCGCTTCCACAGACACCACTTTAGCGAGGCGAATGCTGCGGTTGCTTGGCCAATTCGACTGTAGGTCTCCGCCGTAGACGCAACTCTCCTCCCTTCAACCAGTGAGCCCAGGTATTTGAACTTCTGAACTTGCTCAATCTGGATGCCGTCGAGGTTGACGTCGGCCGGCGATCCATCTGTTGTCAGTACCTTCGTTTTGTCAACATAAATTTTTAAACCATATGATTGGGCAACGCTGGCGATCTCGTAGAGAATGTCCGTGGCTTCGGCATCATCCTCGGCCAGCACGCCACTGTCGTCGGCGAACATAAGATCCGTTACTGATGAGCCATTTTCGTCGAACTGGACTCCTCGCCTACCCTCGAAGACTTTCCTCATGATTGCGTCGACAACGATGTTGAAGAGCAATGGTGAGGCGACGTCTCCCTGGCGTACTCCAGTGCGGATGGTAAGTTCAGCAGATAGTTCGTTTCGGATGCGTATTTGGCTTGACGATCCATTGTAGTTTTCCTGCAGGAGCTTGATGACTTTCGATGGGATGTGCTCGGTCTCCAGCGTCGTCCAAAGTGCTTGCCAATCGACGCAGTCGAAGGCGGATCTAAAGTCGATAAAGACGATGACCGTCCGCTTTCCACATCGAATTCGCTCCTCCATCACCTGGCGGAGACTGAATATTTGGTCACAGCACCCCCGTTGTGGTCTGAAGCCGGATTGCTCCTCTCTACTCGTTTGCTCACGGTGTTTCTGCAGGCGTGCTTGGATAACTTTCATGAAGACCTTGCCGACGATTGAGAGTAGACTAATGCCACGGTAGTTTTGGCATTCCCGATTGTCGCCTTTCTTAAAGATCGGGATGATGATGGCCTTTTTCCATGTCGTTGGTATTTTCTTCGTACGCCAGATGTTTTGCAGGAGAAGATGTACTCGCTGGAGAAGAACGTCTCCACCAGCCTTGATCGCTTCTGTGGTAATCGCGTCCACACCAGGCGCTTTGCCATTTTTCAAAGTCCGGATGGCCGCCTTTACCTCTACGAGCGTCGGTTCGGCATCGGACATCGCGGCCTCTGGTGGCTCGATTTGTGGCGGCTCCGCCGGAGTTCCTTGTGGTGGGTCGTGATTGTACAACGTTTCGAAGAACTCCCTCCAACGTTGTAGACGCTCCGTCGATGATCGTACGAAGGTGCCCTCGGCTTTCCGGATGTTGTCGTTCGTTAATTTAGCCTTTCTGCTCAGTCGTCGAAGGGTTCGATAAAGCGTGTGGTACTCGTGCTTTGAGGCCGCAACCTCCAAGTCAGCTGCTATTTGGTTCCAGTAAGCCTCTCGTTCTTCTTTCATTTGGCATCGGATGTCCTTATTAAGCTGGCGGTATCGCTCGAAGTCGACCAGCTTCACTCGCTTCCGTTCGTCTACCATACTGAGACACTCATCCGATATCCACGGCTGTGTTCGACGACGAGCGGGAGGGCACAATTCCTTTGCGCATTTCATGATGGCGTTTGAAAGCTGTTGTTCTTCGACGTTGACGTCTTCGGATGGAGCCAGTGCTGCGAAATGGTTGGATAGTGCTATTTGGAATTCAGTCTTGCGAACGGGATCCAACAAGCATTTCCAATCTAGCTTGGCTGATGAACGCGATTTGCTTTTGGTTCTATGTAGTCGAAGCTTGATCACAGCGCGCACGAGGTAATGATCCGATCCACAGTCTGGGCCGCGCATCGAACGGACGTCCTTGAGTGATGATCGGAAACGAGAGTTGATCAGGATGTAATCCAACATCGCGGAGTCATTGCCAGCTGGATTACGCCACGTAAGTTGGTGTTTCTTTGGATGTTGAAAGTGGCTATTCCCAATGATGTAGCTGTTGGCACTGGCGAAGGACAAGAGGCGCAGACCATATTCACCACATCAACTTGATTGTTTACCATTTTGGTCTGTAATACCTCCAAATCCACTATTCGAGTGTCAAACTTCCACATATAGAGATACTGGGCCATACCACAGTTTTACAAAACTCCTTTCCATATACTCCCAAGTCACGTGCTGTATCATCTCCTGTCGAACCAAAACTAAATGTTTTCCCCTTTCCCTTTTCCCAATTGTCTTGTAAAACTCTTTTGGTTGTGTGACTATCTATTTGTCCCCTCAAACTAATCCAGTAATTTACAAGCAGCTGCTTCCGTCTTAGGCTCAAAGGCATTACCCCTGACTCTACCTGCAATGAGCATCACCAGTGTGGTGATGTTCTCATGGCTCCGAGACACAATCTCAATGCCTGTGCCTGAAGATTGTCCAACCTCGCTAATACTGATTTTGCTGTTGATCCAAATGCCTGACTCCCATAATCCAACCTAGATCTTATATACACTCACCTAAAGGATTATTAGGAACACCTGTTCAATTTCTCATTGCAATTATCTAATCAATCAATCACATGGCAGTTGCTTCAATGCATTTAGGGGTGTGGTCCTGGTCAAGACAATCTCCTGAACTCCAAACTGAATGTCAGAATGGGAAAGAAAGGTGATTTAAGCAATTTTGAGCGTGGCATGGTTGTTGGTGCCAGACGGGCCGGTCTGAGTATTTCACAATCTGCTCAGTTACTGGGATTTTCACACACAACCATTTCTAGGGTTTACAAAGAATGGTGTGAAAAGGGAAAAACATCCAGTATGCGGCAGTCCTGTGGGCGAAAATGCCTTGTTGATGCTAGAGGTCAGAGGAGAATGGGCCGACTGATTCAAGCTGATAGAAGAGCAACTTTGACTGAAATAACCACTCGTTACAACCGAGGTATGCAGCAAAGCATTTGTGAAGCCACAACGGATGGGCGGATGGGCTACAACAGCAGAAGACCACACCGGGTACCACTCATCTCCACTACAAATAGGAAAAAGAGGCTACAATTTGCATGAGCTCACCAAAATTGGACAGTTGAAGACTGGAAAAATGTTGCCTGGTCTGATGAGTCTCGATTTCTGTTGAGACATTCAGATGGTAGAGTCAGACTTTGGCGTAAACAGAATGAGAAAATGGATCCATCATGGCTTGTTACCACTGTGCAGGCTGGTGGTGGTGGTGTAATGGTGTGGGGGATGTTTTCTTGGCACACTTTAGGCCCCTTAGTGCCAATTGGGCATCGTTTAAATGCCACGGCCTACCTGAGCATTGTTTCTGACCATGTCCATCCCTTTATGACCACCATGTACCCATCCTCTGATAGCTACTTCCAGCAGGATAATGCACCATGTCACAAAGCTCGAATCATTTCAAATTGGTTTCTTGAACATGACAATGAGTTCACTGTACTAAAATGGCCCCCACAGTCACCAGATCTCAACCCAATAGAGCATCTTTGGGATGTGGTGGAACGGGAGCTTCTTGCCCTGGATGTGCATCCCACAAATCTCCATCAACTGCAAGATGCTATCCTATCAATATGGGCCAACATTTCTAAAGAATGCTTTCAGCACCTTGTTGAATCAATGCCACGTAGAATTAAGGCAGTTCTGAAGGCGAAAGGGGGTCAAACACAGTATTAGTATGGTGTTCCTAATAATCCTTTAGGTGAGTGTATATATATACTGTATATATATATATTTCCCCACATTTCAACCTGATGTATTCCTTCCTGTATTTTCTTAACTACATATTCCACATTTTTCCCACGTTTCCAAAGCGCCCCATCATCTGAAAACAATGATCTATTCATGTCATTAGGTACATTCTTAAATGTATAATTTATCATAATGGAAAAGTTATGTTCCATTTTCTACCTTATGCTTATTTGAAATATCTGTTCCTATTTTAACTTGAATCCTTTTAGAAAATCTAAAATCCATTTAAAAACTTTACCTCTTACTCCCATTTTGTGTAGTTTAATCATTAATCCCTCTCTCCATAACATATCATATGTCTTCTCAACGTCAAAAAATGCTGCTACCACATATTCTTTATTTATTCGAGCTTTTCTTACATCATCCTCTAAACACAACACTGCATCCATTGTGCCCCTTCCTCTCCTAAACACACTTTGAAATTCCATAATCAAATCCTTTTTTTCCAAAAAAATACATTCATCTCTCATTTACCATTATTTCCATTAATTTGCAAATATGCGATGTTAATGCTATAGGTCTATAGTTTGTCATTTATTGTTTTTCTTTCTTTTATGTCAAGCCAATTTCTTTCTGGATCCCCTTATCACCTCCTCCCATTCACGTTCCCCTTCCTGATCTCTAAATTCTATGTTGATGTTTTCATCTCCTGATTCTCTTTCCATCATCCTGAAAAGTTTTATATTATTTAGTCGATGGGAAGTAGAGGAGGAGCACTGCTACTGGACCTATACAGGCCGTCAGCTGGTACTCCCACACTCCTCTCCACTACCGACCTACCGTTACCAAGTCCAAAAAAGTCCTCAGTCCAGTGTCCAATGATTAATCCAATAAATCAGTTCAAAATAATCCTCTGTTACTGTCCTAACACACGCGTCACACTACGGAAAGCGAGCAGCTGCCAAACGACGTTTCCGGAAGTCCCACCCAACACTGCTCTGATGATGGTTGCAGTTTAAATACTCTCCTTCCCCTCCCAGCATCCAATCACAGCAGGGCATTGATTACTGACATCAGATGGAAACCATTTCTCCTACGAAGAGATACAGGGAGAGAGAGAGAAACAGAGCACAGCTTGGGCACACACAAACAAAACCTTACGGCTCTGGATGTAACATCAGTGAATTGAAAGCAGACAGCAATCATTTTTATTTATTTTGAACCAAACCAGCAAGAAAGTTGCAAACTGAACACAAGCTTCTTTCAGGGCCTCTCATTTTTTGATTTAAGACAAAAAGCATTCTTAAATGGTGAAATTCTGAAGAGCACAGTGACTGTGATAGCGAAGCACCACATGAGCAAGACCAATTAGGAAATGTTGAGGCCAACTGGGAAATGTTCAAGACAAATCTCCACTATGTAAGTAAAGGTAATGAAGGAGATGGAAAAAAACGATTTAAAGGGTTAGTTCACCCCAAAATAAAAAATTCTGTCAGTAAATACTCACCCTCATGACTTTCGTTCATCTTCGGAACATAAATTAAAATATTTTTGATTAAATCTGAGAGCTGTCTCACTCCTCCATAGGCTTCTCTGTTATTGAAACTTGCCGGCCCAGAAAGTTAGTAAAGACAATGTTTAAAATAGTCCAAGTGACTACAGTGGCTCAACCTTAAGTTTATCAAGCGAAGAGAATACTTTTTGTGTGCAAAAAAACTAACAAAAATAATGACTTTTTACAACTATTCATTTTCTTCTGTGTGGGCCTCTGACGCGAGTTCACGTAGTGTAACAGTGCAGCGCAACGTCAGAACGTAGGCTCACTATTGGCCAGCATCACACGCATCACACACATGACCAGCGGCGGCCAATAGTGAGCCTACGTTCTGACGTTGCGCTGTCACACTCACTATGGAGAGCCCCACAGATTCCCTACCCAGTGAGCAAAAGTAGCGTTCATCATCTCCCTTCTCCCCGGGTGTGCTTTGAAATGGGCCACCACCTCAAAGCATGTTATTCCCTGATCATTTCGCCATCCATAGAACTGTTAACCATAACTTGTCCTTTAACAACAGATAAATACACTTTCTGAGCCTCTGGTTTGTGAGGAAAGGGACACACCTAGACAGACTACGTTCTGAGTCTCTATCCAGAAGACAAATATTCACTTCAAGGTACCTTGATCAGCATGTTCCAGATGGTTAGGACCCTCTCCGTGCTCCAGGATATCAACATCCCATTTGTGTTCAAGGCTTGAAAGGGATTCTGGCTCCTTTCCGACTGCATTGTTACCCAGCACAACCCAGGACCCCAGGACTACCATGTGTCATGTACCATGTGTGCCATCCTCAGGAAAAGAGGACAGGAGGCTATCTAGCTCCTCAAGGATATTGCCTAGTTTACCTGGTGAATGATAAATGACAATAAAATGAAATTTGGCAGTGTTAATAACAGTAATGGCATGCACTGTTTAGTCAAAGCCAAAAGGTTTTCAATAGCTGGCAAAGGCTGGGATGAAGTCTTTTCACAGATATGAATTTCATTAAGAACATAACTGTGAAAGTTGCAGCATCATTTTTACTGCGAGCAGCGCATATTTTTTCAGCGTCCATGTTATCAAATGAGAGTCTCTATATGGAAAGAGTCATGCTTCACCACAGAGGACTGTGCCCTTAGCAGAGTGCAAATCAAGAAAACCGGGCATTTATCTTAGTCTTTTAACAGGGTTGCTTGACTGTGGGGGTGGACTTCACATCCATCTATTTTCCAAACTGCTTGTCCTAGGGTTGAGGTGATGCTGGATCCTGTCCCAAAGTCTCAGGCCTGGCCAGTCCATCTCTTATCCAAGCTCTCTTGGACTTAACATACCTGGTGGTTTTGAGCAAGGATGATAATCAAATGAACGATTGTGTGTAGATTAGTCTTAAATGAATAGTTTCTAAGACAATCATTTTTAGAAAGTAAATCTGAAGTATATGTCATGTTTTGTGTTCTAAAAACTGCATGAATTCATGCTTATCTTTATAATAGCCCTTTTACTGGATTCTGCTTCCAATATGGACTTTGAAATGCCATATAAAACACACACACACACCCCTTGTTAACTCCCACTTACCCCACCTGTTTCCCTTTATCAGTTCTCATCTGCCCCGTTTCCCCCTCCCAGACCATTACCATTACATGATTTTGTATTGAATGACTTTGATATGTTATAGTAACTCTTTAAAGTTTTAAAGTGATTTAAAGTGGAATTTTTCCAACATTTCCAAATTTCCATGTGTCCTTTTAGGTTTCTCTAACGCGTAGTCCTCCAGTTAAGGAATGCAAGAGTCAGGAAGCGGGATTGTTGCTGACATCATATGACTGCACATTAATTGTCAAGCAAATCTCCAGTGAGGAGGTGGAAGACATGCACAACATCCTTTCAGAATACCACCAGGTATAGAGCACTGTTTCATAAGTCAAGTTGTTTAATAACACGTACATTTAACCTTTGTAAAATGTAGTCTCCTGATTACACTTACAGGATTAGTTCATTCAAACAAGAACATTCTGCCATTATCTTCCATTTATACAATACTATGATACATTGAAAATATCTAGTGAAAGAACTATTGGTTCACAAATTGGATATTGTTGCTTCTATCATGAGCTATCATGAACATCACAGAAAGCTAGCACAGATGTCAAGTTAAATTTTAGTCTGTTCCTCACACAAAGCTATCGTATCGCTTCAGAAGACGTGCAGAAGTGCATAAGTCATGTGAACATCTTTAATGGTGCTTGTTTCTCCGACGCACAAGGGGAAGTCATCTGGTGCACACTCATGTGCCACACTCAAGTAAAAAATTGTTTTTAAAGATGTTTGTGCTGGTTTCATTGAGATGTAGCTTGATTGTTCAACTGACAAGCAACACTCACCTGGACCTTGAAAGACTAGTTCTTTTTACTCCCTTTTCTATCGAACTAAAACATCTACTTTTTCCCCTCAGCACATTGTAACGTGCCATGGCAGCACACTACTTCCCCAATTCCTCGGCATGTACCGTGTCACTGTGGACAATGAAGACACGTATACTTTAGTCATGAGGAACATGTTCAGCCACCGACTAACTGTCCACAGAAAATATGACCTCAAGGTAGATCAATTTCATTCTTTAATCATTGTTTACTATTTAATGTATTTGTTATAGAGCCATAATGGTGGAACTAGTATGTTACGAGTTTAGTATGTTATTCAAAACAATAAGTGCAAAATAAGTAAAAAAAAAATGGAAAGATCACAATAAAAAAATGTTATATAAAAGTTATTGTTTTCCCTCAACTTGCATTTTTAAGGCAATTTATTAAATAAGATAAGAGCTACTGTATCATATTTATGTAACAGCTATTTTTTATGGATCATCAATTATTGTCAAGTCTCTAAATTATCAGGAATATTTCATATTATAGGGCTCGTTGGTCTCTCGAGAAGCAAGTGATAAAGAAAAGGTAAGAGACGCAACCATGTTGAGTTTGTCCAAAACATTTACATTTATGAATCTTAAACATTTTGTTTTATAGCCTCTTCAAATTAAAGATTTGTATTGGTTATTTTTAGAATTGCTTTAGAACAGGTTCCTAAATCCTAAACATTTTCACTATATCTTTTCTTGTTTTCATTCTGTTACAAAGGCATTCTTGTATGCTGTTCTTGAAAGATGTTTCAGTTTCTCAAAACTGAAAATTTGTTCTTGAAAATAATTGCTTAAAAGTCATTTGAAAACACAGGTAAAAGAGCTGCCTACCTTCAAGGATGTAGATTTCAGAAACAACATGCAGCGAGTCTACATCAGTGAAGAGGAGAAAGAAAAGCTATTGGATAAACTGAACAGGGATGTAGAGGTGAGACGATTTAATGACAAAATTGACAGAATATTACATTAGGATCAAATGTAATTTGATTGATTGATTGATTGATTGATTGATTGATTGATTGATTTTACCCACTGCGAAACCGAGAAGTTTTCTTGGACCCAAACAACCTGGTTTTACTGAAACTAAGGCCCTGTTTACACCTGGTATTAAGATGCGTTTTGGTCGATCGGATCACAAGTGGGCGGCACTAAATACAGGTGTAAACGGGGTGTAAAACATTTTGAGCTTGTCTACTTTCGACCACTTTCAGAGTGGAAAACGCATTCGAGCGGATTGCTTTCATAGTGTAAACTCTCATGTGGTCGAATGTGTTCGAACAGCCGCAAAAGACCATCTTCTCTTCACTGACCTAATGCACAGTGGTGGAAAGAGTACTAAAAAATTTACTTGAGTAGAAGTATCTCTCAGTAGAGGGTATGTGCGTGGCGTCACCATCGGCCGGAGTGACTGCGGTCACACACACACACACTGAGTGGCAGAAACATTGAGCGGCAGCATTGGTTTTCAGCGTTAATGCTGTGAAAAACACACAACACATCTAAAACGGGAAAGAGCTTTGCGATTGACTGTACAACTATATTTGACAAGAAATCTGAGGTATATTTTTACTGACTGCCAAAAGCTAAAGAACAGAGAAGCAAACGGATCGCTGCAATATAGAAACAACTTGATCCAGCCAGAGAAAGGTGGATTTGCAGTTATCATTTTATGTCTAATATGCTGAATTCAGGGGTAAAATCATACCCTATATATTGTATTGACAACTCATCAATTAAATATTAACCATCGTATATTCTGCATAATTGGATGTTTTTAAGTAAACACAGACAAAAAACTATAAGTTTATGTATAAGTTACGATATGTTGATATATATAAAATTGACATAAGTGATCACATGGATTTAGACCTATATTGTATTTATATAAAGCGTTCACAGGCAAATTTGCTTTACGTTTTTCCCCGGCGTTAAAATCAGGCTCAAATAAATGTCAGGAAACACGATTCCTGGCTGTATGTCAATATCCATGATCACTGGATCTTTGGTAAGTTTTAAAGGAACACTCCACCGTTTTTTCATATTAAACTATGTTATTCCCTTAACTAAGACGAGTTGATACTGTAACGTAAACGACTCGGGGTAAATGTGAATTAGCTCAAGAATATAGGGAATTTTGGAAATATTAATAATTATAACTCATGGTCATAATTCATAAGTCGCATGTACATTTATTTGATCAATTATCGAGATTACCTTGTTCTGTAACTGGTCTGATCACCATTCAATTCGTCCAGCGAATAAATGTAAGATCATCACAGTTAAGAAGGGGTATTTACAAACTCCAAGAAAGTTTTGTCTTCTGGCCACGAACATCAAACTTTCTGAGTTTATGAATTAAGAACTACTAAATGTAGTTTACAATATCGAGCTTTGTAGCTTAGATCTTTTAGTTTCATTGACTTTATAAGGTGGGTTTTCAAACACAGAGACAATTAAAAATATAAATGGGTTTATTAATAAAATGGCACACACTAGAGGTTATATAAACAACAGATATAAACGTACATTTACATTTACATTTACATTTATTCATTTAGCTGACGCTTCTATCCAAAGCGACTTACAATTGCTATATATGTCAGAGGTCGCACGCCTCTGGAGCAACTAGGGGTTAAGTGTCTTGCTCAGGGACACATTGGTGTCTCACAGTGGATTCGAACCCGGGTCTCTCACACCAAAGGCATGTGTCTTATCCATTGCGCCACTACCACCCCACGTGGTTTTACGTACGTAAAAATGCAGACAATAAACAAACAAACATTTAACCAAACAGAACAGAAAACATCGCGTGGTCAGAAGAAAGGAAATGAAATGAAATGAAATGAAAGAAAGAAAGACAGACAGAGAGAAGAGATAGAGGGTAACTTAATTCACAGACCTAAGAACTGGACACCTGAAATCAGCGTTTAGAGAGAGTTACGTTACTTGCAAGATTCTGTGCTCTTTCGGGTGGTGCTGAAAAGGGGGCGCGCGCGTGCGTGTCCGGCTGGTTTGCGTCTAGCTTCGTCTTTTGGGTCGTTTCGCAAGACGATGTAAAGGCTCACTTGAATTTAACGTTACCGAGAAAGTTCAGATTCATCTCCCGGGCAGGGAGAGGTTGCAAATCTTGGTTGCAAAGGACGCAGCTACGACTCGAACATGTGTTCGTTCGATAGAGAAGGCCAGGGCCTCCTTCAGATGTTCCTTGGAGCTGCGCCGGGGAGAAGAGGAGGAAGGGTGAGAGCGTTGAGTTGAGAGCGTTGAGAGAGAGAGCGTTTAAACTGAAGGTTCGGACTTTTAACAGTGTCCCGTGCACGCCTCCTTTTGAATGGAGGACGAATCGGATCTTCTGATCTGAAGCGGGAAGAGGTTTCTTTGTCCGGTTAGACACGCCCACTCGAATGAGTCATGATTGACTTTAACTTGAGAGGATTTTCTCCAGACATATGAACTTTATAAAACAATGCGCATCACTGCATTCTGCCATCGGAATTCAACTCCGTTAGCTGGAGAGGATTACAGAGATATCAAAAATAGAATATAGACGTTGTAGCAATGCAAAGATACATTAGTATGCATTAGTATAGGCATTTGCAGTTCTATTAATGTTACAAATAGGACATATGCTTTCCTATGGTTTACACACACCTTTTAACACATAAATATATATATTTAGTACATTTAAGAGTGACTTTATGGGTAAAAGTCCTTTTCTGTAGGGGGTTTCTGTTTCAAAGTCCAGAGTGAATAGCACTTGGGAGCACTTTCGACTCGGCGCAGTAAAAAGTCACGTTGGCTCTGATGACAGAAGTGAGAGGGAGAGGATTTTTCAGGAGTGATGTTATTACTGCGCCGAGTCGAAGTGCTCCCAAGTGCTATTCCGCCATACATTATAGTTATCCTTTTTACCCGCTTAGAAAAGCACCACGTTTTATTTTGTGTCACCATACTTGGTCGTGTAACTACTCGTGTAACTGTATTTAAATATGGAAAACGTGGAGGTGTTTTGGCGCTTCTAACTTCATCTCTGTTTGGATCCTAATGAATGAACTGGGCTAAGCTAAGTGCTATCAAAGTGTCGCCGCGCGCCAGAGCGATTGAATGCACGCACTGAGACGAGAGAGGTATGTATCAACTCGTCTTAGTTAAGGGAATAACATTTTTAATATGAAAAAACGGTGGAGTATCCCTTTAAGGAACACTATATCGAATCCAACCTTTAGTTTAAACTGAAAATAGTTCTACGTCTAATCGTTTTACTCGCGTTTTTGCAGTTTTCCGCAAAAGTCTGGTTTGAAGTCCGTCTCCGGTCGCGTTCATATGAAAATTGCGTGAGCTTATTTAGTCAATTAGATCGAAAGATCTGAAAAAGCACAAACATTTTCCACCCATAGACTCTCCCCTCGAAGAAATCAGGACAGAAGTGGTTGAAAGTGGACAAAAGAGACGGTTTAAAACACCAGGTGTAAACGGGAATGTGTCTCCCTCGTATGTTTGTGATCCGATCGACCAAAACGCATCTTAATACCAGGTGTAAACAGGGCCTAATACTCTGTTTTTGTATGTGTTTGTGTGCAGTTTCTTGTGCGTTTGAGGATCATGGACTACAGCCTGCTGCTGGGCATTCATGATGTCGGGAGGGCAGAGCAAGAAGAAGAGGTAGAAATGAAAGACTCTTTAAGTGAAGAGGAGGAGGATTCAGAGAATGACCAGTGCCTTACAGCCGTGGGGTCTTTCGGCTCGTCCCCTGAGGGCATTGCAGGGTACATGAGCTCTTATAAACCTCTTGGTCCAGGAGAGTTTGACCCTTATGTTGATGTGTATGCCATCCAGAGCGCAGTTGGTGAGTCACAATTCAGTCTCATGTCAAACTCTACATGAAAACCTTGAAATACATAATGGACAATTAATGCAAATGGAATAAAACTCAAATAAATAGTTAGCGTACCAGTACCCAACTTTTCTATAATCTTGAACGCATTGAGTAATCTTTTCATGAAGGTAATGGCTTTTGCATTTCTTTTAAAATAATTGTCCATTACTCATTTTATTACCCCTCTTACCTAATATTCTTTCAGATCAGGGCTGCGTTTACCGAAACCTTCTTAACGCTACGTCGTTCTTAAGTTACACCTTACGCTGTACGTTATCGCTAATACGTGTTTCCCGAAACGTTCTTAGTTAGTATACCTTCTGTAAGTCATATGTGCGGAAGGTTGGTCTGGACCACTCTTAGCTTTACCTTATCACTGTTGCGGGTCTATACGAATATAATTCTGAAGTTTTAATACACCCAGACAGTGTTCAATTAGGCTAATTCAAGTGTTTTCATGCAATGAATAAAATTGTCATTACACTGATTGTTGTTAGAATTTTTATTATATTATTATATATATTATATTATTAATTTAATAAAAGAGCGCTTTTAAAGGCCAGTGAAAGCATAGGCTACTGTCAGTTAAGTCCTATTCGGACACTAATTGTTTCTCATGGGCTCGTCCGGAATTTTAAACATTTACAGGGGTAAGTCTGTGATTTTATTGCCGTCCGAATCCATAATATCAGTGTTTTTTCTCACCAACCCGCGTAAAAATCCCTGGCCAAATTAGTACCTACAGTTTTTTTACAAACAGGTCGTGTGGTAATTTAATTGCCGTCTGAATCCACATCTCTGAGTTTACAAGAAGAGATTCAAAATTCACTGTTTAAATCCTTTTTGATCACCGCCGAGCACCGTACGTAAGATGTACGCTTTTAATACTGAAACGCTGGAAAGTATAAGAACAATATTTCATCGCAGCTCCACCTCAGCGAACAAAAATGGTAAAGAGAAGAAAGCACGTAAAAATTTGAAATGGTTATTATGGCAGCAATATATGATACAATTTTGAAATATGTAGGCTATGCTATTAGTCTGGATTATTTTTTATAATATCCCATGAGTCCTAATAAATGCAATTTCAACTATTTCTGAAATGCTTCTTTTATAAAGAACACCGCTTTCTCACATAAACAGCCCCTTCACGAGAGAATAATTGATTCTCGAGCCATCGATATCAACCAATTCAGCAGCATCGCCACAGACAGTGCCGGGTAACGTCGCACATAAGAAGGAATATCTTAAGCAGCTTCCTAAGGTATGGTTCGGGGAACACACCTAGAAATGGTATACCTTTAGTTAAGTTATACCTTAAGAGTCTTCGTAGCGCCAAGAGACAACGTTATCGGGAAACGCAGCCTAGGTCTTTAAATCCTCACATTTCATTTATGAGTCTTGTGTTTGTCTGTCCTTGATCTAGGTGCCCCACACAGAGAAGTGTACTTCATGGGTCTTATAGACATTTTGACCCAGTATGATACCAAGAAGAAAGCAGCCCATGCAGCGAAAACAGTCAAGCATGGAGTAAGTGAAACTTAATGAATCGACAACTGAGATTTGCTTTTTACGCATTAATTGTAAAACGACTAAACTGAGCTGTAGCCTAAATTTTTTTAATATATTTTTTTATTTAAAGGCTGGGGCTGAGATCTCTACAGTTCACCCTGAACAATATGCCAAGCGGTTTCGAGAATTCATCGCAAACATATTTGCCTATTGAGAGCATTTTAAATCTAGTGGACAAAAAGAACATTGATTGAGTGGTTTGTACGATTACCACATTATTAAATTATTTCAAAATCATTATTTAATTATTAAAATGTTTAGCTTTTACTGTATAAATGATGGAAAATGTTATGAAATTGTGTTTTAGTGCTCTGATTTACAAGAGAATGGCTTTATTGCTTTTAAATGGATCCTTTAGTTTCTGGGTAAAATAAATGTGTAAATTAAAAATCATGTAAATTATAGTTATACATTTTTTTTTTTACAATAAAAACATCTGATATGGTACATGAATTGGATGTGCAGACATAACTGTGAATCATAATCATAAACATGTATATAATGTAATCAAAGTGTGAAATTGCTTTTTTTAAGCACTGTGTTAAAATAACAGTGTATTGAAAAAAAGTTAAAAGAGCTCCGTCACACACACAAAGATCTACTGCAAGAAGACGACGGTTCTGACGCCTGTACCAAACTGTAATGTAGCTCCTATAATGAGAAAAAAAAACAGGTATGCTTAAGCATGCTGTCTTTTTTTAGTGTTGTCTCTTATGACATCATTGTCACGGGTGGTTGTAGTAAAGCGCATACGACGAATGAGATGATAAACAAAAGTAGTTTTTAATAAATCCACAACAGAAACACTCAGGAGATAGCAGGAGAAAACTTAAACACAACCACATTAACACAGACGATACCAGACAAAGAACTGAACAAAACACAGGGCTTAAAGGCACACTACGCAAGATTTGTACCTTAATATAACAGCTTCGAACTCGTAGTAGGGTGAATCATCCCGATAGCAAAGCAGTGGGGGGGAACGCCGCTGGCAAAACCAGCAATGCAAGTTTGAGAGGTGGCGCCCCGACAAATCTCGTGAGAATCACAACTTGCTTTACGGCACGACGTCACATACATCATCAACAACATATGAAGCAGCCTCTCTGGAAGACACTAGCACGCATTTCAGACGTGAATCATGGCAGAGTCGACAAAGAAAGCGCGGTCGGAAGAGTCAAGGAAAAGAAAACGACGGCTCTGCGTGAGTGGTATTTACGACAGTAACGTTAAATACAAGTACTCCACAGCGACTCTAGGGGTCGCTGATTGAGAAAAACAGAAACTGCATAGTGTGCCCTTTAATGGCTCGTTTCCACTGAGCGGTACGGTACGGTCAGTACAGTACGGTACGGTTCGGGTCGGTAAACCACAAATCGGCTAGCGTTTCCACCGCCAACAGTACACTTACTTGATAGGCGTGGTGTAGCCTATGCCGGAAAGAAGCGATCAACGTCATTTTCGTGCGAAGAAGAAAGCGACATAAACAACAATGGATGACATACAGCATATCTTGTTCTTGCCTCTCGGCATGTGGCTGTTTGTCACAAGAAGACAAGCACCGACATTAGGCGTTTCTCAACACCAAGTACGCAAAGTTCGGACTTGCCAAGTCCGACTCAGGAGAATGACTCATGAGTCTGGTAATTCTGCAAATGGAACAGCGCATTCTTGAAAGCGTCACTCAACTCGCTCTGCTACTCCGGTTATCTCTGTATGTACATTTTAGGCAACAATAAAACGAAATATGTTATAAAACACCACACTGCCTCTTTTCGTTTTCATTTAAAGAAATCTTAAACATTATAGCCACACAAATGTGGTTCAGGCAACGAGTATTTGATTATATTCACTGCATGTAATGTTAGCCTATTTAAAACAAAACGAAATATAAAACACAACCCTGCCTTTTTTCGTGTAAATTAAAAAAATGTTTAACTTATTAATATGGTTCAGGCAATATGTGCATTTGTACTCTCGTCACTATAATAAAATTAAAATGACAAAACTCAACCCTAGCTGTCTCTTTTTGTTAAATTTCAGTTTTATCAATAATGGCCATTATAAAAGTATAAGTAAAAAGTACAAGAAGCAATACAATAAGAAATAAAGCAAACAATTCAGTCAAACATACAAAGTCAGCGCTCTAGTCTAACGTTACAACAGTAAAGTTAAATAGCCTAAATATAAAGTAATGAAATTTCACTTAGCCCTCAGCCAAAACGATTGGTCAGGGAACAAATGATAGATTCACGAGACCAAAGATCTCCCGTTAGATATACACAAGGAGAAATTATACCTCATTTTTAACCACTACAGAGACGTCAGAGTCAGCGGCAAACGTCAGAAGGACTAGCCAAGGAAAGCCTGTTCCAGGCGGGGTACATGAGCGCTGAGCGCCCTGTGAATGCCTGGATCTCACAACCTGGATCAAATTTTCATCAATCTTTATAAATAAACCATAGATTTAAGCTATAAACAACTACATTCTCGCCTGAAAAACTCTTAAAACCACATTTCGTGACACAATAACAGAAGTAGGCTATTATATTTCAACTGTATATAAAAAAATGGCGCTTCTTGTGTTGTCATTCCCCTTGTAGCACACGCAAGTAACGATACTCTGTCAACCAATCAGCGTTCTGCATTGAGTCTAGCTCCACCCTTTAGTACTGTACCACTGTGCTAGGTACCCCAATGGAAGGGTACCGAAAAAGTGGTACGGTAGGGTTCGCCATTTAGGTACCATTCACAACTTTTGACAGTGGAAACGGAAATAATTGCGTACCGTACCGTACCGGTCAGTGGAAACGAGCCATAAAGGTGCTGTAAGTAAGTATTTGACTGTATTAAGCATAAAAATACCATAATGTGTTTGCAGATATTTAGGAAACATCCTGAGTTCACATACTCGTTTCTCTGAAAAACACTTCTACAGCCAGTTATTTTACTTTGAAAAGTACTTTCCAAGTTGGAATGTCTGTTTTTGTTTTGGTCTGTGCGATATCGCACGTTGCCAATTTACCCAATAGTATTTCGCCACCACAGGTTTCTAGTTGGCGGAAAAAACAGCGTATTGCAGCCAACGAACAAACTGGGTCAGAGATCGCAGACCCGACCTAAAAAGCCTCGGTATCTAGCCTATCCATCTAAATATCAACTCATAAATCAATAAATCAACTCATCAACTTACGAGTAAGTAAGTTTCATTGTCAATTGCGCTCATTCCTGTTGCGTGTCCTCAATCTGGCAACTTGCGTGAGCGCCGAGTCTGAGGAGGGGGCGGGGGAAACAACGATCTCTGATATTTAGAATTTGGACTGCAGTACCTATTTCAACCACTAGCTGTCAATCTCACATACTGCACCTTTAAATACATGGGGATTGTAATCAAGGATCAAACAGAACAGGTTTGGAAACTGTTCAGCAGCCAAGGAAACGAATTGAACTGAGGGTACATTTACACGACAGCTATGTGCTAAAAACTGAAACGTTTTTATCTTTTAAACGTTATCAAAAACCCTGTTCACACGGATCTGTGAAAACGACTAATAACGCTGTATTGTGCATGTCAAGACAAGTAGGTGATGTCACTTTGAAAAGAAACACTACGCGCCTGCGCACATACGCATTCTTTTACTACAGTATTACTTTGTCTTCTGGGTAAATTTCATCTTCACAAAGCCAGAAACATTCACTGTAATCCCAATTTTAGAATGTTCTCCTCCGATATAAAGTCCCTTTATACTTCCTTTAAGAAAATGTCACAAAGGCTTCGAAAACATGTTTCATCCTTGAGTCTGTTGTAAGGAACCTTTCATTTTTCATGATGATAAAATGTTATAATGTGTTATTTGTGTAATTCTTATAATTCTTCACTTGTTACTCTTCACTGACTGTCCGTATGCCCCCCCCCCCCCCCCTACTTACTGTTAATATCTGTATCCTTTAACTTTGAAAAAAAAAAAACAGCTTATAGACTACACACATAATACACATGTGCATGACATCACCACTTTCACAGATTCATGTTTTTGTAGTTTACACAGAGATTATAAGTGTGTCCAGTCGTATTCAAAAAGTTGCACTTTGAAACCCGTTTTCAAAGGTTTGCGTTTTATGTTGCAAAACGCATAAAAAGTTTTCAGTTTTTAGTTGAAAACGGTGTAGTGTAAAACAGCCCCTATAAGGCAGGCAAAACAGGACCAGAACGAAGAGAAAACGAAACCAAAACTGAACATAATCGATACAATCATATCCTGTTTTTGGTTCATTTTTATATTTCTGGTTTGTGCAGCATTCATATTTCAGTTGAACTGCACCAGGGTTTGTTTGGAAGCAGCCCCATAGAAAATGTGATGTGTCTTACTTGTTCGGTGCGCACCCGGGGCCTTATTTATAAAATATGCTTACTATTTTATTCAGAGGCCCAAACTGAGCAAAAATAGCAATTTGGAGCAGTTATTATTTATATGGCCTAAAATGTAAATCAATGAGATCTACATAACAGTATAGCAGACTACTTACATAAAAATGCATTTACAAATCTGTCACAAACTTCATTTTCATGGAATTTTTGTTTGTTTGTCATTATTTCCTGTTGTCTTTGTTCATGTTTCCTGCCACTTGTTTGTTGGATATTCATTTAATCATCACAGCTGTTCATATTTGAGTTTGTTCTCATTGTATACTTAAGTTCCTGTGTTTCCTTAGTTCACTGTTACGTACGTGCTGTTATGCCTTGTGGATTATTTGTAGCCTATTTGATTTAATATTAAATACGCTCATATCGTAAACTTTTATATGGACTTTTATAGTTTTGAGATAGATTTATAGAGATAAATTGAGATGTATGCATCATAATAAACAACATGTTGCGATACAAATCAAAATTAATTTGTTGTTTGCAGTTGTTGTAAATTATTTTATTGGATTTGCAGTCATACATTTTTATTTTTATTAATCAGATGGACAATTATACATTTGCCTGAACTTTAGCAACAAGTTTATTAAAAAAATAACATTTTAATTTTACGGTCAGGTGGACAATTAAACATTTATCTGAACTTTAGCAACACGTTTATTAAAAATTCACATTTTAATTTGACTGTCAGATAAATCTTATGTGAAATGAGTGCGTGTTCTCTAGTAAAGTGCAGATGTAATGTGTAGCAACGGCTCCAACATAAGAAAAGCAATGTACAGTGAGATTAATAATTTATAATCAATTTAAGATTATTTAAAAGTCATTGGTTTTACAAATAATTGGAATGGAATTAAAAATAATATATTGATATTAATTTATAAAAATGAGTCTGCATTTACATTGTATCTATTTAGACGTAATATTTTTTGTCCCGTGCTAGTTATCTCTGTCAATTTCGAGAATGAATTCTGCATTTATGTGTAGATATCAAGTGTAATTGGTCATCGGTCCTCTTTGCAGCATAAAAAAACAATACTTTAATGAAAGCACGAAACAGCGTACATTTAACAATCACTAAAAATAACTAAAAAGCGATTTAAATCAATAATGTTGTCTTCATTGCTGCATAATGAATATCTTACTTACATCGTGTCTTTCTTTGTTAATGAGAGGTTTCGCGAGAGTGACCAAAACTCGTCACCGAACAAAAACTCATGCGTTTTGAGCGGTGAGTGGATTCTAACTTAAACACCTCTGATTGGACATTGCGTTCAAGAGATCATCAAACATGTCTGTGATTGGCCACATTTCTCACCGCTGCAAAAACACGCTGCAAATAGGAACATTTCGCCATTTCTCCAGAACTCAAAAACAGAATGGGGGTGTTTGCCAAATCTGTTTCGCCAATATTGTATTATTACAGTATCAACTGAGGGTGCTCTTGCTTTCGTTTCAGGGTGCTTAAAGTTGACTTTGTGATGTGTTTATACCCATGTTTAATTTAAAAAAATTTAACAAAAATGTATTTGTGATCAAACATTAATTGGAGGACCCCCTGCAGTACCGCCGGTTGAAGACCCTTGGATTAGCAGTTTTGAGCATAAGAAAATAAATTAAATCACTTGTTCAAAGTTCTTCCTATTTTACATCGGAACGGTGCAATGGATTTCTGATTCCCTGGCTATTTTAAACAATATTTTTTTGTAAATTTATGTTTACACATAATAATATTAATAATTGAATATGATTATTTCCTGGGGTTGAAGGTCAGCTCTCCTTTGAACCTTACTTTTGGATCTGATGTTGAACAAAGATCTTGACATACCAAAAATGATTTGACGAGACCTTAAACTACATTGATAGGCCTACTTGGCTACTTCTAAGCTCAGATGATGTAAACCTTTTTTTTTTTCTTTTTTTTTTACAGTGTATTATGTAAACAAACTCTGCTGATTCACTGTATACATTAAAAACAAAACCTACAATAAAAATATACTTTTCACATCAGCAGTTATTTAAGAAATGTACTAGATTCAGGGGCATATGATGAGTAATGAACGCACCAGATAAAGAGAACTTCAATATCCAGGTTCAGTGATTATTCACATGCATAATTCATGAGGCGATTGTTCACTGTTGGCGCGCGTCCCCGCTGCTGAGCAACAAGATGGCGGCCGCCGCCGGATCAGGTAAATTTATGAAAAACTGCTGTTGTATTAGATTATTTCTTTCTTTAGTATGCACAGCGAGTGTTATGATAAGGTAAAACGCGTAAAAAGTATACTTTCATTGAAGTATTCACTCGTGTTGCTGTGTTTAGGGTCTCAGCATTCATGTGGGTGTGTTTGCACAGCATTAGCCTGTCAAATCCGTAGCATTTGTCGCGTTTAATGTCGATGGAGTTTATGTTTTAGACAGTTTTAAGTAGCTTAAGATTCAGATACATGGTTATTAATGTATAGGGGTGAAAATACAACAGGTTTTTAATGTAATCTGCCTTTTCTGTTGGTTAGCCATGTAGCTTATTCAACTGCAGCGTCATGATAGGGAAACAACACAATACACAGGCTGTGTCGCAAAACCTGCTGAGCCGCCTAGCTAGACTGCAGTTCTGTGTTTCATAGACGCCTTCCGAGTACGTTATTGAACTCCAGTGATGTTTTATAAGTGCTTTCTAGGTTGGCAGCTCGTTAGGTTTAAGAATATGTTTACCAAAGTGCGGTGTAGGTAACGTTAGGCAGATCGTTAATCTGAGGCACAGCCATTGACTTCTGTGATCTTTACAGACAGGGAACCCAACATTGGAAACCTATCACTTCATTACCTCTTCCATTTAAGCACAATATCTAACATTAACTATCCGCCTATGTAATTTTTTTAATGTCCATTCAAATGTCAGACCTCTGGTTGCAGACCTTTGGTTGAAAACCTTTTCTCTATAATTATAATTTTCTCCTTCGTCACACCCCTTAGCTCAGTGGTTTGTAGCACGCAACTGACATATATATATATATATATATATATATATATATATATATATATATATATATATATACATACAGACATACACACATATACACATATGATACTTTTTTTTGACACAGCATATTCACAATATGCTTGTTATTTTACTCTGTTTTGTTTTTTATTGGGAGCTAATAATATTATTTGTTTATGTGTTCAACTGCCATTCACTTTCTCCATAAAGGAATTACATTTTAAAGATAAACCAATAAAGACAGACTAAGCCCCCAGGTTGTTAATCAATGATAAAATTACAATGATTCTGCAAAAACAATCTCCACCAAAATTAGAGAACTACGTCAAGCAAATTACACCAAAATAACTTGCGCCTTTTTTAGCGCCTCCCACCCACATGAAGCACTGCGAATGATGTAATAGTCTACTTATGCTGTCTATTTAAATGTTTGTTGTGTATATACATATATGTATACATATTGCAATCAATGTAAAACATTGTTCCTATATACACGATCAACATATCTACATCAATAGTTTTATAGTTCTCTATCATTTTCTATTTGATTGTCATTTGCAGTGCTTCATGGGACTGGCCTTTTCTCTCACTAAAGCCACGTAAATACACTTCATTACCTCTTCCATTTAAGCACAATATCTAACATTAACTATCCGCCTATGTAATTTTTTTAATGTCCATTCAAATGTCAGACCTCTGGTTGCAGACCTTTGGTTGAAAACCTTTTCTCTATAATTATAATTTTCTCCTTCGTCACACCCCTTAGCTCAGTGGTTTGTAGCACGCAACTGACATATATATATATATATATATATATATATATATATATATATATATATATATATATATATATACATACAGACATACACACATATACACATATGATACTTTTTTTTGACACAGCATATTCACAATATGCTTGTTATTTTACTCTGTTTTGTTTTTTATTGGGAGCTAATAATATTATTTGTTTATGTGTTCAACTGCCATTCACTTTCTCCATAAAGGAATTACATTTTAAAGATAAACCAATAAAGACAGACTAAGCCCCCAGGTTGTTAATCAATGATAAAATTACAATGATTCTGCAAAAACAATCTCCACCAAAATTAGAGAACTACGTCAAGCAAATTACACCAAAATAACTTGCGCCTTTTTTAGCGCCTCCCACCCACATGAAGCACTGCGAATGATGTAATAGTCTACTTATGCTGTCTATTTAAATGTTTGTTGTGTATATACATATATGTATACATATTGCAATCAATGTAAAACATTGTTCCTATATACACGATCAACATATCTACATCAATAGTTTTATAGTTCTCTATCATTTTCTATTTGATTGTCATTTGCAGTGCTTCATGGGACTGGCCTTTTCTCTCACTAAAGCCACGTAAATACACAGTATTGTTCCATTTTTTCAGATTTTCAAAGACATTTTGTCTTCAAATCAATGTTGTGGTTCTGGTTGCTTTGGTTCAAGCACTTTTTTGAAATTTCCTATGGGAAAAATAAATGGGAAACACAGAACATGTTTTTCCATTCCACTGCTCTACTTTTCCATTGTTTTTCAATGTGAACTCATGCCAGACGGACGTCTTTAACCGTTGCGCTCGCGTCTTTTGCAGCGTCTCGCTCATGACACGGCAGTCTAAAAACGTGGCGCTCAAGTTAAAAGTTGTTCAACTTTTTTAAAAAACGCACCTTTTGTTCCACTGACCTGCGTCTCGTGTTTTAACAGCATACAGTACCACCGTTGATCAAATCTGAGCATCTAACTACCACCTAGTCCTCGCCAATCCTCTCTAGATATACTAACATTACTGGTTTGCAATCCAATTTAAACTTGCACTTTAGGACTGCACTTCCTGGTTTCATTATCGGTATCGTGCTCAACCGAGTCTTTGTTCTTAAACCAGTGTTTGTTAGTCAAAATCAGGCCATTCTTTAAGCCCACCTTCAGGAAATCAAGCTCACTGACTTTAAGGGTAAACACACCTGTGCTTTACCTTTTGCCATGTGCCTTATGGTTTTATGACTCTCTGAACAATTGACAGAGAAAAGACTGTATAATTGGGAATTATCTTTTGCTTTGGCTGACTTAGAAAACTATTGCCTGGTTTCACAGACAAGACTTAATCCAGTCCCAGCCTAAAATGCATGTTTGAGCTGTTTTAACCGAAAGCATCTTGCATTGATCTATCTTAAAATATATCAGTGTCATTGTTTTGTCTCAAGATTCACACCAGTAATGTTTTTTCTAACCCATGTTTATAAAAGCGAGTCCTAATTGAACTAAGGCCTAATCGTGGTGTAATCATCTTAGCCCTGTCTGTGAAACCAGGGGCCGGTTGCATAAACCTCTAAGACTAGTCTTACAAGTTAGACATCAATTTATTTTCTTTACGACGGTTCATAGCTTTTTTAAATCAGTTACTTAAAAACGTAGATAAGCCTAGTTTGATACCGAAAACTAAGACTGACTGCCCCTGACTATCTGCTAGTAGGTCATACTAGAACTTAAGACACTGTCTTAACTTTGTGGCTATGTTTATGCAACCGGCCGCAGGCCTATTTGATATAAAACTCTTCAAATAGATTAGAAATGACATTTCCAGCCATATGTAAAATATTCTGACCCATAGAGTTTCTATATCAGCGAGAAGAAGCCGTTTCCCCTGCAGTTTCTGTTTTGAACATTATTCCAGCGGCAGATGTTCATGTGATTGTGTGTGTTTTCACAGGCGTGAAAGTCCCCCGTAACTTTCGGCTGCTGGAGGAGCTCGAGGAGGGTCAGAAGGGTGTTGGAGATGGGACAGTGAGCTGGGGTCTGGAAGACGACGAGGACATGACCCTCACCCGCTGGAGAGGAATGATCATCGGACCCCCGAGGGTCAGTTCTACCAGCTTCCTGGGCTCTATTTAATTCAAATGTTTAGATGCATATTCTTGTGCATGAATAAGGCTATCATATATTTATCATTTCACATCTTCCTACTCAAAAATAAGAGGTCTCTGTTTATTCTATTAGAAAATGCAATGTGCATGACTCTGAAAAGAACCGAATATGCCAATAGCAATATTACTGAGGAGAAAAAAGGCATATTACTACACTTATATAATAATATTGTAATTGTTGTTGGCATTATCAAGTATGTCACTTATTTTCTAAAAACCAAACATGCCTTCAGATTTAGACGACTGCGAGTGTGCATTCAGAGCTCACACTTTCACTGCGTGATCTAGCCTGTGAGAATGGCCCAAAATTCATGATGCAAAATGCAAGATTGCTGTTTTTCTCGAATAGTAGCATGATTGCAAATGTGTATTGAATTGCTGTATGAATTCAACATCACAAGAATTTAATATTAAAAAGGGTCATGAATTACACTTTTTAAAATGTTCTCTGAAGTCCACTTATAATTTTAAGATTTTTGCTTCAAAAACAGTCACAATTTAGAAATAAATGGCCATTTTCTTGCCTGTTTTGTTGACCGTCTGGTTTGAACACTTCGTTTAAATGGGGTGTGTCTCCTTTGTCCTTTTAAGACTTCAATGTAAACGCCCATTCCTATGATTGGGTGACATCATTTCTTGTGAAATATGGTTTATACATGTGTAATTGTTGAGAGTTTGTTTAAATCATTTCAAATTCCAACAGCCACTTTTCTTTTTTACATCAGCTTTTTTAATCTACGTAAGCGCCACAGATGCTGACATGGCTTTAAATAAAACTATTCTGGTACTGATACTTAATCTACGTAATATCTCTTGCATTTGACTACAGTATTTTCAAAACTCTGCATCCCGTTTGATCACTCGCACGGCTCCAGAGAAAGAATGAGCATATCACTTCGATTCTGCATAACCTTCACTGGCTTCCGGTTTCCTCATGTATCGACTTCAAGATACTAACCCTCTCTTACAAAGCACTTCATAACCTTGGTCCTTCATGTCTATGTGAATGACTTCAACCTTATCTCCCCTGTTCGCTCCCTAAGATCTAGTGCTGGATTGTTAATGACTCAAATGGGGCCTGGTCTTCAGTGTTAGTGAAGGCTCTTCTTCAAGACATCCGTAAAGCTTCTTTCTTTCAAAAAACCTTTTAAAAACACATTTATTCTCTGTATATTATTCTTCAGCTCTTGGTCCGTGATCTGTAGCTGTTGATTTTTTTTCTTGAAATCTAACTTTGTAAAGCGACCTTGGGTTTTGGAAAAGTGCTATAAAATATTATTATTATTATGGTTACACTTTATTTTACAGTACGTGCACTTACAGTGTACTTTCCTAAGAAAGTACTGGATAATATAGTTACCTTGTACACATGGGTCAAGGTTAAGTTTAGGGGTAGGTTCTGGATTAGTACCTAGTTATTACACAGTTAATTACTGTAAGTACATACAGGGGGACCAGGATAAAGTGCCACCATTATTATTATTATTATTATTATGGCAACTAACTGTGGTGTCATCGCTACAACACACACTTCCTAGCATTTCCTCTGGCTCTTGTTCACCCATACGCATTTCCGGATTAATCCTGGAAATGTTTCTAGGCTGTAAAGTTTTCTAGCATTGCGGCTCTGGGCTGCGTTCACACAGAAGTCTTTTTGACAATTTTATGGCAATCAAATCAAAATTGTGAATGTAGCTTATGTCTGATGTCACGTTTGGCCAGTCTTATCTTCATATTGGTAGCAGTAGTTTATAGTATTATATTATGTAAGTTTGCAGACCGGGTGTGCAAGTGCATTATTAACAATGTTTATTCTGTTACATTTGATCATATACATTTAATCATTTAGCAGAAGCAATCAAATACAACTCAAAATAAACCAAGAACCCTGACTTTGGTTGTCTCAAAAACCCCAAGCATACACAAAGTATTTACTTAGGATCCCATTTTGTTGTAATAAATGCGATGCACTTTTTAAGACATTACTAAAATACTAGTATTGTATTTAACTAATAATATAAATAATTTGTGGGACTAGAATCATTAAATGTTTTACAATGCAGAGCAGTAGCATCCAACACATAACTGAAGAAGGTCCACATATGCTTGACTTCTATGTAGTGTTCATGAAGTGCACTAGAGCTTGTGTTTTAGTCTTTTGGGGCATCATGACCTTGGTGGAAATCAAATTAGACCTAATCCAGGGGTGTCCAATCCTGCTCCGTTACAGGGCCAAACCTGGCATCCTCATTGATCAACGTTTATTTCTTTGTTTTTTGTTTCTTTGTGTTCGCTAGGCTGATGAAAGTCAGTCATCATTGTGATATCATTTTAGAATCAGGGAGTGTTTCTGCAGGTCTTAAAGTCATAAATCTAAGCAGAAAATCTTAAATGCATAGTCATGGCATTAAATGTTGCATGCATCGGGAAAAAATAAATATATTCCTCAGTATTTTTGACCTGCTTTCCATGCAAATATGTACAATTTTGAAAAGTCTTTAAAAATGTAATAAAATGAACTGAGTTTATACTTAAAACATGTACAAATATCTGCCAATGAGTTCCCTTTGAATTAAGCTGAGCCCACTGGCAGATATCTGGTCTTGCTTTAATCAAAAACTCACTTCATTTTAATCAATTTCACAAGACTTCATATTTGTATCATTTTGCATCTCAAGTAAATTGATTTAAGGATTTCTACACAATTGCACTGGAAAACGAGACAAAACGACTGATGATCAGCAGTGTGTTCAGAAGGTACGGTAAACGTTTGGGAGCAGAGCGATTCAAGCTACTTTTTTGTAAAATGAATTAAAAAGTAATGGATATCTGTTGAAAGTTGTATTTTTAGACTCATGGTGTTTCTCCCTATATTTAGAGAACACATTGTGTTCCCTTCAATTTTCTTTACTAGGTCTTAAAGTTTTCAAATGTACCTTTTATAAAACCTGCAGAACTCCTGTTATAATAATTATATTTGTTTATTCATGCAGACTATCTATGAGAACAGGATGTACAGCCTCAGAGTAGAATGTGGACCAAGATATCCAGAAACACCCCCTTTTGTTCGCTTTGTGACGAAGATCAACTTGAATGGAGTGCATAACTCAAACGGTGTGGTAAGTAAAACCGAGTACTGAATACTTCAGTTCTTCCTCATCTGCTACTCTTATCATATGCATTTTTATGTCTCAGTGGGACCTTCATAATGAATGCATTTCATTATTCCTTTGTTTATCATATTCTGCCATTCTGAATTGCTAAAAAAAATAATAATTTGGTGATTGTTTTTGAGTTGGACATACCAAAATAAATGCCTAAAAATCCAATAGTTCATTTAGTCTAAAACTGACATTTCACAAAAATGATTTAGCATTTGACTAACAAATTCTGTTTCAAAAACTACAATTATTACTCATTCCATATCAATATTTTGTCTTTTTTTTAAAACAGCATTGAAGAAATTGAGGAAGTTAGACAATTAACAATCACATACAAAAAGAGGGAAATCTGATTTTCCCAGCATGCTTTGATATGATGGAATTAAGTGTTTGTTGTGTGTTTTTGCTCAAAATTAATATAGTATGAGTTCTGTTGGCATTTCTGTTATAGCTTGGGTTGAAAGTGGTTATGTTGCCATTCTGGGCTATTACCATTGTGGTAAAGAGTAGAGCCTGTGGTTATAGGTCGAGGATGGGCCAAGAGACTTTAGACTTTATAAATTGCATGTTGCTTTAAATTAGATGTAATACCTATGCATGTTAAATTACAGTTACGCAGAATATAAGATGGTAAATATTTCATTACAATATATGAACTAGTGTTGTCAAAAAATACAGAAACGATTCCAATACTCCTTTCTGCAGTATCGACACACCAATACCAGCTGCGCTTTCTTGCTCTCCTCTCCGACAGAGGGTTGACACCAAGCAGCAACCTTCCTATTTCTCTTGAAACCAACATGGAAGTGACTTAAACTGCACTTCATCGACTGGCCACTAGAGACAGGCTGCAAAAGAGAGTCAATCCCATAGACCCCCATGTTAAAATGGCCAACTTTACAGCAGAAAAAAATGTTTACAGCCTGATACAAAAAGTGGTTTTGGTCTATATAGCTAATTTTGCCCTTCATGACGACTGTGAGGGGGGGGGATTTTTTTCTAACTCATCCATTTAAATTATATTAAGTCTTAAAGTTCTGCATAATTAAGGGCATGGCCACTTGAGTGACAGATGGATTGCCACTGATGTTACCACTAGCCGTTTGTCTGCTGTCTGTTAGCGTCACGTCACCTCAGCTAATCCGCCTCGGCCAAGATGGCGACGGCCGGCTCCGCCCACTTTGGGCTTCAAAAACACTTCATAAACCTACGGGTGACGTCACGGACACTATGTCCATATTTATTTATTTTTTTACCGTCTATGGTTGACGTGCACATGCCTCCTCTCATTCACTCCGGTTAAATAGTGTTGGTGTGGTGAACAAATGAGTCCTATTGAAGAGATCAGTCCGAGCTTAGGACCCCATTAGTATGCCAGTAGTATGCCTGATCTAAATTTGTTCTCGTGACAACTTGTAGCTAACGTGAGCTGTTTTAGTGTTATTATGTGGTAGCTTTATGTAGAATGCTAAATCCCGCTGCTATATGCAAGGTAAGATTAAATTAAATTGTATATTGTATTATGTAAATTGTATATATTCTATAGCTAATATTTAAAATCTCAAGTTGCGTCAATAGCAGAGGAGAAAGACCACGAAATTTTTAAATATTACTGTTATTGTGTCACGAAATGTAGTTTTAAGAGTTTCTCAGTCGAGAATGTAGTTGTTTGAAGCTCAAATATGTTGTTTATTTATTTAAAAAAACACACTAACAATGAGAAATGTTTAATTTCACAATCTATAGCTTCGGTTAAATACTAGTATATGAAACATATAAGTTAAAATACATTAATGACTCGTTATAACGTAGTACAAACGTCTTCTATAATAAAGTGATTTTGTATGATTTGTAACCAGGCACTAAAGCGATTACCCATAAAACGTGCTTTGAACCAATCGGATTGCTTGGGTCCTAAGCTCGGACTCATCTCTTCAGTAGGACTCATTTGTTCACTACACCGGATCTGAATTTCGGCGAGGGATTGCGCATAATTCTACTAATTTCCGCAGATTTCCCGCTCACATCCGAAGCGCACACACATAATAAAGCCGCCTCTGACATACAAATGCCAAAAGTAGCTCTTTTTCGCTGCTTATTTATGGTCAAATACACTCAAAAATAATGTCACGATGCACACATGCGACAACCGTATGTGAATGTCGTGTGCAGCAGAAAGGCGTCTTGAACCGCGGCGCGATTAAAGGTAT
This sequence comes from Leuciscus leuciscus, assembly GCF_965113295.1. Lineage (NCBI taxonomy): Eukaryota > Metazoa > Chordata > Actinopteri > Cypriniformes > Leuciscidae > Leuciscus > Leuciscus leuciscus. The sequence continues at coordinate 29,971,028 of NC_138747.1, read as the reverse complement.
CTTTTCCATGTTAATCAGAGTTTTTTTGTTATCGAAGTTAGAAATTCCAGGATATCGTGACAACACTAACATGACACCAGTTAATTTTTCTGTACCGGGATTCCAGTTGTTTCTGTGAATTGCCGCAATCCATTTGCTTCTCTGTTCTGTAGCTTTCGACAGTCTGTAAAAAGAAAGCTCAGATTTCTTGTTGCATCTGTTAGCACAGTCGATCGCACAGCTCTATCCCATTGTTTTGTGTGTTTTTCACTGTGTTTACACTGAACACCAGTGCTGCCACTCAGTGGGCGTGAACGCTGTGACCCCGCCTACTGTGATGTCATGAGCATATCCTCTATAGATATAATGTGAAACATCAGCAACTATAGAGGATAACTAACATTAACTTTTGATTACTACTAGGGGTGTAACGATACCGTCATGTCACGATTCGATACATATCACGATACTGAACTCACGATACGATATTATTGTGTTACTCCAAGACACATGATAAAAGGTTAACAAAAAAATGCTAAATTTGGTATTACATTGTGTGTAAATGAACAGGCTTGGACTTGGTGCTGAAACCCAAAGCATAGGACAATAGAGACACCAGAATAACAATATTCTGAAAATACAGGATTATTTTAGACGAACATGCTTTCACTGTCACTGACTAGATATATTTAAAATAATGTAGGACTTTTACTGGGAACATCAGACATTTGGCATCATCAGGACCCACAAATATTCCCCCATTGCATTATTATACATTATATTCAACATTATATATAGTAGTTTAAGACACTAAAACTCTGTAAACTTGATTTTTTTTTTTTCTCACACAGTAATTTTTATTTTGGGTGAACTATCCACGGTACATATCGCCACTATCCACGGTACATATCGCCACTATCCACGGTACATATCGCCACTATCCACGGTACATATCGCCACTATCCACGATACATATCGCCACTATCCACGGTACATATCGCCACTATCCACGGTACATATCGCCACTATCCACGGTACATATCGCCACTATCCACGGTACATATCGCCACTATCCACGGTACATATCGCCACTATCCACGGTACATATCGCCACTATCCACGGTACATATCGCCACTATCCACGGTACATATCGCCACTATCCACGGTACATATCGCCACTATCCACGGTACATATCGCCACTATCCACGGTACATATCGCCACTATCCACGATACATATCGCCACTATCCACGGTACATATCGCCACTATCCACGGTACATATCGCCACTATATCCACGGTACATATCGCCACTATCCACGATACATATCGCCACTATCCACGGTACATATCGCCACTATCCACGGTACATATCGCCACTATCCACGGTACATATCGCCACTATCCACGGTACATATCGCCACTATCCACGATACATATCGCCACTATCCACGGTACATATCGCCACTATCCACGGTACATATCGCCACTATCCACGGTACATATCGCCACTATCCACGGTACATATCGCCACTATCCACGGTACATATCGCCACTATCCACGGTACATATCGCCACTATCCACGGTACATATCGCCACTATCCACGGTACATATCGCCACTATCCACGGTACATATCGCCACTATCCACGGTACATATCGCCACTATATCCACGGTACATATCGCCACTATCCACGATACATATCGCCACTATCCACGGTACATATCGCCACTATATCCACGATACATATCGCCACTATCCACGGTACATATCGCCACTATCCACGATACATATCGCCACTATCCTCGATACATATCGCCACTATCCTCGGTACATATCGCCACTATCCACGGTACATATCGCCACTATATCCACGGTACATATCGCCACTATCCACGGTACATATCGCCACTATCCACGGTACATATCGCCACTATCCACGGTACATATCGCCACTATCCACGGTACATATCGCCACTATCCACGGTACATATCGCCACTATCCACGGTACATATCGCCACTATCCACGGTACATATCGCCACTATATCCACGGTACATATCGCCACTATCCACGGTACATATCGCCACTATCCACGGTACATATCGCCACTATCCACGGTACATATCGCCACTATCCACGGTACATATCGCCACTATCCACGGTACATATCGCCACGGTACATATCGCCACTATCCACGATACATATCGCCACTATCCACGGTACATATTGTTGCATTTTTGTATTGCGAGATATTGTGACACGATATATATTGTGACACCCCTAATTACTACTGTGCTCATTAATTACTAATGTGAGAATCTTTCTAGTGGAAAAACCGCCACTTCTAGAAATTTCCAGGGCTCTATGAACCGATTCTGCTTTATTTTTTCCCGTCTCTCTTTTTTGTGCTGGTTAATGCATTGTGTAAATGTCTCTGGTTGGCTTAGGTTGATATGCGAGCTGTGTCCTCACTGGCCAAGTGGCAGAACTCCTACAGCATCCGTGTGGTCCTGCAGGAGCTGCGACGACTCATGATGTGCAAAGAAAACATGAAGCTGCCGCAGCCTCCCGAAGGACAGATCTACAGCAACTGAGTCGTCTTCTCCTCCTCTACCTTCATCAGAACACATTCACACACGCAAGGCTGAGCATTCCTCCTCTTTTTTGTTTTTTTCCCCCTTTTTTGTTTTCTGGACTCATGAGAATTCCTCCCAGTCCCTGACCACTCCCCATGAGCTGCAGCAACCAATGAGCAGCCCCGCCTCGGGAGCTCCCATTGGACAGAATCCATGGATGTAGTGGGGTGTGCACAGCAGAATACTGTACATCATTCTAATCTTTTTTTTTTTTAAATGTTTATTTGTTATACATGCAAATTGTAAAAAATAACAAATGATCTTATTGAGTGTAATCTGTGTGCCCTCATTTGAGAATAGTTCTGCAAGTGAAAATGAATTTGTGCTATCATGTAACATGCTGTGTGGTGGGAATATTAAGATTTTCTTTTCTTTTCTTTTTTCTTTTCTTCTTTTTCTAGTGATGATAGCATCAGAATCAGCAGTCTTGCCTGTTTAATCAGAGGTTTCTGGCCTGACCCGGTTAAAGTTGAATCTTGATCGGTGTCTCATTACTTTCTTCCTTCAGCCTCTCAGCTTTAGGTCACTTCATGGGTTTATTAAAAGTTTGTGCAAAATGACAACAGGAGCTCAATGGTAGAAAATGTCTAACAACATCAAAGATGAAGTGTGCAATTTGTATTTGACGATAAATTCTATCCTAGCTTCATATGCAGAGTACAAGGTGTTTGTAGGTTGATGGCTGGTTATTTTTACACATTATTTTGGTGCTGCATAGAGTACACACTTCAACTTTAACATGATTCGTTCCATTGAGCTGTTGAGAGCGTTGACACCATGAATAAATTTTGTGTTCAATATGTTATAGAAAAAATGTGAGAAGTTGTGAATTAAGATAAATTGCACTCTGGGTTTTAAAGAAGAAAAAAAAAAATCAACAACTTGATTACTATTCAGTCATGACTGAACGGTCTATAACAAAAACCCACACACTGTTGCTACATGTTGCTTCACCTTCAGCTGTGATTAATAAGTTTACACACCCCTTGCAGAATCTGCTCGATTTTAATAATTAAAAATGATCCTAAAAATTGCATTTTGATTATTTGGTACTGCTCTAAAAAAGCTATTTCCATAACTCATGTTTATAGTCCACAAAAAAAATTAATTTACACAAATGAACCGGTTCAAAAGTCTTGAAAAGTGTCGTTACCTGGATAATCTATGACTGTGTGAAAGCAACACGCTACATTAAAGGAATAGTTCACCCAAAATGAAAATTGTCATCATTTACTCACCTTCGTGTTGCTCTAAAACCTGTATGAGTTTTCGAGAAGAATGTTGGTCGCCATTGACTTCCACAGTGTGGAAGAAGAATTCAATGGGGACCAGCAACTGTTTGCTTCCCAACATTCTTCAAATATCATTTGTGTGCAGCAGAAAATAGAAACTCATATAGATTTAGAATATCTTGAGGGTGAGTAAATTATGACAATTTTTATTTTTGGATGAACTATGCCTTTAAGTGCCAGGGGATACTGAAGTATAAAAGCATTCAGTACTAAATTAAAATTAAATATCTTTGAACAGGTCTTATGTAATTTAGCACTGCCCTTCAGAAGGCACATAAGTTACATGTTTTCCAGAGGACAAAATAATTTACACATCATTCTGTTCAAAACATTTACACACCCCGACTCTTAATGCGCATCGTATTGTCTTGAGTCGCTTAATTGTGTGAAAACTGTATCTCAACCATTTATAGCCACTGTTGGAAAGGGCTGGAAATATGCAGACGATGCTGGAAAACCAAAGAGTGGAGCTGGAGGATCTTTCTGAAGAACAGTGAGCAGTTTAACTGATCAGGACGAACAAGAGACTCGTGAACAACTATTAAAAACATACAGTGGTCGATCATTCTCACACTGAAAAAAACAATAAGTAAAATGTACTAAATTTTTCTTTGGCAAGTTTTTTGCACGAATATTTTTTAAGTGAATTTCACACGCATATTTTTAAAGTAAATTTCACATATGGAATTAAGTAAACTCTACTTAACTAAGTTAAGTGAAAGTAACAAAGAAAATAAGTAATTTTAACTTGGCTAGTAAAAGGTTGAGTAATATTTTATTTAGTTGAAGTTTCCTTTGCAATACATTTCACTCAGACAATATAATTATGAATTAAGTATATACTTACTTACAAAAATACCTAATTAATACAATAGATATTGTGTAAACAGTATATCTACATTTCAGATGTTGAGCGTCAAGTGAACGCAGAGACCTCAATACTTGGTAGACAATACACAATGACGGTAACATTTGATGGATCGTTTTTGTGTTTGAATGTGTCATTTTGAGTAGAAAATGAACTCAAAATGTCATGTTACTAATCGTAACAACAAAAGCAATGATGAAACAGTGTAAATACAGCTGGAAAACAGTGGAAAATCAACCTCATTAATTATTCAAGGCCCAGTGCATGATGGGAACACCAGTATCAGAAAAGTTGAGTAATTTGACTTAATTTTATAACGTTGATATTTACGCTTTCATTTCTACACACTTGAATTGAGTACTAATATAGAATTTACTTAATTTTTTTTAACTCTTGCCCGAACTAACTTTTTCATGTAAATTACATTGTTTTTTTCTGTAGTATTTACTTTACCACAAAATATTTTTTATCAGTGCAGTATTACGCATATGCCTAAAGCATTTGTATTTTTGAACTATTTAATTTGAGTAAATTTTGTTATTTTGTCTTGCGGACCGCATCTAGTGTGTGTGTGAAACTGCCTGTTCAGGCTAGTGATATTGTAAGTATATATATATATATATTTTTTTTTTTTGTCAGGTGACATCTATATAAACTTGTGACCACAACTAAACACAACACCTTACAAAAGTAACCACAGGTTTTGTATTTTACTCACTGCTGAAAGTGTTCAAAGAGCAGAACTTCACTGGATCACATGATGCACTAAATAAGTGACCACATTCACAAAATCAAGACTATGACAACTCAAGGCTATATTAAAAGTTGCACACATAAGACATGACTTCAGGCTGATTGGGCCATCCTTTCACAACATTTTCATTTTAATATAAGTCAAAAAGTGGACCAATGTAAACCAGAATGCACAATGTATTATAATCAACTATATATGACTCTCTGTGGTCATTAAAAATCCCAGGATGTCTTTCGAAAGAGTAGGGGTGTAACCCCGGTGTCCTGGCCAAATTTGCCCCTTGGCCTCTGTCCATCATGGCCTCCTAATCATCCCCATATACTGATTGGCTTCATCACTGTCTCCTCTCCACCAGTAAGCTGGTGTGTGGTGGGCGTTCTGGCGCAATATGGCTGCCGTCGCATCATCCAGGTGGAGCTGCACATTGGTGGTGGTTGAGGAGATTCCCCCCTTCTATGTAAAGCGCTTTGAGTGTCGAGAAAAGCGCTATATAAATGTAATGAATTATTATTATTATTATATATAGCCTACTTCTCGCAGCACAACTGTGTTTACCCTGGTGAAAAGAAAATGCTAAGTATACTTGCAGCCAGACTAATTATCAGTTAACTTGAAGTGTGCTATTTTGAAACAACTAATTTTGTACTAAGTATAGCCTATTTTAGTTGTAATTAAATTGTAGTAAAGCATAACTTTAAATGTATTTAGTGTACTAAATTGGACCAACTTCAAGTATTAGTATACTTCAAGTATGCCTGTGTAGGGAGGGACTAATTACATGCTTAATTAGTGATATTAACGTGTACTTTATTTGTGTTACAAGTACATTAAAAATGCATTACGAGTGTCTTCGAAACATATAAGCAATATACCATAAGTGTATTTATATATTTTTCCGTTTTCGCCTATGGATAGGACAGAGTAGCTGAACAGGAAGTGAGGTGAGATGGGAAGTCCGATTCTTTTCCGCGAACCGATTCTTTCGGACAGTTCGTTTCAATGAACCGGTAAAAAAAAAAAAAAAAAAACAGTGAGCCAACTCTCACGCATTGAGAAATTCAAACAATAAATACCGGCTTGTATGGATGTGACAGATCGCTGTAGCGCCTCAGTTCAAGCGTCAGGTGAACCGATCATCTTATATAACCTTTATTTAAACAGGAAAAGTCCCATTGAGACAGTCTCTTTTACAAGGGAGTCCTGTATAGCACAATTTTCAAGTCAACCATGAGCTGAAAAACAATACATTACGTAAATTAAATACAATACAGATTTACACCAAATTTACAAAATATTTACATAGAAAAAAAATGCAATGAGTTTAAAATATATAAACAAACGAAATAAGGACTAAAAGTCGAGATCTACCTACCATTAATTAAAACAAGTGCACATGTCCGTCAGCATGTCAGATAATCATGTTTTTAAAGCAGCTCAGGACATTAGCGCACTAATCTTAAGCCTAGACTGAAGGGCCATAGTAAGACAGACTCCTCTTTCCTACTTCTGGCCTCATTCTTGGTACGTTAGCCTACCTTACAAAGTAGTCTTATACTCTACTACTAGTTAATAGTATATGAACAATAGGTAGGCAGGCCTATGTTGAAAGATACATAAAAACTTACCAAAATGTATGCCTCATACATAATATCGATTAATCAGTGGGAAACCTGGGCAATGAAACAGCTGGGATGTCACATGACGTTACATTTAACGTTATTACCTCAGGAAAGCCCTTTAATGGACATAGCACGTTAGTTGGCTAGAACAATTAGCTATAGAGAGGAGTATTTTGCTAAATTTGTGCACTATATTAAACATTTATTATAATTTTATAGGCTATATCATTAAAATATAATTACGTTGTTATTATAATAAAAAAAACGCATCATATTTCATTTGAGTAACCTTTAATAATAATACCAGCTGACAGCTTTCTGTATGTTTACAGCATTAGATGAGATTTTTTTTCTTGAGAAAAATTAACGTGTAGGCCTATATTTACTGTATGTAATATTTATCCAAATGAATCGATATTGAATCAAGATCAGAATCAAATCACAAGAACTGAATTGAAATCGTCAAGCAATAATAAAATCAAAAGCCTCACTGTACCATGTAAACATTGTAATGTTGTCACTTAACTTAATAAAATTCTGTTTAGTTACCAAATGTTTTGACAATCACAACACACTTTTTTTTTACACAGTAAAAATAGTCATAGTAACTTCTTCCTAGCATTTAAAACTAAAAACAATGTTCATTTAATATTTTCTTTTGTTGTGAAACCTTTGGGAAGTCTTAATTTAAAATATTTTACTTCAGTTATTGTTGTTATATTTCCAGAAAAAATAAAGCAGTGCAAACATTCTAATATGTGTCACTTCCCACAGTCAAGTCCCACAACCAGTCACCCAGGAACAAATACCACCAAATAAAGATGATTATTAAAGATGATCAATTCTAAAATCAATTAAATTTAATAAATAATTAAACTAAGACTATGGTGACCATTAAACCATTTCATTCTGCCAAGATACATGTCCCTCAGAGTTGAAATGAGCAGAATTACTGTAGGCCTCCCTTGCACCACGAAGTCCACCAACAGTGGAAATGCTCTCCATGGATCCAGTAGTTGGGGCACTGGTAGTCAGCCACCTCTCTACTTCCATTAGCTTGAGAAGAAAGTTGTGCAGGATGCAAGCTGAGAAAATAAGGCTGTTTATTTTGTCAGGGTGTATGTTGATCCTGATCCTCTAGCGAGATGACAAAATGCAGAAGGCATTTTCTACTACATTGCGCGCTCGAGAAAATCTAGTTGAAGATGTGTAGATAAGTCCCGACCAGGGTAAGGCCACATCAGGTAGGTTTTTAATGAGATGTTTAAAAATATTTATTTATATATAAAAAAAATGTTTTAGACAAAGCTCAATTCCAAAAGGATATATTAGATATCTAGTTGAGGTGGGACAAATAATTCAAAAAACAATACATTGCAATATGGTTTCTAGCAATACATTATCAATACCTTGGCACTAATGCAGATTTCAGCTTGCTTTATACAGACAAAACAAGCATTTTGAAGATGTCATCTCAGGGGTTTCTGTTCTTGAACAGCTAACAGTCAGTTTAATTAACTCGAGTACGTTCAGTTCATGTTAAACTCGTGCAAAAGCGATTCAAAAGCATACGGAACTGTTCTCTTGATTTGGAAGTGGCCGAAACTTGAAGTCTTGCAGGGTGCAGACAGACTCTATTGCCAACAACAGCCAATAATACTAGAGAGAATGTGTTTTGTTTTTTTTTATTAAAATAAAGGCTGCCTGAATGTGGTGGTGCAAAGAGGAGGATGTGCTTCCCATCTATCGCTCCTATGCAGTTCGGAAAATATGGAGGCAATAGTCCTCAAGTTGGTCTTGCTAGGTGTGTATCCGTCATCCGCCTGTTAATTGCTGCACATGTGTCCTTTGACGGATTTAGCCACTGTTCTCTCCCCCATACGGTAGTTAAAGGCAATCGTTCTTACTGGATTTCCTCTGGCCAGATGTCTGTAAAACATAAACATTAATATAAACATTAATTTCTCCCTCTTCACAGAAAATGAGTGCAGAATGAGATGGAAGTCCCTAAGAGACAACTACATCAAGTGGAAGAAAAGACAACAACTGCCAAGTGTCTCTGGAGCAGTGCGTCACAGGAGTGGAAATACACTACTGCAGTTTCCTTCCTGAATATCTTCCTACAAAAGAGAAGGTAATATTTATAGTGATACACTTTGAATTAAATTGACTTTCTAACATACAGTACAAGGGACTAAAGTATGATTTGAATTAGACTTTTAACTGTAAAAAAAACAACTGTGTATGCTCATGTTTGTCTCTCTTTCTTTTTCTCAGTACAGTCAGTAACGTTGACTTCGACAAGTGGACGGGTCGACCCATGAAGGTGATTTAGAAACACAAATGACTCCAGAAGAGGAAAGCCCAGTACCAGAGAGAGCAGGGGCCAAAAAGTGAAGTTTCAGGATGACCACAGAGACCCAGGGGGAAAAAAACCATACCCAAAAAGTCCAAACATATAAATGAATGAAAAGCTTATGGACTTTTTTTTAGCAACGCCAACAGTGCTACCAAAACAACATGACGAAACTCAGCTTTTCCTTTTAAGTTTAGCACCTCAAATGAGGCTGCATAACAAACACATAATAATAATAATTCGTTACATTTATATAGCGCTTTTTCTGAGACCTCAAAGCGCTTTACATGGAAGGGGGGAATCTCCTCAACCACCACCAATGTGCAGCATCCACTTGGATGATGCGATGGCAGCCATATTGCGCCAGAACGCCCACCACACACCAGCTTACTGGTGGAGAGGAGACAGTGATGAAGCCAATCAGTGTATGGGGATGATTAGGAGGCCATGATGGACAGAGGCCAAGGGGCAAATTTGGCCAGGATGCCGGGGTTACACCCCTACACTTTTTCGAAGGACATCCTGGGATTTTTAATGACCGCAGAGAGTCAGGAACTCGGTTTAACGTCTCACTGAAGGACGGTGCTCTTTGGCAGTATAGTGTCCCCGTCACTATACTGGGGTCTTAGGACCCACACAGACCACAGGGTGAGCGCCCCCTGCTGGCCTCACTAACACCTCTTCCAGCAGCAACCTGGATTTCCCAGGAGTCTCCCATCCAGGTACTAACCAGGCTCAGCCCTGCTTAGCTTCAGTGTGCAAACAGAGATGCTCTGTATCCTGGATGACCTGTGATCAGCTAAACACAGGACCACCACTGTTTGCTGGAATGCTCCAAATTAAAATATTGTGGCACCCTCAGCTTTCTCAACATACCATATTCATATAGTTCAATGAGATGTAACATTTGTTTGTTTGATTGGTTGATTGATTTGGGAATTGTCAGCCTAATCCTGTTTTATGTAAGATTACATACAGATATTGTTGTTTTATTACTGTAGTGTGTGATGTTTGGGCCCACCCTTAATTAAATGTATGTGGAGGCTGGCTAGAGTGGCCAGCAATGTGTCATACCGGTGTCATATGTACATACATTACTGTGTCTGCAACTTAATGGTAAAATCCATTAAATGAATTATTGTTTTGAAAATAATGTCTTCATTTTTCCAATATCATAATAAATGTAAACTGTAAATCCGATATAAATAGGTTATATAGAAAATTGCTTACCGCAATGTTACTGCAAGTTTTTCTTTTGGCCCAATTGGTGTCCGGTAATTTACAGACATCCCTGTGATGTCAGGTCCAGTCCAGGTCCACTGCAGATCCTCCATCTTCATCCTGAAGAACTGCAGGCGCTTTCCTGGACTTAAGTGCAGCTCCTGAACAAGGTGGTGGAAAGTGCCATATTGTTGCCTTTTTTCATTTAGAGGGTGTCTAGGCCTACTGTGTACCCAAATTCGATTGCCCCTATTCTTCAGTCTGCGACATAAAAGTAGCAGTGCATTAGTTTTTTTGGTTCCACTTTATTTCGATAGTCCACTTTAGACAATCTACTAACTATAAGTAACTTTGCAACCTCATGTCAACTAACTCTCATTAGAGTATTAGTAGCCTGTAGTAGGGCAATTCCACGCAAAACTGTCACATCCATAACGCCAACTAAATACCATGGCATTGTGTTGGCGTTATGGATGTGACAGTTTTGTGTGGAATTGCCCAGTAGACTGTCAGTAGATTGTTAGGTTAGGGTTAGGTGTTAGGGTTCGAGTTAGTAGAATAACTCCTTATTCTTCTGGAGTTGCCTTGGCTTTTGGCTTGCTTAGTTGGGGACATTTAATATTAATTAATATTAAGACAACTCGAGGTATCGCACACCGGACGCGCACTTACTCAGTTTATGGCCAGGAATATTGTTATGTTTAAGGATATTATGAAATTAAGATAATGTCTGTACGATGTTATAATTGTACTGTACATTTAAATACAATCGTTGCTAAGTCTGCGGTATGAACACTTTACCTCAGAGCGTCCGTTAACTGAATGAATTGAGAATATCACCTGAAAATCCGATAACTTCTCGAGAAGCGGAGCGAGTGAACACACACACACACACACACACACACACACACACACCGGCGGCGCCATTCGGCAACGGCTCAGGACCTTGTTCAAAAAAATGTGGGGATTGAACTATACATGTAATGTTTTTTATTTTTTATTTTTTTATAAATATGGAAATATGAAATGATTTTTTAATGTGATTAATTAAAACAACTTAATATGGTTTTCATCTTTACAAATTGTGAGTTTAATGTTTTATAAAATGTTCAGATGTTGCGGACATGAAACCAATGATGTAAACGCAATCATCCCTTCCGGTAGGTGGCGCAGGTCGTCAACAGAGATGTCTGAGCATTTCACTGTGCTGCTTGTGAACGGGAAGTGCAGTGTATATGTGTGTGTGTATTTTGAGCTGGCTGCTGAGATGAAGAAATAATGACTCTCCCACTTTAGTCTGACCTTTTTAGTCGTTGCGGCAGATCTGTGCGTTTGCTGTGTGTAGATATTGTACGTGTTGTTTGGAGGGGCAGAAGAAGGACAGATGTGACACCTCCTGCACATCATCAGCTGCCACTGCACAACAGAACAGCCTCTCATAAACATGCACAGGACGAGCCATAAACACAGTAAATGATCACTTCGGCGGAAATCTACCAGGTAATTTGCATTGATGGGTGATAAATCTTAAGTGGCTCTATGTGCACTATGGTATCTATGAGGTTGATTTGGCTTTCTTTTAATCTGTTTCCACAAAATAACATACATTTTTTAGTTATTCTTTTAATTATTGTTAATGTAGTTGACATGCTATACTTAATATGATTATTTTTATGTTTATGATTATTTTCCATGCAGTTGTAATGGCCTTATTAGTTGAGGATAAAAATCCACGGTTTAGCATGACTGCATGGAATAATTGTGCTTTTAAAAATCAAGGCCAACTTAAATGAACTAGTGAACTAAAGAAACAAGGTGTGCAAAAAATTAAACCAAAAAAAAAAAAGTTGCCTGTTCACACCAACATGAATGTTCAGCATGAAAATTCGTATGATTTTCGTATGTGATTTGTCTGTTTAGACGTGAATACGGTAGACAGGCTGAATGAACATTCATTAAATCATTCATATGTCACTGAATCATTCATTCAGACCCATTCAACTAAATTAATTAAAAAAAATTAAATAGATTTTATTAAAGCTGCAGTCCGTAGCTTTTTTGGGTTAAAAATTATCCAATATAAATTTTTGAGCAAGTACATAACCAGCCAGTGTTCAAAACTCTCAGCTTGCTGTAGCTCGATTCAAAACGGTAAGCTTGTAATAATGTATTTAATTCCAGTGGTACTGGTGGATTTCCACTGGAAATTCGAGCATGTCTTTGCGTCATTACGTCACATCTGTCCACGTGAAGAAGAGTCTCGGCTAGTCGGCTATGAGTGGATGATGGAGGAGGAGATTTATAGCCTTTTCTCACAGCACTTGATATAATTAAACTTATCAATTTGATGGCGGGTCCAGAAAGGTTCAAACGACAATCACCAGTGACAACTGGAGATTCACCCGCTGTAAAATGTGAAAGACAGAGAAAAAAAGAGACTGCAACCGGCCCGTGTGAAAACAAGGATAAACATCGAGGGCATTAAATGTAGTCACGCAATGCTGATGTTGTTTACATTAACAATTTGAGAACAAAGTGTAATTTGCACGGTTTGACGTGATATGATAAGCGATCGTTAGATTTAATCATCGCGATTTACTGCAATGCTTTTTCCCTCTTAACATTAGTTGGTCAGAACAAAAGTGGATGTCACTTACTTGTTCAGACGACATTTTGCGGTGAAAATTCTTATGTTGGTCATACTTCCAAAAAGTAGAATCTGTGATTGCGAATGACAGTATACTCACCGGCGCGGTGATTGACAGCCGCACATTCTCCTCAAAACATTGGATTCATCCGCGCTGTGCCGTGCCGAGGCACAACCCACGTAAAGTTGATACTTCCGCTGCACTTCCGCTGCAATTGCAGATTTTGAACAGAGATGGCGACAAAGAGGAAAAACTGCGGACTGCACCTTTAAATAGATTGCAGCAATTAACATTTCATCAGTACTTCTAGTAAATGACATTTCATTTCATGTCTATTCGGAATCATGGGAGAATCGTGATCTCTAAATAAAAATGTAGAGATTTAAATAAAAAATTCTCAATTTATCCAGAATCGTGCAGCTCTAGTCTTCGGGTACATGACCAAATGCACAAATCTTATCGATTGACCAGTTTTATTCGCAGCGCAATGGAAAAGAGATTAGAAAGCCGCTCCGTAACCAATCCGACGGCATGTGTTGAAAGTCTGAACAGACGCATCAACAGCTAATCATGTTTATCGCATAAAATTATCGCACTGAACAATTCATCTTGCTGTGAACAGGCCTTAAAGTTGCACACATTTTAGGTAAGGCTTGTTAGGTAAAGTGATACGATTTCCTTCTGTTCCTCAGTGACATCATGAATTTGGTCCGTCTTGTGTGTCGTCATAAGACAGCCCTGGCACTCTGTGTCCTCTTCCTCTTTGCCGTCGTCCTTTTGTTCCTCGCCAAATGTACGTCTGAGACGCTGAAGCCGGCTGAGTCCCCAGGAGTGGCGCCGCGGGCCGAGTCCCGTCAGAAGCAGCCGGCAGGCCCTCTCCGTGCCAGAGAGCTCTCGGCGTTCCTGGTCGTCCTCATCACCACGGGGCCGAAGTACACCGAGCGCCGCAGTATTATCCGGAGCACCTGGCTGACCAAGCAGGATCCCGAAGTGCTCTACTGGTTTGTCATTGGCACAGAGGGTTTACCTGCCGAAGACCTCCAGAACATCGGAACCGAGCAGGTCCGCCACCATGACCTCCTCTTGCTCCCCGACCTCAAAGATTCGTACGAGAACCTCACGCAGAAACTGCTGCACATGTACTCGTGGTTGGACCAAAACGTGGACTTTAAGTTCGTCCTGAAGGCCGACGATGACACCTTTGCCCGCTTGGATCTCCTCAAAGAGGAGCTGAAGAGCAAGGAGCCCAGTCGCCTGTACTGGGGCTTCTTCTCTGGACGCGGGAGAGTGAAAACGGCCGGGAAATGGAAAGAAAGTACTTGGGATCTGTGCGACTACTACTTACCGTACGCTCTGGGTGGGGGCTATGTGCTCTCCGCCGACCTCGTGCACTACGTTCATCTCAATGTGGGGTTTCTAAAGATCTGGCAGAGTGAGGACGTATCATTGGGCGCGTGGTTGGCCCCCGTGGACGTGAAGCGGCTTCACGATCCACGCTTCGACACGGAGTACAAGTCGCGCGGATGCAGCAATAAGTACCTGGTCACACACAAGCAGAGTTTAGAGGACATGTTGGAGAAACATCAGACACTACAGCGAGATGGGCACCTGTGCAAAGAGGAGGTCAAACTGAGGCTGTCCTATGTTTACGACTGGAGCGTCCCACCTTCCCAGTGTTGCCAGCGGAAGGATGGCATCCCCTGACTCTTTGACACCCGTGATCTTGTGCATTTTTTCCACTTGCTATTTATTTATTTATTTATTATCAGTGTCGACCTGAAACAGGTTACTTAACCTTTTTAAAAAAAGGCTTTTGAAATGAGAAGTGTGGGTGAGGGTACATAAAGCTGGAAGTTGAATCAGTAAATGAGATGGTCTACTGGAGTCAGTTTGTGCAGAGAGCCTGGGAAGTGATCAATGTTTTCTGCTGTATTCTCTCCATACACCTTCTGTACTTGATGTCCACTGATACAATTTTCCATGTGTAATCCTGAGAAGTTTAGAGTGTATATGTTGTAATAAATCGACATAAGAAATGTGAACCAGACAGAAAGTTCATTAACAGGAAAGAAACTTGAAGATAAATGAACCTAAAGTATTTTTTCCATTTGTGATAAAGAACCCGAGACGGTTTTCTTTGAGTTTTGCTCACAAATTTGCCATATGATGATAAAGCTGTCTTGAGGACTTGGCTGCCAGGTTTGGCAGTAAGGCCTATTGTTAGTATTTTATGTGATGTGACAGAGTTGTAAATAATGTACCTCAAATTTTATTAAACATTTGTTTGTTCTGTTTTTCACCACATCTGTCGCCTTATATTACGTTTTTTTTTATAAAAACAATCTCATATCCAAGCATTAGGATGCAGTCACATCACCTTTGAATGGCGAAATTTGAAGTCATCTCAATCAGAATCTGTTATTCCATGCATTTTGCATCAGAATCAAGTTTATTAAACTTGGAACAAACAATTGTGAATGGCAGTGAAGACACGCAACCAATGCTGGTAGGTTACATGATAATGACAACATGGCGGATGTAGTACGTCCAGATTACATTCATACTATATAGAACATACTTTTGTTGTGAAGGAATTACTTGTTCAAAATAAGTACCAAGAAAGTCTGCGATTTCGGACGCAGCCATTGGCAAAGAAATTCCCATTTAAGAGGGGAAGCAAATTTTCATGATCAATTATAAGATTATCATCATTGTAATTTTTCACCACAAGACTTGTAATGTGCGCTACCAAAGTCAATGCAGTACAATGTAAAATTTTAAGTTTTAATCTTGTCTACAGAATACACTATTTTATTTTTAAATGTCTGAATTCTATTATAAATGCAATGAAAAAATTGATGAGTAAAAATATGACTGGTTATAAAAAAGGTATAAAAAATAGCAGTCATGACACGATGGAACGTATAACAATTTACAGCAAACATCAGATTTACACAATTTACACAGATTTACACATCTAATGTGCACACAATTACTCACAGCACCATATACACTAAACAACATACAATATACGATAAATAATGTACAATATAGACATCTATACATACAATAAATACACATACGAAAAAATATATATATGTAAATATACAGTAGGTTATGTTGTACTGTGTTGACATACAGTCTGTTTATGGGTTTTTGATCATGAGGGATCAAGAGTTTAGAAATCTAATTGCCTGGGGAAAGAAGCTGTCCTGGAGTCGGATGGTGCGTGTCCTGATGATGCGGTACCGCCTGCCTGTTGGTAGCAGTGAGAGCAACCCATGGCTAGAGTCTCTGATGATCCTCCGAGCTTTCTTCACACACCGCCTGGCATATATTTCCTGGAGGGAGGGAAGCTCACCTCCGATGATACGACTGGCAGTGCGCACTAGGGCTGTCACTTTTTATTCGATATTCGAATATGCATTCGAACATGACGTGAAATATCCGTAATCGAACTATAAATAAAC
The DNA here is from genome assembly GCF_965113295.1 of Leuciscus leuciscus. Lineage (NCBI taxonomy): Eukaryota > Metazoa > Chordata > Actinopteri > Cypriniformes > Leuciscidae > Leuciscus > Leuciscus leuciscus. Next base: position 29,954,179 of record NC_138747.1, on the reverse strand, counting down.
TATTCGGTTTTTAAAGTGCCATGTGTAGCGCATTTTTTACAGTCTATTGTCTTCAACGAGCCCAAGAGGGCCCACGTCACTCCTCTGTTCACCTCTCTGCACTGGCTACCTCTCGCTGCTCGCATCAAGTTCAAGGCACTGACGCTTGCTTACAGATCTATCACAGGCTATGCTCCCTCCTACTTTCACTCACTCCTACGAGTCTACATCCCTACCAGACACCTACGATCGGTCAACGAGCGACGTCTCGTGGTTCCATCACAGAAAGCCACAAAATCACTTTCCAGAACATTCTCATTCACAGTTCCATGCTGGTGGAACGCTCTCCCCACCCTCATCCGGAATGCAGAATCCCTGACAACATTCAAAAGACAGCTGAAAACCCATCTCTTCCGTGAGCACTTAACCTTATAAAAAAAAAAAAAAAAATCCTTTCCCTTTGAAACATCACTTATCAGGCTTATGCTACTCTGAATAATACCTGAACTTCGTATTTTGAGCACTTCTTGCGTTGTTGTTGTTTTTGCCTCTTTATGATGACTCGCTGAATTTTTGTCCTAATTTGTAAGTCGCTTTGGATAAAGGCGTCTGCTAAATGACTAAATGTAAATGTAAAATGTTTTATTTTATTGTTTGCCATCTCATCCAGTAGCAGGCGCTCTAAACGTATTGTAGCGTAGGCCCATGACCAAATCAAGCGAATAAAAGCCAATAGCCAGCTTGTTTTGAAAATGGAAGATAACGCACAGAACGGCCAGCCTGAGCGCACAATTACGACCCCACTGCGCACCACCCTTTGCAGGGCTTTGCGGTTGCGGGCGGTGGTATTGTGGTACCAGGCAGTGACGCGGCTCTCTACAGTGCTGGTGTAGAACCGTGTGAGGATGTGGCGGTTCATTCCAAACTTCCTCAGCCGTCTCAGGAAGAAGAGGCGCTGATGAGCCTTCTTCACGACCGCCTCGGTGTGGACGGACCATGTGAGTTCCTCTGTGAGGAACTTGAAGCTGCTGACTCTCTCCACCGGTGCTCTATTGATGTGTGATGGGGCTGTGTGAATTTCAGGGACAACTTCAGGGACATTCCTCCTGAAGTTGACCACTAGCTCCTTGGTCTTGCTGACGTTGAGGGAGAGGTTGTGCTGTAACACCAGCGTGTCACGAGTGTGCACCTCCTCTCTGTAGGCCGTTTCATCGTTGTCGGTGATCAGACCTACCACCTTCGTATCATCAGCAAACTTAATGATGGTATTGGAGCTGTGAGTTGCCACACAGTCATGTGTGTACAAGGAGTACAAGAGTGGGCTGAGAGCACAGCCCTGTGGGGCTCCAGTGTTGAGGGTCCGTGATGAGGAGATGTTGCTGCCCATTCTAACCACCTGACGTCTGTCTGACAGGAAGTCCAGGATCCAGCTGTAATAGCTGTAATAACCCCCCCCCCCACCCCCCCCCCCCCCCACCCAAATGGTTTTAAGTCAGTTATTTATATCTTTTGCTGTAGTGTGTCAGTAGGAAACATCAGTTTACATTTCCAAACATTCTTTTTGCCATTAATTGTAATAATCCAGTGAGATTTGTGTATGCACAAGGAATCTGACAACAGCTGGTGTGATCTGATCTCATCATCATCGAGTCCGTCTGTGATTACATGAAGAAACAGTAATCATTACAGTATGTCCGTCATGAATTCTGCTAAGCATCTCGTGTCTCATCACTTTTAGAATTACTATGCGATTCCCCGGCACAATCAGTCCCTCACTCACTGACAAAGAGTCTTTCCATTTGTAAAACAACACTATTAGGAAGACTTTTAGCATATTCCGGCCATCCTTCCGTTACGAATCTCTCTACAGTTTGTAGCTGCTCATCCTTTTGTGTCTGTTTTTATTTCTGTCACCTGTGACACAGGCAGACATCTGATGATTGCATTCACGAGACAACTCACATCTGCTGTCACATGAAGTCTTCCGTAGTGTTCAAGGGGCTTCGCGACAGTGCGTCTGCCACAACCAAGCTTTTGCCAGGCGCATACTCCGCTTTCGCGTTAAACCGCATGAGTCTCATCAAAAGTCTCTGACATCTCACTGGCACAGTGTCCAAGTCTTTACTATTGATCAGCGGTATTAATGGCTTGTGATCAGTGATTAGTTTAAATGTGTCCATGTCCACTAAGTATTTCTGGAACCTTTCACACGCCCTTACGCCTGCAAGGCATTCCTTCTCAATCTGCGGCCGGTTGCATAAACATAGCCATAATGTTAAGACAGTGTCTTAAGTTCTAGTATGACCTACTAGCAGTTAGTCAGGGGCAGTCAGTCTTAGTTTTCGTTATCAAAATAGGCTTATCTACGTTTTTAAGTAACTGATTTAAAAAAGCTATGAACCATCTTAAAGAAAATAAATTGATGTCTAACTTGTAAGACTAGTCTTACAGGTTTATGCAACCGGCCCCTGGGCGAATCTTGTTTCAGAATCAGTCAGTCTTCTAGAACAGTACGTGATTTCCAGCTGTCATCATGTTTTTGCAGTAAAACACCGCCGATACCGTAACTGCTAGCATCCGCTGACACCACTGTTTCTTTTCCCAGATCATAGTGTGCCAGGACTGGAGATTTTGTGAGTGAGCTTTTAAGTGTGTTGAATGTGCTTTTCTGTGGTTGATCCCATGTCCATGCACATCCATTTGTTACTGGGGCTGTACCCTCAAGGGTACAATATTGTACCTTAACCTTTAAAAGAAACGGTACATACAGTATATGTACCTTTTAATGCTTTTTGACCCTCAAAAAGGTACATATATGTACCTTGAGGTCCAATAATAAGCCCTATCGGGTACGTTAGTGATTGTACCTTGGGGGACAGAAATGGACTCCTACTTTACCCCTATTTCTGACAGTGTACAAAACACCTCCCTTCATTGCCAAGTCCGGGATGTATTTGCCCATGTAGTTTATGAGGCCTAACGCCCTCCTCAACTCATTTACATTTTTCGGCTCTTGCAAGTCACTTATTGCACGCACCTTTCCAGGGTCTGCCCTGACACCCTGTGCATCCACGACATGACCCAGGAAGCTTAACTCTGCTTTCCTGAATACACACTTATCTTTATTCAATTTGAGGCCCACACTTTCCATCCTTTTCAGCACCTTCCTTTCCAGGTGTTTGTCATGCTCTGCCCGATCCTTCCCGTACACGATCACATCATCCATGTATACAGCAACTCATTCCATGTCCATTAGAAGCTCGTTCATTTTTCTTTGGAAGATTTCCCGGAGCTATGCTGATTCCGAATGGGAGCCTCTTAAAGCAATAGCGTCCCACCGGAGTGATGTTGTAATCGAGCTGCTCTCCTTATATATAACGGAATCTGCCTAAATCCTGACGCTACGTCTAATGATGTAAAGACGCTTGCTCCTGCTAATTTAGCTAGAATTTCGTCTGTTGTGGGAAGCATGTACCTCTCTCTTTTTATGTTGTCATTCAGTTTATTTAATCCCACACAAATTCTGACGGCGCCATTGGGCTTCATGACCGGTACCATGGGTGCACACCAATCTGTAGGCTGTGTGACTCTTTCCACAACACCTTGTTCCTCCATTCTCAGTAGTTCTGCTGTAACTTTAGGAAGCAGCGGTAATGGTACCCTCCGCGCCTTCTTTCAGGTGTATTTTTACCGGCTCTGTTTTCATTGTACCGCTTCCTTCATCTTGGCTATCTGCTCTATTCTTTTGACTAGCCCCATCTCAGCTGTCTGTCGGCTTAGAAGGTTACTGACAGTTCCTCCCGCAACCACATACACGGTAATGGCATACTTTCTACCTCTATGCTCCACTTCTGCAGTGAACTGTCCGATGCAATTTAGTGATCCGCCTGGGCTGTCTAGTGCTATGTTTTTAAGCTGAGCTCTTGGGCGAAGCTTTTCACAGTGTTCATTACGGTAACATCCGCTCCCATATCGATCTTAAAACTAACTGGAGTATCACCTATCTTGAGCAACACAAACCATTTAGCTTCTTCGGACTCATTTTTATTACTCACTGCGCCCAGGTAAAAGCTCTCTTCACTCACTTCTTTCGCCGTCACTTGTCTCACAGTTTTCGATTTGCACATTCTCGCCCAGTGCCCTTTTCTTTTGCATTTTCTGCATTCAGTATCTACCTCTTGCACGCTGCTTGTTGCTGGCTGATCTGCTGCGCGACATCCTCGGCCTGCCACATCATGCCCGCTCGTGTATCACGTTCTTTTTCGGCAAAAAATACTCATCAAATTTTCCAAGCACCGTTTCGTAATCCTCAGCGCTTTCCTCTGCTGCGAAGGTGAACGATTTGAAAATGTTCAGACCAGACAGTTGACCAACCCATTCTGGGAGTGCCAAGGCATCAAAAACTGAAGCATGGTCAATTCCCACTGAAAGCAATATAGTTCACAATTCGTCCGTAGAGTGACGCAGAGCAGTAGTATGTTTGTGACGCCGGGGGGTCACGGGGGGTAAACTTCACGCTCGTTCAAGGAAGTTTAGTCTGCAGAAGGTTCGTCCACTGTCATGACAGCAAAATTTTCATATTTGCTTGACTTGACAACTCTGTGGTTGAATGCGAATGTGATTGAAAAAGTCCCTTTCACACTTTGGTGGTGCGTCACCCAATCACCCTAATGAAACCGCCCCTGGAATCATGTTCAAATCATCAGCAGGCACACTTGACATGGTCTGTTATTAACGATTATGAAGACAACTGCTCTTTTCACAATTTTGCTGCATTTAAAAATAATTTGTGAGATTTGACTTACATTTATTTAGTATCTATAGGCCTATTTTATTGATTAATTTAAACCTTAAACAACAACACTAAATTATAATAATATTAATAATAAGAATTAATTAATTATTATTGAATAAATAATAGTAATAAAATAATAATTTTTACCTACTTCTTCATAAATTAAGTCAAAATTTAAATTTAAAAACCTTATCAAATCTATTTATTATTATCTTATTGTTTTATCAATGTTTATTTGAATCATTATTAATCATAATTATTATTAATAATAAAAGGTATATTTTATACATAATATAGAATTATGTATATATTAATAATGTTAATAATAATAATAATAATACAGCTATAAAAACACAACATTATATATAAAATACTGTCGTCATTATTATGTAAACTAAAACAATATATAATATAACATCATACATAAAATATAATAATACATTATAGAAGATACATTTTTATAACATTATATACGAATATATATTTGATTATTATTATTACACTCCCGTAATTACCAAAAAAATAATAAAAGAGCGATAGAAGCTTTTAATCTGTATGGCGATTTCCCATAATTCCGTGGAACCGGAAACGTTCGGGAAGCCTGTGCTGTCGATGCGGAACTGATGAAGACAGTAAATAAAAAAGCTTTGGGAACTTGCGCTTCATCTCAACACGGGATTTAAAATCTGCAAAAATGACAAACGGTATGTTAATAAACTCGTGTTCTGAGGTGAACTGTCTGGTGCTATTTTATACGTCAGAGAGCGATGAATGCTGTCAGTCAGCTGTGTGTGTGTGTGTGTGTGTGTGTGTGTGTGTGTGTGTGTGTGGACGTGGCTCTTATAGGGCGGCTGCTGGTTTAATATTTAACATCACTGCAAGCTTTTATTAAGTCACGAGCATGATATATTAATGGCGTCTAAATCAAAATGCTTTTATTAATATTATCGTTGAACGGAACCAAGTGTCATGGTGATAGACTGTTGCTAGCTAACAAGCTGAGCTCAACTTGAACAGTTTTAGTTATTCAGGCGTATTGTTTTCTGTGTGAACATCATTAATCATGTCATTACATTAATCTCAATAGATGTCAAATGTTCACATACTCAATCTGGTGTTAAAATATCAGCCGTCATGTCATACACTAATGTGAGTGAAAATGAAACTCACTTTGCTAGTAAGTTAGTTATCACTACAAACATGCTATGTTGAGGATCCCCGTTTTCATGCCTTGCGGAATTATTTTCTTCCCATGAAAAATGGGAATGTGTTTGAACATTTGTTAGAGAGTAGATTTAATTTTCCAACAGTAATTGTATAAATCTTTAATAAAGAAATGTGTTTGTTGCCTAGAAGAAACGTTTTGTGATAGTGGAATAGCAGTTAATGTAGCCTGTATACAGTGTGTGTGTGTGTATACATACACACACACACACACACACACACGCATACATACATACATACATTATGTATGTATTAGGCTTGGCACGATAGTCTGTGTTACACGGTGTTCAGTATGATACATACATACATAGATATATATATATAATAAACATTAAAAATAAAAGCAAAACTTATGTTATATTTAACAATTATATTGTATTTTATTTATTAATCACCAATAGTAGACTTTATCTATTTTTTTTATTTTTAATGATTTTAATTTAGTGATATCTATTATTAAATATGGATATCATGGAGAATGCTTGCTCATAAGGTCGCCTAGAGTCGTAAACGACTGAATGGATAGACTTTATTATATTAAACGTGTAGGTCTACATTTAAATTTGATTGCTTTAATGTAAAAATATATAGATATAATGACCCAGGACCCTATTCTATTAGTTTCTCTTTTATATTATAATATTTGTTGTTGTTGTTGCTTCAAGTAACAAGGTCTAGCTAATGTAATGAAAAACACTGCTTTTTGAAATGTTTGTGACAGAGGGTTGGTTGTGTTCTTTGTTTTCACAGTGTATTCTTTCGACGGCATTCTTGTATTCGGACTTCTCTTCATTTGCACGTGTGCGTACCTGAAGAAGGTCCCTCGTCTCAACAGCTGGCTCTTGTCCGAGAAGAAAGGTGTCTGGGGAGTGTTCTACAAAGGTAAGTGATGTGTAGGACCTGCAGCTGAAGATAGTTCTCCTGCAGTGACACTCAGTGATGTTTCTCTCTGTCTTCTCCGTAGCTGCAGTGATCGGCACGCGGCTTCACGTCGCTGTGGCGGCGTCCTGTTTGTTCATGGCTTTTTACCTGATTTTTCTGAAATGACCTGGATAGATCTGACTCTTGGACACTGGACTATGGAAAGCCGATAGAAATGCAGTGCTGGCAGAGATCGCCCACTCCAGAAGAAGACGCTCAGAGACCCGACTCCACCTGCAGCTTAACACTGGTTCAGGACCTGCTTTCCACTTTTGTAAATGTTTAACTTAAAGATTGGATTTTGGGGGAACTCGGTCCTAGATCAGGGTGAAGTGGTTATATGGATATGGAGCGCCTACTTAAGGATTCAAACTTCACATCTTTTTGTTGTGTTGTTCTCTCAAACATGCACATGTTTTGCTTGGGCTTATGGGGTTACGGTAAAGAAGGTAGAAACAATGTTATCTTGTACAATTATTGAATATAAGGTTGTTTAAAAAAAAAAAAACTATTTTAGGTTTTTGTTGTCATAACTGGCTTTACTCAAGTTATCCCACATGTGTATAAAGACCTATTGTTTGCAGCATGATAAAATGACCTAAAACAGTTCGTTAAAGTGGGCAAATTTAACAGGAAGCATAAAAGTAATTTAGTTTAGTAGTTGTAATGTACTGGCTCATAAAAAACAAAAAAACATAACATTATTTTTTGATATTACATACGTGCCTAGATACTTTAATTGTATTATATATGTCAAAGCAATGCTGCATTCACGCCATGTCGTCTCGAGACGTAGCCATTCACGTCCTCAAACTGAGAATTATGCATTTCTACGGCAACACTATCAACTCCTAAATCAGTCTACAGCGGTCACATGGTACATGTAGGAGCTCTTAGAAAAGTCCCATCTTGCAAGAAGTTATTACGAGCTCTACAAGGAAGTAAACGCTTTGGAATGACGCACACCATGTGACTGCAGTCTGAGGATGTGTTTGGTTCGGTTTGATAAATACACAGCTAAATGGACGTATATAAAGATAAACCACAATAAACATAGACACACAACAGACTTTTTCTGAACGGACACTACAATTTAAATCTTTAACATTCACAAGGGTTTCAGTCTTATCCTTCCTGTGTAGTGACCATATAATTTATCAAAGTTTTTTCAAAATATTATGTTAAGTTTCTGTAATATAGCCTTAGAATGCTAAATATATAAACCCTCTTTTCTCATGTTGGTGCAATTTTGTCTATTACGCATCACAAAAGTGTAAATGCCAAGATGTTCTTTTGTATTTCTGCATTCAGTTGTGTGCCCTAAATCCAATCCTATCATCATTTCTTCATGTACAAAAGTCAACAATTGAGCTAGCCTCTCTCGGCCTGTAAATGTACATAGTCATCCTCTAAAACTGCTATTCAAAATTATAGTTGTTGGGTGTTCATATTTGTAAACATGTGGAACATAATAAATAATTGATATAAAACCCTATGCAACACAATACTAACATGTGAAGAGGTTTTTCTTGTTCATATATAGCCTATGATATAGTGATAGCAGATCATTCAGAATGATATCTGCCAATGCCAATAGTTTGATCATCTTAAAGGGATAGTTCACCCAAAAATAAAAATTCTGTCATTCATTTCTCACCCTCTTGTCGTTCCAAACCCGTAAGACTTTCGTTCATCTTCAGAACACAAATGAAGATCTTGATGAGAGATCTGAGAGATTTCTGTCCCTCTATTGACAGCTACGCAACTCCCACTTTGGCGCTTTAAAGGTCCCATGACATGAAAATTTCACTTTATGAGGTTTTTAAACATTAATATGAGTTTCCCTAGCCTGCCTATGGTCCCCCAGTGGCTAGACGTTTTGATGGGTGTAAACCAAGCCCTGGGTACTTTTGAGAAAATGAAAGCTCAGACGGGCGAATCTAGAAACTTCCCTTTATGTCGTCATAAGGGGAAAGGTTACCTCCCCTTTCTCTTCTTTGCCCGCAAAGAGAATTTGTCCCGCCCATGAGAATATGAGCTGCGATATTGTTTTTTCCTCGAGAGACATCATGGCTTGCAAACGAGCGAAGCATGGCAGTTGCTCAGTGTTTGGATGTACAAATGAACACAAAAGTATTTTTTTTAGTTCCTTCATCCGAGCCTCTGAAGAACCAGTGGGTTATGTGAGTTTCTGATGTGTAATTGTTCAAGTTCAGACAGATAATCTTTCTCTCAAAGTCGTTCAATACTGTTTATGCATCAGCCAGTGACTAAACGATCAACTTCACGTCGTTTCTCTTGGTAGGATGAAAATAATCTTATTTAAACTGTGATTAAAATATATACAGAAAGCGATCAAAGAACAATCCCTTTCCAATCGCCCAAGCTGTCAATCACACAGTGCGAGTTTATCTGGACACTTGCTAAAACTCATTATGAAATCAATGACGCTGTTACACTGCACAACGAAGCTCTTACTGTACTTACCTCATGTTTGCATTGGTGAAATCATTAGTGAGAGTGCAGAAACTGTGTTGCAATGATAAGATCTTCATTCACGCGATCAACAGGCTTTCATCTGCTCAATCACTGCAACCTTTTATGTGATAGGAAATAGTAATAGATCTAAATACTTAAAAAACTTCTCACGATTCTTTAATCTCGATAGCTGTAATAGTAAAAACCTATAATAGTAAAAGTATTTGAGAGAGTTCCACATGTAATGCTATCTATTTCATATGCAAGCCAATCACAGCAGTGGGCGTTTACACTGAAGTCTCAGAGCAGCCAATCACAGCAGTGGGCGTTTATACTGAAGTCTCACAGCCAATCACAGCAGTGGGCGTTTACACTGAAGTCTCACAGCAGACACGCCCCTTCAAACAGAGCGTTCAAATCAGAGGCTAAAATCAGGCTAGGAAAAATGCCTTTTATTTCTAAATTATAACAATTTTTGATGTTAAAAACATACTAACATTAGAAGGGCACCCCAGGAAACATTATAAAATAATAAAATAATCCATGTCATGGGACCTTTAAAAAGTTCATTGAGAGATTGTAAAACTAATCCATATGAATTGAGCGATTTACTCCAACATTTCTGAAGATACTCAATTGCTTTATATGATGACAAGAGGGCTGTTCCATAAAACAAGATTAGAATAAGCCAGGCTTATTTTGCTTAGTCGATTGATTCTGTTTCATAAAGCAAACTTAAAATAGTTCAAACTCAGTCACTCTGGCATCTTATGCTGGGAAACTGACCTGGTCCAGGACAGGCTACTGTCACGCTAAGCCTGAGTTGTTACACAATGAAACGTTAAGTGCCATTGTTCACTTATTAACGTCTTTCCTCGGTTGAAACACTGATTGAGCGATTACAAGAGAATCATACATTTCTGTAAGTTGTACTGTATCTTTCAAATGCATGTTCTTTTTTTCATGCAATAACTTGTATCAAATTAAATTGAACACAAAACGTGTTAAAATAGTCATAGCACAAAAATGTGTCAAGAATTAATGAGAGTGTAGTATGATCACAGATAAGCTTCGGATGAATCGGTTATTGCTGCTTTCTGTTTCCATACTCTCTATTTGAAAACAGTTGTTACTTATGGAGGACGAATATATTTTTGGACTGTGAGTGGAATTTGCAGATGGTCGCTTTAGCAGCTTTAGACGAATATGCAGGAATATCAAACCTAAAACTAACTTTACTGCCCTGTTTTATTTGACAAACGGATCTACACCCACATCAAATGTAGCTGTTAACTATAAAGCGTGTATAGATGCATCTACTCTGAAATCAGCAGATAGTGTACTATATTTTCAACAGTGTCAGCCAATAGTGACATAGAGATCGCCCTCTGATGTTTGATTGACACATTCTCATTTGCATGTTGCGCCAAGGAAAAATAAATATGGAGCTATTCAAAAATGAATAAACGGTTTGAAGGAAAAAATATATCTTTCAGTTTAGCATTTCCTTTAACATTTTTTTAATTCCCCCAACATTGGTTTTATTTATATCTCCTCTCACATTTAATTATTTATATATTTATTTATGCAGCAATATGTGTATTTACGTATTTATTTATGTCTTTATTTGCACATTTATTTATTTATCTATGTAGAATTTTGTGGATTTATTTATTTATTTGCATATTTATTTATTTATTGTTTTTGCAGGTTTCGTCCTCCATAGTTACTCTCAAAGATATGTCTGATATTGTGATGATTTTGTTTGAATGATTCCTAATTACAGTAGGCCTATATAGAACTCTTCTTCTTGTTCTTAATGACATGTCAACTCTAGAGGTCCAGAGGTCAAAGTCCCTCTATATAGGCTATAATGTAATGGGTTACATTAGGTAAATTCAAATTTCTGTAATGATAGCCAAATAACTGATTTTGCTCATTTTTTCATAGATGCCATAAGATATAGGCCATACATACAATTAAAACATACATATTCTATAATCAGCTGTGTATTTGAAGAATTTTAAAGATGAACGCGCATCCTTATCCTGAAATAAATAGTGAATGACAGTAACCTCCGAAGCATTGTGTTTGCATCTGCTTGTTTCGAGGCTTTCGTTTGCATTTACACGTTTTTGACCAGCAGATGTCCTCAGCGTTCAGTGGTTTCAATATTATTATTTTTTCACTGAATCATTTTTACAATTGATTGGATTGATTCAAAGATTAAGAAATGGTCGTTTCTCCATTCACTTACCTAGTGATTAAAATAAAGTTGGAGAATGGTGATCGTTTAGTTGTTGTTCTTTTAATTTTAATCGTTTAATTGTCGTTTTAAATGTGATATTAAGTATTAGCCTACATTTTTTTTAAGCAGACTGTTTGTGCCGTAAAGACAATTTAAATAACAATTCTAAATTGTTCTCACTGATCACTTTGATTTCAGTGACTGTAAAAGTTTACCTAGGTAAAGGCTTTAGAAACGTCATGTTGTAATTGTTACTTTTCTCAGCGATGTTTAAGGATGACCCAATCACAGTGATCTGCGTGTGTGACGATCTCCGTACTCCCGTTTTACTAGCACTTCAACTTTACTATTACTATATTTACTATTATTATTAGACTACTATTGGAAACATTGTCTTACAAAATGGTTGTATTAGCCTACAAATAAACATTTAGTTTTAATGACGACACGGTTTGAAATTTTAATCTTGGCAAGTATCAAAACAACGCATTTAATCGTTAACTGCTGTTTTAGACTGGTATCTGAAAACATAATATATTTCACTGTCCACTAGGAAAGAAAAAGATAAAAACATATATTTTATATTTATTAATAGCCTATTATTGCTAGGGAAGTTCCATAAACTGGCTCCAAGGCCTATTAGATCGATAAGGTAAGCCTTTCCACTTTTATATATATTTATATATTTTCCCCCTTTTATATTTTTACATTTTATTATTTTATTGTTCACCTAATAGTCCAGTCATTTAATGAAAAAAGGTTGAACAAATTGCAACAGAATCAAACTCAACTGATTTTGTATCCTCAATATGTCAAAAAAGCCCCCAAGAATCCCATTAGGGGAAAGTTTCGAAAAAGACCCAAATATATCCTATTCATACGCCTATTCATTCTCTTTCTCACGTGAATAGGGTAAAAATTGTAACCTTTAGATATCACCATGACAATTACTGAGTTGATTACTTACAGACAAACAAAAAATGTATTACAAGTTTTTTTTAAATGGTTTGTTAACATCTAATCTAATTACGTACGTGCTAATTTGCATAAATACCACAACAGATCTAAACATTGGGTATAGCCAGGTGAAAATGTCTCTTGTTGACACATAACAGTAAAATACTTAATGTTAAGGTCTGAATGGAACCCATTTAGGCTACCCATGAGCATTAATACATAGAGGCAGGAAGAAGTACTTTAGAAACCAGCCTTTATTAATTATTATTGCAGAGATGGGGTTTGGGACTGGGTCCGTGGGACTGTTTCTGGGGATTCACTTTTTATTTTTCTTAAATTGTGTCTTCTGCATTCTCCTTACCATTGTTGTTCTTCCCTCAGACTCGTCCCCCAGAAACAGTCCCACGGACCCAGCCCCAAACCCAATCTCTTAAAAATGAATAAAGGCTGGTTTCTAAAGTAGGCCTATATTCCTGCCTCTATGTATTCATGGGTAGCCTAAATGGGTTCCATTCAGACCTTAACATTAAGTATTTTACTGTTACGTGTCAACAAGATTCAACAATACATTTTCACCTGGCTATACTATACCCAATGTTTAGATCTGTTGTGGTATTTATGCAAATTAGCACGTAATTAGATTATGCACGTTTGTCCATGTTAACGAACAATTAAAAAAAAAACTTGTAATACATTTTTTTGTTTGTCTTGATGTAAGTAATCAACTCAGTAATTGTCATGGTGATGTCTAAAGGTTCAAATGTTCACCCTATTCACGTAAGAAAAATAATGAATAGGCGTGTATGAATAGGCTATGGGTCTTTTTCGAAACTTTCCCCTAATGGGATTCTTCGGGACTTTTTCCCCCCCTTACTCAGGACATATTGAGGATACAAAATCAGTTGAGTTTGCTTCTGTTGCAATTTGTTCAAGGTTGACCCCCATTTTGGCTTAAAATGACTGGACTATGACTATAATAAACAGTTTGCTGTGTCGCTTAGGTTCTCGTTCTCGCGAGGTTTGGGGCGAAGTCCCGAGAGTTTCCCTTAGGTCGTGACGTCAAGCGTGTTAGTCAGAGGAGAACCTGTAACAGAAAAAAGGGAACGAAATCCAAGTCGTCCGCAGCAGAAATCTCACGCTTCGCCACCCAGCGACTCCTCAAGGATCAGAGTTGGAGTTTGTGCACGATCTTCAGCGCCAGTGCATGTGACCGATGTCCTCTGATGCACGCGGACAGCTCTGTGAACGCGGAGCTCGCGCTTTTGTTTAGTTAGTTTTTTTGTTTATATCAGAGCACTGAGATCAGGAGAGCAGCAGAAGTTTCCACTCCTCTACAGGAATGTCCCAGAAGGAGAGACCGAATTTCTATCGACAGGAGCTCAATAAGACCATTTGGGAGGTGCCGGAGCGGTACCAGAATTTATCGCCCGTGGGTTCTGGAGCGTATGGATCCGTATGGTAAATATCTATACTGGAGAATAATATCGTGCGTAAAGCTCTTGCATAACCAGATCTGGCCGCTCGGGCCTCTCGCGTGCGATCCACAGTGTGTGTTCTAGGTCTGTTTGTGGAGAGTCATGTTGCAGCACTGCAAGTTGAGCCAGAAAACACGCGTTGCAAACCGAGAACGTGAACGGGCTTGCACTCTTAGTACGATTGCATTGGATCTTTATTAAAAATTTTTTTTTTTTTTTTTTTTTTTTTTTTTTGCTTTGCTTTGCAGAAGTCACTGTCGGGTGTCAAATGGCGTATGTTCAGTGTGTATTGAACATAATGCATGTGTGAGATACTTACTGGTCAGTATTCTTTGCACGATGTACATTAAAGCAACATTTTGATGGTAAATCCACTATTGTTTTATATAGAATTGTTCTATAATCTATACAGTATTTAATGCAATTACATCAGAAGTGACTGTAATTAAGTTACAGAAAAAGTAAGAGTAATCCCTTTACTTTTTCTAGTTATTTACACCCAACACTGGTTTTATTAGTTATCGAATGAGTAATATAAAAAGGCAGTCATACATAAAAGTAATATATAATAAAATATTATTACTATTTTTAATAAATAATATAAATTAATGCACATATAATAATGTAAGTAATAGTTAGTTATCATTGTGTAAAATCAATAAAAACAATTAAATGCATTTATCACTAATTTAATTGTAATTAACTCTAATAAAAAAATTGTAAGTAATATAAATTAATAACATTATAATCTAAATAATAAAGTAATAATCTGTTACTATTGTGTAAAAAACGTAATTAAAACTCAGTTGTGAATGTTTTTGACCATTTGATGTAAAAAGTAAATTATGCACAAAAATAATCTATAATAAATATAATATATTTATTAATATATGTATATATAATAAACATAAATAATAAAGTTAAAATTGTTTATTATTGAGTAAAAAAAGCAATAAAAAGTTAAACACAATTAAAACTCAGTTGTTTATATAAGTTATCGCACATTTAATATAAAAAGTAAATCATACATTAGAATAATCTATAATAAAAATATTATTATTTTAATAAATAACGTAAATTAATTATAATATAAGTAAATGTTAGGGATGCACAATATATCAGCCACCGTATAGGCCGATATATGTTCATTTTTAATGTTATCGTTTACGGCTCGATAAGAAAATCTGTCCGATATATTAAAGCCGATAAATAATGGGTTATTTCCTCCAGCTGAGACACTTCAGATGCGAACTGTTCAACATGAGGGTTTTTAATTGCTTGAAATATGATTGAAATCACTTCAAAAAAGAAAAATAAGGTTAAGTGCAACATGCGCAGCACAAGTCATATAGGGTTACATAAAATTACAATGTCTATAATTGTGTGCTTTGGGACATTGCTTGTAATGGTGAGACTTTTGTTTTTGTAATCAGGCTTTAAAAAATTTTATTGGCCAATATATCAGTTATCGGCTTTCAAATATAAAGAATTATCGTGTATCGGCCAAAATGTTCATATCGGTGCATTATATATATACTCTACCTGAGAGAAATGTAGGTGCATCCAAAGAAATGTAATGTTTCAGTGCATGCTGATGAGGACAGCATGATGTCACTCTCGGCTCTGACTCATAATTCCAGGATTAGGTGGTCTCCTCACCACTGATCTGGGTTAGTCATGCTTGTGAGGACTCCTGTTAGAAGCATGTGCTAAATATGACTTCATTTACATGAGTCTAGATAGTGTTGGTTTTCCCTCCAGGACCCAGATTTTACATTAGACATCATTGATGCACATCAAGTGACTCAAAATGGTTAGAAACCTCTGCAGGAAATGCAATGATTGTGCTCGTATCGCCGTGTGTGTTGGGGTAATGAATAAGAGAAAACCGTTTGCCATGTGGCTTGGGGGGTTTCAGGAAGGAGAAGCCTGCATTGCTCAAGCCACAGGTCTGGAGGACGGTCCATTCGGGTCTCTTTCTTTTTCCTGGACAGTCCCTAATAATGTGGGCGGATCCTGTCCTAGCGGTGTCCTCTGTCAGGGATATAAATAGCGCTCCATTGTGTGTGTTCCCAGGACATTTCAGTCTGGTAAATCAAGCAGTTCAGGTCTGTTCAACGTCAATCATTCCTGCCACGTGTTTCTGGGCACACATGAAGCACTCTGTCTCTCAGGCTGAATATAAAGACACTTCTTATAACCCCGTCACGAGAAACGCTTAAACGGACACTCCAGCCATTTGCATTAAGCTTTGTATCGTTAAAAACCCAGTCATATTTTTGAATGGTCGTGCATCATTCCCTCATTTTCCCCTGAAAAGGGAGAAATACGGAGTTCCTGCTTATAATGACGTAAAAATAAATCGTCATTTTGCATCATTCTAAGCAGGAAGTCCCATATCTTTGTAGAGGGGTTGAGACTACAAACACTCGTTCCTCATTTCTCCAGGGGGTGGGACTCACTCACGCTACAGACCTGTTACAGATCAGTGGGTGGGACTTCACTTGCAGAAACTAAAAAAGCAATATCCTCCATCTTGTTTGGAGGCTAAGCTAACAGGCGCTGTGGAGCCAGATGTGAAGTTACCACAATGGCGGAAGGCACTCAATATGATATGGAAGAAGAGGATTTCGAAAGTCTGATGCTCGAATCAGATGTTCGTGGCTATCTTTACGAGCCGCTATATACGAAGAGCAGCTGAGGCTGGATTAGTGGGAGTGGCTTGCGGTACTGTGCGATGTGGTGCATTGTGGGAGTTGTTGTCTTTCATACAAATGCGCCCTAAAGTTACTTTCTGTCTTTCCTCGGGCAAGAAGGCACCAAAGTCGAAATTTATGTTACATTTCGACTACATATATGACCCACTTTAATTCACCTCAGATCTTGAACAAATGGAAACAAGAACGTTCAAACTGTGAACAAACAAGTGTATTATTTGACAAAGATTGTTTTAGTAACTCAGTAGCCTATGTGTTTGAATAATGTTTAAATGGTGTAATATTTGTGGATTTGATTATGTTGCTACTTCTCCATTTTCTTGCGAGTGCCGTCGAGATGACTCTCTGGTGCTGTGCACTCGCCGCGAGACTCCGCCCACACGCTGTTCTGATTGGCTGACACCGCCCACACGCTGCTCTGATTGGCTGTGGGTTTTGATTGATTTTGACGCATCTCGCAGTCGCGTCGTGTCTAGTGTGGACAGACGCAATTATTTGTCGCTGGAATCTTATCGCATCGCTGGTTAGGACACGGTGTAAGCCTAAGATGATCGTAGAACAATTGCCACCAATGGTCTCTACGGTTAACTGAGACCTACAATGCTTTTGGGAAACACAGCCCTGTTTTGTCCAGCTAAAAATAACTGGAAGAAGATGACACCGGAAGCCTCGCACATTCAATTTACAATCAAAAATACGGTGGATGAGTGATTGATAAAAGTCTATTAACATGTAGAGAATATGATTTTTTTCCTTTTTTTTTTTTTGGATCCCAACTGTTGCTCACTGTACGAAATATCATGCCATCCGCCCAATCAAATTTGAGAACGGGATATACAGGTTAGCAATGTAATGTTGTTCAGTGGACATCTCTGCCTTTTTTTATTTTATTTTTTTGTTGTTAGATGTGTGTTTTGTTGGAGCACCAGTGGAATATCTAATCTGTGATTTCATGAAATTCCAGGCCGTGAACGTCTGCAAACGTCCCACATTGTTGAGGTCACTCACAAGTCTTGTTGTTTGAAAGAATCTGGAAGATTCTGACTGCAGAACTCTGGAAGATTGGGAGTTTCTCTTGGAGTGGCTGAATCAAAGGGAAAATCCATGTATTAAAAAAAAAAAGAAAGAAGTGAAGTGAAGAACAGTGTTGTTTATCATCCAAGTGCATCCGTGGAGAACATGAAGTACGGCAGCTGAGCAAAGCACATTGTCGGTGTGTTTCTTCCGTCATTCAGTCAGAGCTGTGTGTGTGATCTGTGATCTAGTGCAGGGCAGAAGGACAGGAACGCAGCGGTCGAGTCACGGCGCTCTTCGTCGGAAACTCCTTTGGTCTACTTCCGTCCTGTTTTTCTTGCCTTGGCACTATTTCTTCATGATCTAGATAAGGTCGAACTGAAGACACAACTGTCTCCCTGGCTACTGTGTTAAAGGCACATTCTGGTTTCAATGTGTAAAATAGTTTTTCTTCATTCATGAAATAACAAAAATAGAGTTTACAGAGTCAGACTATCATTGAAAATGCTTTTTAATTTAATTTTTATTTGTTTAAAGAAAATTTATTGGAATGGATGAGTCAGAGTTATTTTTGGTGGTATTCAAAATGAACATTGATATGACCACATATACACTGTAAAGTTTCAGGATATAAACTGCATTCCGTAAAAGAAGTATAATAAGGGTTTTTTGATGATTGATTTTTTGAATCAATATGTGAAACTGAGTTAGTTTTAAAGTCAGAATGAAACCGAAATTGCTATCATCTTTTCTTCTTTATTGTGACTATGGGGTGTGCGATATATATCGTCTAAGATAATATTGTGATTGTTGTTTTAACAATGTGTAATTATATTGAGTATGTCCTTGACTTTACAAAAACACACACGCATACACTACGTGATGTATTAAAATGCATTAAGAATCCCCCCAATAATCAAGATAACGATGTCTTTTATATTTATATAATTTAATATAGTTAATCAATATCCCACAAAGAGTGCCGTTTTTCCTCCAAATATCAGCATGATTAATGTGATATTGATTTTATGCAACAGTTCAATAAACAAGAAGTTAATTTTAAAGGGGATCTATTATTCCCCTTTTTACCAGATGTAGTATCTTGCAGGCGTCTGTGAATTTTCAACTCAAAATACCCCACAGATCATTTATTATACCATGTTGTAAATGATTTTTGAGTGGACGGAAAAAAAGGAAAAACATGCTTTTTTCGTGCATGTATCTTTAAATGCAAATGAGCTGCTGTTTCCCAGAAGAGGGCGGAGCCTGTGCAACTCCTGCCTCGGACACTTTTCGTGCATGTATCTTTAAATGCAAATGAGCTGCTGTTTCCCAGAAGAGGGCGGAGCCTGTGCAACTCCTGCCTCGGACACTTTTCGTGCATGTATCTTTAAATGCAAATGAGCTGCTGTTTCCCAGAAGAGGGCGGAGCCTGTGCAACTCCTGCCTTGGACACTTCGCCAGAAACTAAAACATCTGTTTGGTTTTGATTATCACTGCAGTTCTTCATCATGAAAGTTTATTATCAGCATGCGTTTTAAAGCCATATCAGTAAACTTCTGATATATGGTTTTCTGAGCCGCTACGGATCAACTACGATCCCTATTCTTGACATCGCACATCCTGCGACGTGACTATCGTGGATGCGCACATCGCGATATCGATGCTAAAACGATACATCGCGCAGCCCTACTGTGAACATCGATAAAAACCAAGAAAACTTCTGATGATCTGTGAATGTTTATGGGCTGTTCATGGTTTTTGAGTTAATAATACAGAGGAAAAGCCTGAGGCTCTAAATGCTAATCTCTGTGTCCAGTGCGAGCAGATCAGCGTGTCCTGGTTTGATAGAGAAATGGGACTTTTCCTGTGCTCTGTGGTGGTTTCCCATGTTTCACAATCAGCACTGAGTCATTGGCTCGGCTCACTCTCTACTAGATCTTTCTGTTGGATTAGACCCAGCATGCATGTAGAACACCAGTCCTGTACCGGTGTGTGCTGTCTTCTGTTCCAGCAGATATCACTGGCTAACCATACCTAATGTTCAGTCTCTAGCCGTCTGTTCACAGTGCGTGTGAGTCGATATCTCCCATAAACACCACCACACCCATGAGCGTGTGCAGTGGAGAGACTTCAGCAATGCCTCGATCCCTCGTCCTGCTAGTTTGAGTCACGCACTGGTCGTTATGTAAGAGTCTAGAAGAGAGTCATTACTACAAGACTCCACTATAAAGCTGTGTGGATTTTGACCTCACTGTTGGCATTGTGTGTCTGTCAAAACTCTAGCATGTCTGAGCGTGATTTATCTTAGTAAGTCATTTCAATACTTTTGCGTCACAAAGATTTGCATGTGTTCCTGTGTGGCAACACGTTTTTCCAAGGGTGTGATCTGATGGTACAAATATTATTTATTTTTTCAAATTGTTATAACTAGTTTACAATGTTTTAATGCATTTTTGATCAAATAACTGCAGCCTTAGTGAACGAACAAACATTAAAAAAAATATATATATATTCGTGTGTGTCTTAGTGTTATTTAGTTTTTCTAATATTTCGAATTTAGCTTTTATTTGTATATATTTTTTAGTTTTCATGATAATTATGTGCTTTTGTCCTAAAACATGTTATAAGGTTTATTTTTAAAGGGACATTGTGTAGGATTTTCTCCCATCTAGCGGTGAAATTGTATTTTGCATTCAAACGAATAGTGCTCTCCAGCGCCTCGCTTTTTCAAATGCGTGTTGCATCTACGGTTAGGCCTGTCGCGATAGTCAGTAAATCAATTAATCGCACGATAAAAAAAAATGAGCTCGATAATTTTTCCGGCCGCGATAATTCCATTTGCATGCTTGTTTGTTTTCCTCGATCGTCTCTCTCTCTACCAAAGAGACTGGATGACCACTCTCGGTTCCTTAGCGTATAGGAGGAGTGTGAACCCTCTTGTCAGTTGCACTGTTGTTGTCAGTCACATGGTCTTTGTATGGGAAAGCGGGACTGCTTGCGGCGACTGCCGGGAGAGAGAGAAGACGCTAGTTGTGAGTTGGAAAAAAAAAAAAGAAAAAAGAAAAAGATGGAATTGGTTTCAAAGCCAAACGCGACAGCTGCCGGTGTGGGAGCACTTCGGATTCAAACCGAATGATCGTGGTGAACCACTTAACCTGAGAGCCGGTATGTCGAGCCCGATCTCATGAAAATGCGCATCTATACCACGAATGTTATTTCTCGTGCCATTTATACGCCCAAAATAGTTTTTGCGTGCATATGATACGCACTTTATGGCGTGTAATACGCACGCACTCCTCACCCCTAATCCCAACCAAGTATTTTCAGTGCGTAGCATATACACACAATAAAGTGCGTCTCCGTCTTCCCGACAGTAAGTTACACAATCACTCGGGCGTTTAGTCGACAAAGTAACAGGAGGACAGTGCAAAATGGTGTGATATGGCCTGTTGAGGCTTTTTTTTATATGTTTACAAAGGTCCTAACCGGCAGTTTTGCCTGTTATGGAATGTATCACTATTTATGTCTGAGCCTAATGTTTAATAATTTTTTTGAAGTGCCATTTTGTTTACATCCATTTTATTGATTGTTTTTGGTATTTATTCAAGTGAGTTTTTTTGTTAACAGACACTGAGAGTCTATTGCTTTTATTGTTTTTGGTTGTTTTGTTAATTTTTTGTGGCTATTTAAAATGTTTTCTGTTTTCAATGTTTAATATTCTTTAGAAATAAAAGTTTATAGATCTTTGAAAAGGTGTACCTGCATTATTATGCCATTATCATTATATTAGATGAAAATGGTCTCAGAACGACAATATTATCGTTTATCGCAATAATTTCTTGGACAATTTATCGTCCAGCAGAATTTGTTATCGTGACAGGCCTATCTACGGTAGCCATTATGTACCAAAAAGCTATGACAAGATGTCTTCTAATAGCATTTAATTAAGACCGTAACATTGACTTGCCTGTCGAGAAGAAAGCAAGCAACTTCAGCGTCTCTTTTAAAAGCTTTCTCCTGCATTAGCTATCCCGACATTAACCCTTGTTTTCTGTAATCTCCGTTCACGTTTCCTTTTACTGTCTTTTTTGGACTTTTCGATGACGAGGACTCCTTATCCTGTGACTAAGCATTTGTATGGACTCCTCCATTATAAATAACCGTACAGTGCAGCCTTTTAAACTTGCCGGGGCCGTGACAAGCGCCTGTCACTGCTCTGCTCCTCCGCTTCTGCTGGCTTCAGTCACGTGACGCTGGCTCTGAACGAAACGCGTTGTGGAAACGCGTTGGCCTAGTACTTTTTGTCCCTCTCTGCTATTATAGTTTTTCAAGATGGCGGAACTACATGGACGCCTCCGTGGACCTACCCGTCCCATGTATATAAAGATAATAAATTCTTCGTTTACGAGGATAAGTCCGATCATTGGCAGAGGTATTTGTACACCATTGAGGACATATTTTTGAATAAAAATATTGATTTTAGATAATAAAATACCAAAAAAAAACTACACATTGTCCCTTTAAGGTTTATCTATTATAAAATTTAGTTTTTTTTTCCCAGTTAATCATTTCAGTGCTTCATTTAAAACATATTTCTGTTTATTGCCAAGGCATATATATATATATTTTTTTAACTAATATTTTATTTAACCGGAGTGTTTTTAATAGTTGTAGTTTTTAGTTAACCATAATAAACCCTATGTGTCATTTGTATGTAAATGCATACAAAAGTTTTACCCACAGTTTCATATTAGCGTGATTTCTGAAGGATCATGTGACACTGAAGGATCTGAAGGATCATGTGACACTGAAGACTGGAGTAATGATGCTGAAAATTCAGCTGTGATCACAGGAATTAATGGTTTAATTGTTAATTTTAGAGTGCATGTTTGTTGTACTGTAAATGGCTATTCTTTCCATTATGGTGTCTTGTGGGTTTGTGTGTGACAGTGTGTTATTATTTGTCTGGGCGGGCAGACACTTTGGCGAGGTGTGTTCTTTGGAGAATGGTAACTCAGGCTCCTTCCATCTGTGAAACTGGCCTACTTACACTTCCTGGAAAGCCTGTTGGCTCTCCTGACCGCAGAAGCCGGAGCCGGCATGGTCACTGCTCTTCCATTGTTCCAACGCTTGTGTGGAAAACAGAATTGGGGGTTTGTCATGATGACCGTTTTCTTAGCCATGCTTTGTGAATTGAGCAGATGTTTTGTAATGTAGATGATTGGTTGAAATTGTACATATGAATTACATATACATGAATATTCTTATATTAATAAAAAATATTTAAAGGAACACGCCGACTTTTTGGGACTTTAGCTTATTCACCATATCCCCCAGAGTTAGATAAGTCCATACATACCCTTCTCATCTCCGTGCGTGCCGTAACTCTGTCTGACTCACCCACCGCTAGCCTAGCTTAGCACAAAGACTGGAGGTAAATGGCTCCAGCTAGCATACTGCTCCCAATAAGTGACAAAATAACGCCAACATTTTCCTATTTACATGTTGTGATTTGTAGAGTCACAGCGTGTACAAATAACAAGGTCACATGAGACACAGCCATCTTCTAACCATATACTGGGAACTATATTCTCAGAAGGCGAAGCACTGCTACTTCTGCGGAGTGATTTACTCCAACTCTGAGTGAACTCTCTGCTCCTCACCACGGGGCGAGCAAATCACTCCGGCCCGCCTATATCAGATAACCCGATGTGATTGGTGCAGCTCGGACACAAGGGCATATTTAATGAGCATCATTACTCAACGCCAGAGTAAACTCGCTGAGCAAATTCAATTTGTGCTCTCGTGAGAACTCTGGATTTCCAGGGTACTAATACGGTACATTTATTCACCACATCTGATCATTTATATGGTTTTATTTGATGTCATACATGTAACACATTTTCAACACAATAGTTAATAGTTAATTTGACAGATTTAAACCTATTTGGAATCCCCACAATCTCAGATACAGTTTTCCCAGCATCATTTTTCTTAAATATGTCCCTGTACGTGATAAAATTGGGAAATTGCTAATAGCAGGGATCAGTCCTTCCACCATCTGTATCCGCCACTGCAGTAGCTGAGAGAAGGATGCTGATATTTAAGGCTTTCCAAACAAAGCATTCTGTGTTATTTATTAAATCTAGATGGTTGTAAAAAGTCCCGTTTTTGGAGGAGGGAGGTTTATGAGAATCTCATTTGCATATGATGATTCATGTTCTTACTCTTGCTGTATGAAACATACCACTATGGTAACGGAGCATTTTATTTTATTCCAGCTTTTTAGGGATGTTCTTCTTGTTTCAGTTTCCTACAACATCACTGCTTGTGAAAGCAGGAGTCTCCTGTAATCTTGTGGCCTGCGATGTTGATGGAATCCATAACATGGTGTTCTTTTTTTCCCACAGCTCCGCGCTGGACGCAAAGACGGGCCTGAGGGTCGCAGTCAAGAAGCTGTCCCGGCCCTTCCAGTCCATCATCCACGCCAAGCGCACATACAGAGAACTGCGGCTGCTGAAACACATGAAACACGAGAATGTAAGATGTTTGAACTGCTCTTTCTTCCACCTTCAGATACAGTATGAATCCTCTTTTGACAGGATTGCGCTGACTGTATTTCTAAACTTCTCACAGAACTTGCACGCGGCTCATGGTCTGTGATTTCTTCTCCTTCCACTTTCATGACTATTAAGCAAGCTCACATCCTCTGCCAGCTCAGATCCCAGCGGGGGATTCATCTGTGCGTTATGAAACTCTATTGATTATTGTCTGAGAGCTAATGAGGGCGTGGGGAGAGATTATGCACTATTACTGCATGGTGTGCTGCGTTCCCTGCAACATCATAAATGCATAATGTGAAATATTTGCTTTTTAAAACAGTTTTGTGACAGATCTCTGTGATGCTTTGTTCAAAATGCCTATGTCAAAGGTCAAAAGTGCATCTAAGAGCTGCTGTTTTTCAGCAGGCATGCAGTAGTTCCTATGTGATTTTCTTATTTATTGCCTGTTTTTGTGAAGGTACTCACCATGTTTTTGCTTAGAAAAAAAAAACCTTAATTTTTTTGCGTTCTGGCCAGAGTCCACGAATCTGTGCTGCCTCTGTTTGAGCGTGGGTGAAACTCTATGCTGGATCACAGCCACCTTCTCTCTCTCTCTCTCTCTCTCTCTCTCTCTCTCTCTCTCTCTCTCTCTCTCTCTCTCTCTCTCTCTCTCTCTCTCTCTCTCTCTCTCTCTCTCTCTCTCTCTCTCTCTCTCTCTCTCTCTCTCTCTCTCTCTCTCTCTCTCTCTCTCTCTCTCTCCACTTTCCTTCATGCACGCACTTTTGGGTTCCCTGGCGCTGTCTGTCTCTCTGTCTCACAGATGTTAATGTTTAATAACCCTCAAATCCCTGAACAGATCGGCTCTTCAAACATCAATCTTCCTTTTTCATATTGAAACCAGTGGCAACAACTGGCACACGAGCTGCAAGTTTTTGCTCTATTTTCTTTGTGTGCAGTGAAATATGATCTGTAAACCTATTTATCGACACTATCTTTCGCAATATAGGCTAAGTAAGTAACATAAAATACTGTACTGGAGCGAATTATTTGCCCACTTATTACACAGTAACAACAGATTCTCATTAAATCTGACTGAATCCAGATGATAAAAGTCATTTATTGTGACACTTTGGAGAATTTTAGACATGTAAATTATTATATATATATATATATATATTATTATTATTATTATTATTATTGATCTATAGCATTTGTTATGAAAAGTAGCAACCTACACATTTAGAAACTATAACTACAAAATGCCACATTTGTAATATAAATCTCTATTGAGAAATATATTTCATTTACAGATTATCTATTATAAATTCTACAAGTTAGTCAAAATTGACCACAATAGATACTAGGGTTGTCATGGTACCAAAATTCCAGTAGTCGTTACCAATACCAATACCATTAAAATTTTACGGTTCTCGGTACCAATTTCGGTACCATTGCAAAATCTGTTGGAACGATTTTATTTAACTATTTGAAATAAATATTAAATTAAATTCAATGAGTTTATTATTTATGATGGTAATCATTATAGTAAATAATATAAACATTTGAAGGCCACATGCTGTTTAAAAGTAAACTGTTTATAAAAAAAGATCAAGTAAAACATAAGCAACCCTCTACACACACGCACACCTAGTAATAATAATTATTAGTGTTAGTATTATTATTATTATTACATTGAGACATAACATTGAGATGTTTTCTCCTCTTTTCATCCGTCTTATGTGGCTGTTTTAGATGGTGTTTGACTTTCTTCTGACAGTGACACCAGCAGGTTTATTAGGCTGCTGTCTCTTTAAGACCGAATGCAGGATCCAATATACTGTTACACATGTGTTTTCTTTCTCAACTGTTTACGTTCACTTAAGACATAAATGACTGTTTACAAGGATATTTTGACATAATTCTGTGTGTTTAAGTGTAAGAAGGTGCGAAAGAGAACAGCCCAGCACAGAAAACAATGCTTGAGTGCCGAATTGAGTTCTCTTTCGTGTCTTCTTGTGCTTAAATGGTTTAAAACCACATTAAAATGAGCTCATAGGAATCGATAAGCGGAATCAAATGTTTAATTTTATAACAAGTTTTTTTCCCCGATTTTTCGATTCCCAACGAACAAAACAAGTTTGTAATTAATTCTCAATGACACACTCCTTAAACTTAAAGATTGTTTTATTTTTATAAATGCTGTTCTTTTGATCTTTCTATTCATCATAGAATCCTAAAAAATGCATCACGCTTTGACAAAAATATGAAGCAGCGCAACTTTTCAACATTGATAATAGTCAGAAATGTTTCTTGAGCATCAAATCAGCATATTAGAATGATTTCTGAAGGATCATGTGACACTGAAGACTGGAGTAATGATCCTGAAAATTCAGCTTTGATCACAGGAATAAATTACACTTTAAAGTAGCCTAAATTTAAATAGAAAAGTTATTTTAAATTGAAATCTAAAATAAATAAAAAATATTCATTAAATGCAGCCTTGGTGAGCAGAAGAGACGTCTTTCAAAAAAACGTTATACCTACCTTAAACTTTTGAACAATTGTGTAATTAATAGTCATCATTTTGCTGAAACACTGACGATGGCCAAGGTTCATGCATGTTACCATGGGCAGAAGTGCATCTACAGTTTAACCAGTATAAAATGTACCTTCTCCTCCTCCTGCAGAGAGAGAGAGAGAGAGAGAGAGAGAGAGAGAGGTGATGCCCACACAAAATATAAATGAGTGTAACAGAGGATGTTCACAAGTGGAAGCAACACCTCTCACTCTGTGTGCTGCTTCCTCTGAGGGGAACCGCAATGGGCCGCATGCTTACCAACAGCAGAAAACAACTTCAGTCAGGACACATGATGAAGAGCATCTAATGTGTTTACAGTACAGTCTGTTCAGTGTGTGTGCTCCGTTGAAGTGTACACTCATGGAATAGAGCAAAAACACTTCTTTAAATGATTTGACCTTAATCTTGTAATGTTGCTGTGATTCAGACAAATTGTCTCTGACTCTTGTCCTTGTTGCAGGTAATTGGTCTTCTAGATGTTTTCTCGCCCGCTACCAGTCTAGAAGAATTCAATGACGTGTGAGTATTTGCATCATTTCTACACGGTGAACCTTTTTTCATCCTATCAGGCACATTTCGGGCCACCTTGCACTTCTGAAACATGCAAAAAAAAAAAAATGTTCATGAAACATGTTCATAGCAGGCTCTTCACGATATAGTTATCAACTTATTCTACTTCATCCCTGCATCCAGAACGCTCAGTTTATCGACTCTTTGCTTGTTCCATGTTGTTGTGAAAAGTTCATAGGACATGTGTGTGTGTGGCATTATGGGTTGCAGGTCTGTGGATTCTGAGAAAAAGAATAACGGAGTATGAAGTGGCTCACTTCAGTAATTACTCAGGCGTATCTAAAGGCGTATCTAATTATTGGATGTGTAGGTGTCTCCTTCACAACCCCGCATTGCTCAATAAAAGCTTAATTAGATGTAGCCCTGATGATGCGGCGTGTGTCGAAGGCCCTGTTCAATCCGGAAGCGTTCAAGCACCTTGCATCCAGTTGTCAAAGTGATAATCAGAAAGCAGCAGCGTTTACTTCCCGTCGAGTTCTGCTCCGGGAGAGGGAAAGAACATTGTGGCCATGCACGTGTTGGGAATATCCGTAGTTACCATGGCAACAGGCTTCATCTGCTCAACATAATTTCCTCGTGGCACACAGGCAATAACCTGCAAACTGTTATTGCCTCATATAGCTGCCTCGAAGTAATCATAACACAAACAATAGAATAATCGCTCATCCAGGGAATTATAGATAAAAATGTATTGCCCTGGCATATGAGATGTCGTAATTATGAAATATTGGCCAATTAATTGTCATACTAATAATTAATGTGTGTCACTTGCTTTGTAGACTTAATGCACACATATACCTGTATAATCTTGAGGTAGAATATAATTATTAATTATCATTAGTTATTAATAAAAAAGATTATGAATAATAATAATATTATTAGGGGCCAAGCACCGAAGGTGCTAGGCACCTATTGTTTTCGTTCGCGTTCTTATTATTATTAGGGGCCAAGCACCGAAGGTGCGGAGGCACCTATTGTATCTGTTCCCGTTCTTATTATTATTATTATTAGGGGCCAAGCACCGAAGGTGCGGGCACCTATTGTATCTGTTCCCGTTCTTATTATTATTATTAGGGGCCAAGCACCGAAGGTGCGGGCACCTATTGTATCTGTTCCCGTTCTTATTATTATTATTATTATTATTATTATTATTCTTCTTCCGCTCTTGGAGTCTATGGCAGCCCATAGAACCGATTGCGGGAAAGTTGTTTTGGTTTGACATTCTGATAGAGGACATTCCCAACATTAAATACACCAATTTTGGTGTTTCTAAGTCATTCCCTCTAGCGCCACCACCTGTCCAAAATTTCACTTTTGTTTTGCTAATAACTTTTGAACCGTAAGGCCAATCAACAAAATTCTTTTTTCCTCTGATTCCTGAGCTCATGACGATTCGATTGCACCCTATGACGTCATTTTCCGTCATAAAAACATTGCCGCCATTTTGAATTATTCTCAAAACCTACTTTTTCGAACTCGTCCTAGACGGTTTGTCCGATTTGCACGAAAATTGAACCAGATCATCTTCAGGCAGTGCTGACAAAAAGTTATTAAAATCTAGTTGATTTGTCAAACCGTTTTCAATAAACGCTCGAACAAATTTTACGTAGCGCTTGCGAAAACAGTCGTAAGGCTGTATCTTCGCAACGCTTTATCGTATTCAGACCAAACTTGGTACATGTCATCACAAGCATGACCTGAGGCTACATGCTGCGTTTCGGCCCAGCGCCACCTACTGGTCCAGAGATATGAAAAATGGCTATTTTTGCTTATAACTTCTGAACAGTTTGTCCAAAAATCATAAAATTGGTCTCGTTAGATTCAGGGCAAAATGCCGAGTCGACTGATATCCATTTTTACCATATCGGCCATTTTGACTGTCGGCCATTTTGAATTTTGTGCTAAAACGCTGTATTTTAAGAACGCATGAACGGATTGTTACGAAACTTGGTATGGGTCATCAGCACGATGTCCTGAAGGAGCCTGAGAAGTTTCAAAACAGCGCCACCTAGTGGTTAATCTTTTTATTCAAATGCTTATAACTTTGGGTGTGGTCGACATATTTTCACGAAACTCATCTAATTAGACTGCTGAATCCTTGCCGAGTCCTACGATACCAAACATGCTAGGTTTCACCTTACGGTTTGTGTAGCGTTGTGATTTAGCGCTTAAAAAACATTTGGCTATATCTTCGAAACCGCTAGTCTGATCGAGACGAAACCACCGTCAGAAGTTTGGAAACATAGGTCGATAGCTATACGCCAATGCCCAAATGTGAAAATATTGATAGTAAGGGGTAGTAAAATCCAATCAAAGTCATGTGTCAGTCATTTTTTACGTGTTTTTTCATACAAATGTCTATAACTCCGAAGCGAATTGAGATATTTTCACCAAAATTGACACACATATGTATGGGCTCACTCTGAGGACACATAAAAAAAATGGTGTGACTGAGCCTCTTGGTGGCGCTATAATAGAACAAAACATGAAATTCCCATTGACTTCAATACAGTTTTGTGAAATAAAATGCTATACTAAACAAATGCATTGGTGTTATTTAATGAAACTCAGAAAGTGCCTTCAGCACCATTTCCTGAAAGTACCCAACATATTTCAAGACAGCGCCACCTAGTGGTCAAAAGTTATAACAAAACTTCTATAAATGCTAATAACTTTTGAATAAATCTGCCTATTGAAATGCCACTGGTATTAATAGATTGCTTGGGTCAAGCCGAGAACATAGAAACCAAGTTTTCCTTATTTGGCCTAATTTCCTGTCCGCCATCTTGATTTTCATTCAAAACATACATTTTCGAACTCCTCCTACACCGTTTGTCCGATTTTCACCAAAATCGAATCGTATCATCTCCAGACCGTGCCGACTAAAACTTATCGATTTCGTCTCGATTGACGAAACCGTTTTCGTATAGCGCAGCAGCAAAGTTGAGGCATGATGCTAATTGCACTATTCAGGCTTTATCTCTGCAATGCCTTGACATATTGACACCAAACTTTGTATGTGTCATTGTCACTTCACTCTGACCACATCACATCAGTTTTGTAACTGCGCCACCTATTGGTAGAAAGTGATAATGCATTACATAATATTTTTATTTACTGTTTCTATGAATTTTCAGGCATTTTGCCTAAAATCCTCTTTAATGTCTTTAATTGCTCATTGTTGCAGTTGGTCTGACACTTTCAGCAATGTTGGTATGTGTTGTCATCTGATTGTGCTTGGCCCCGCTAAATGCTGCTTGCAGCTTTAATTATTATTATTATTATTATTCTTCTTCCGCTCTTGGAGTCTATGGCAGCCCATAGAACCGATTGCGGGAAAGTTGTTTTGGTTTGACATTCTGATAGAGGACATTCCCAACATTAAATACACCAATTTTGGTGTTTCTAAGTCATTCCCTCTAGCGCCACCACCTGTCCAAAATTTCACTTTTGTTTTGCTAATAACTTTTGAACCGTAAGGCCAATCAACAAAATTCTTTTTTCCTCTGATTCCTGAGCTCATGACGATTCGATTGCACCCTATGACGTCATTTTCCGTCATAAAAACATTGCCGCCATTTTGAATTATTCTCAAAACCTACTTTTTCGAACTCGTCCTAGACGGTTTGTCCGATTTGCACGAAAATTGAACCAGATCATCTTCAGGCAGTGCTGACAAAAAGTTATTAAAATCTAGTTGATTTGTCAAACCGTTTTCAATAAACGCTCGAACAAATTTTACGTAGCGCTTGCGAAAACAGTCGTAAGGCTGTATCTTCGCAACGCTTTATCGTATTCAGACCAAACTTGGTACATGTCATCACAAGCATGACCTGAGGCTACATGCTGCGTTTCGGCCCAGCGCCACCTACTGGTCCAGAGATATGAAAAATGGCTATTTTTGCTTATAACTTCTGAACAGTTTGTCCAAAAATCATAAAATTGGTCTCGTTAGATTCAGGGCAAAATGCCGAGTCGACTGATATCCATTTTTACCATATCGGCCATTTTGACTGTCGGCCATTTTGAATTTTGTGCTAAAACGCTGTATTTTAAGAACGCATGAACGGATTGTTACGAAACTTGGTATGGGTCATCAGCACGATGTCCTGAAGGAGCCTGAGAAGTTTCAAAACAGCGCCACCTAGTGGTTAATCTTTTTATTCAAATGCTTATAACTTTGGGTGTGGTCGACATATTTTCACGAAACTCATCTAATTAGACTGCTGAATCCTTGCCGAGTCCTACGATACCAAACATGCTAGGTTTCACCTTACGGTTTGTGTAGCGTTGTGATTTAGCGCTTAAAAAACATTTGGCTATATCTTCGAAACCGCTAGTCTGATCGAGACGAAACCACCGTCAGAAGTTTGGAAACATAGGTCGATAGCTATACGCCAATGCCCAAATGTGAAAATATTGATAGTAAGGGGTAGTAAAATCCAATCAAAGTCATGTGTCAGTCATTTTTTACGTGTTTTTTCATACAAATGTCTATAACTCCGAAGCGAATTGAGATATTTTCACCAAAATTGACACACATATGTATGGGCTCACTCTGAGGACACATAAAAAAAATGGTGTGACTGAGCCTCTTGGTGGCGCTATAATAGAACAAAACATGAAATTCCCATTGACTTCAATACAGTTTTGTGAAATAAAATGCTATACTAAACAAATGCATTGGTGTTATTTAATGAAACTCAGAAAGTGCCTTCAGCACCATTTCCTGAAAGTACCCAACATATTTCAAGACAGCGCCACCTAGTGGTCAAAAGTTATAACAAAACTTCTATAAATGCTAATAACTTTTGAATAAATCTGCCTATTGAAATGCCACTGGTATTAATAGATTGCTTGGGTCAAGCCGAGAACATAGAAACCAAGTTTTCCTTATTTGGCCTAATTTCCTGTCCGCCATCTTGATTTTCATTCAAAACATACATTTTCGAACTCCTCCTACACCGTTTGTCCGATTTTCACCAAAATCGAATCGTATCATCTCCAGACCGTGCCGACTAAAACTTATCGATTTCGTCTCGATTGACGAAACCGTTTTCGTATAGCGCAGCAGCAAAGTTGAGGCATGATGCTAATTGCACTATTCAGGCTTTATCTCTGCAATGCCTTGACATATTGACACCAAACTTTGTATGTGTCATTGTCACTTCACTCTGACCACATCACATCAGTTTTGTAACTGCGCCACCTATTGGTAGAAAGTGATAATGCATTACATAATATTTTTATTTACTGTTTCTATGAATTTTCAGGCATTTTGCCTAAAATCCTCTTTAATGTCTTTAATTGCTCATTGTTGCAGTTGGTCTGACACTTTCAGCAATGTTGGTATGTGTTGTCATCTGATTGTGCTTGGCCCCGCTAAATGCTGCTTGCAGCTTTAATTATTATTATTCTTCTTCCGCCATGGGAGTCTATGGCAGCCCATAGAACCGAGCGCGGGAAAGTTGTTTTGGTTTGACATTCTGATAGAGGACAGTCCCAACATTAAATACACCAATTTTGGTGTTTCTAAGTCATTCCCTCTAGCGCCACCACCTGTCCAAAATTTCACTTTTATTTTGCTAATAACTTTTGAACCGTAAGGCCAATCAGCTAAATTCTTGTTTCCTCTGATTTCTGAGCTCATGGCAATTCGATTGCACCCTATGACGTAATTTTACGTCATTAAAATATGGCCGCCATTTTGAATTTTTCTAAAAACCTACTTTTTCGAACTCGTCCTAGACGGTTTGTCCGATTTGCACGAAAATTGAACCAGATCATCTTCAGGTAGTGCTGACAAAAAGTTATGGAATTCAAATTGATTCGTCAAACCGTTTTCGATAAACGCACGAATACATTTTACGTAGCGCTAGCAAAAACGGTCGTAAGGCCGTATCTCCGCAACGGTTTATCGTATTCAGACCAAACTTGGTACTTGTACTCACAAGCATGACTTGAGGCTACATGCTGTGTTTCGGCGCAGCGCCACCTACTGGTCCGGAGATATGAAAAATGGCTATTTTTGCTTATAACTTCTGAACAGTTTGTCCAAAAATCATAAAATTGGTCTCGTTAGATTCAGGGCAACATGCCGAGTCGACTGATGTCCAATTTGACCATATCGGTCATTTTGGCTGTCGGCCATTTTGAATTTTGTGCTAAAATTCTGTATTTTATGACTGCATGAACGGATTGTTACGAAACGTGGTATGGGTCATCAGCACAATGCCCTGAATGAGCCTGAGAAGTTTCGAAACAGCGCCACCTAGTGGTGAATTTTTTTTTTCAAATGCTTATAACTTTGGGTGTGGTCAACTTATTTTCACGAGACTCATCTTTTTAGACTCCTGAATCGTTGCCGAGTCCTACGATACCAAACATGCTAGGTTTCGCCTTACGGTTTGTGTAGCGTTGTGATTTAGCGCTTAAAAAACATTTGGCTATATCTTTGAAACCGCTAGTCCGATCGAGACGAAACCACCGTCAGAAGTTTGGAAACATAGGTCGATAGCTATACGCCAATGCCCAAATGCGAAAATATTGATGTTTAGGGGTACTAATTTCCAATCAAAGTCATGTGTCAGTCATTTTTTTCGTGTTTTTTCATATAAATGTCTATAACTCCGAAGCGAATTGAGATATTTTCACCAAAATTGACACACATATGTATGGGCTCACTCTGAGGACACGTACAAAAAATTGTGGGACTGAGCCTCTTGGTGGCGCTATAACAGAACAAAACATGAAATTCCCATTGACTTCAATACAGTTTTGTGAAATAAAATGCTATACTGAACAAATGCATTGGTGTAATATTACGAAACTCAGAATGTGCCATCAGCACCATCCCCTGAAGGTACCCAAAATATTTTGAGACAGCGCCACCTAATGGTCAAAAGTGACAATCAATTAAATCATATTTTTAATTACTCTTTCTATGATTTTTCAGCCATTTCGCCTAAAATCCTCTTTAAATGTCTTTAATTGCTCATTGTTGCAGTTGATCTGACACTTTCAGCCATGTCTTGTCGTCTTATTCTGCTTGGCCCCGGTAATGGCTGCTTGCAGCTATATTTATTATTATTATTATTCTTCTTCTTCTTCTTCCGCTCTGGGAGTCTATGGCAGCCCATAGAACCGCTTGCGGGAAAGTTATGAAATTTGGCACAACGATAGAGGACAGTCCAAAAAGTCACCATGCCAAATTTGGTGTCTTAAAACCAATCCCTCTAGCGCCACCACCTGTCCAAAATTTCACTTTTATTTTGCTAATAACTTTTGAACCGTTTGGCCAATCAACAAAATTCTTTTTTCCTCTGATTCCTGAGCTCATGACGATTCGATTGCACCCTATGACGTCATTTTCCGGCTTATAAATATGGCCGCCATTTTGAATGTGCTGAAAAAGCTACTTTTTCGAACTCGTCCTAGACGGTTTGTCCGATTTGCACGAAAATTGAACCAGATCATCTTCAGGCAGTGCTGACAAAAAGTTATGGAATTCAAATTGATTCGTCAAACCGTTTTCGAATAACGCTCGAACACATTTTACGTAGCGCTTGCGAAAACAGTCGTAGGGCTGTATCTCCGCAACGCTTTATCGGATTCAGACCAAAATTGGTACATGTCATCACAAGCATGACCTGAGGCTACATGCTGCGTTTCGGCGCAGCGCCACCTACTGGTCCGGAGATATGAAAAATGGCTATTTTTGCTTATAACTTCTGAACAATTTGTCCAAAAATCATAAAATTGGTCTCGTTAGATTCAGGGCAACATGCCGAGTCGACTGATATCAAATTTTACCATATCGGCCATTTTGACTGTCGGCCATTTTGAATTTTGTGCTAAAATGCTGTATTTTAAGAACGCATGAACGGATTGTTACGAAACTTGGTATGGGTCATCAGCACGATGTTCTGAAGGAGCGTGAGAAGTTTCGAAACAGCGCCACCTAGTGGTCAAAAGTTAAAACAACATTAACAAAAAGGCTAATAACTTTTGAATAAATCTGGCTACTGAAATGCCACTGGTCTTAATAGATTCCTTGGGTCAAGCCGAGAACATAGATACCAAGTTTACCTTATTTGGCCAAACTTCCTGTCCGCCATCTTGATTTTCATTCAAAACCTACTTTTTCAAACTCCTCCTAGACCGTTTGTCCGATTTTCACCAAAATCGAATCGTATCATCTCCAGACCGTGCCGACTAAAAGTTATGGATTTCGTGTGGATAGACCAAACCGTTTTCGTATAGCGCAGCAGCAAAGTTGAGGCATGATGCTAATAGCACTATTCAGGCTTTATCTCTGCAATCCCTTGAAATATTGACACCAAACTTTGTATGTGTCATTGTCACTTCACTCTGACCACATCACATCAGTTTTGTAACTGCGCCACCTATTGGTCGAAAGTGATAATGCATTAAATCATATTTTTATTGACTGTTTCTATGATTTTTCAGCCATTTCGTCTAAAATCCTCTTTAAATGTCTTTAATTGCTCATTGTTGCAGTTGGTCTGACACCTTCAGCCATGTTGGCATATCCTGTCATCTACTTGCGCTTGGCCCCGGTAATTGCTGCTTGCAGCTATATTTAGGGGCCAAGCACCGAAGGTGCGGAGGCACCTATTGTATCTGTTCCCGTTCTTATTATTATTATTAGGGGTTCAAGCACGAAGTGCTGAAACCCTATTGTAATTGTAAGGATTTTTATTATTATTCTTCCGCCGTAAAACGCATCGTGCAGCCCAAACCGTAAGAGCTGGAACCTTGAAACTTTGCCAGATGGTAGTACAAAAATCGAGGAGAGGTTATCAAATTATGACCCCGATTGGCCAATAGGTGGCGCTATAGTAAGCAAAAGTATAAAATCGCTAATAACTCCTAGACGGTTTGTCGTAGACTCAAGTGTCTTATATCACTGTAATCCTTGGCTCAAGTCGGACAAAACGTATATCTCCGATTTCATTTCCGGTAGGCAAATTTTTCCGCCATTTTGAATTTTGTCAAAAACCTACTTTTGCGAACTAGTCTGTGGTTTTTTGTCCGATCGGAACCAAACTAGTGCAGAAATGTTCTCTGGAGTCTGACTATCAATAATTATTGAAAAAAAGTTGAAATTTCGATTCATGGTCGCTATGGGGCGCCAAAATGTTCAAAGGAGGCGGAGTCAGTTTTACTAAAATTGTTATAACTCGTGAACGAAATGAGATATCTTCACCAAACTTGGTACACATATGTAGGAGGTCAATTTGAGGTCACAGTAAAAAAATTGCGTCGATTGGCCTCATGGTGGCGTTATAAAACATAAAAAACGTATAGACACCTGACCGTTTTTCCGAATGACTTGAAATTTGGTATGCAGTGTCTTGGCCCAAGGGGCCATGTATGTCTAAAAGGATATTGGCGTATCTCAAAAAACATGGCCGCCATTGGCCAAGGAGGTTTGAGCACCGTTAACGAAGTCCGATCGGAGCGAAACTCGGTGGGCATGTTCGGCTCAAGCCCCTAGAGGTCTGTAAGAATTTTGAAAGAAATCGGCCACCAGTTGGCGCTAACGAGTTTTATGGCTCTGTAATCACGTGGTGTTACACTTATCATCACAAAATGCATATCATCTGATAGATCTGCTCATGCTGAACAACTTTGCCTCAAGAACTATTGCTGTCAATCAAACCGTTCATTAAATATTCATGAATATGTTAAAAACCTACTTTTGCGAACTAGTCCCTGGTTTTTCGCCCGATCGGAACCAGACCAGTCTAGGACAATTCTCTGGACTCTCTAGATCAATAATTATCGAAAAAAAGTTTAAATTTTGCATTTGGGTGGCTGTAATAGGGTAATTTATAAAAGGGGCGTGGCAAAATACACTAAAATGCCTATAAATCATAAATGAAAACTCAGAACTTCACAAAAATTGGTGAGCATATGTGACATAACATTATTAACAAGCATGCCAAATTTTATGGAGATCGGACCAAAGGTGGCGCTATAACTGTTAAAAAGCTTTAAAACCATATATTTCCCATGGTAAACTGCCTGTATTGGCTGTAAATGGTCTTTTCCGTCTATTATGTCAGTTGTTAAATGCTTGCTAAATAAAACTTAATGTCTTTTGATGCTTGTGTGCTTAAAGGCCTTAAAGGCGTTAACTGCTTGAACCCCGATAAATGCTGCTTGCAGCTTTAATTATTATTAGGGGCCAAGCACCGAAGGTGCGGGCACCTATTGTAATTGTTCCCGTTCTTATTATTATTATTATTATTCTTCCGCTCTTGGAGTCTATGGCAGCCCATAGAACCGATTGCGGGAAAGTTGTTTTGGTTTGACATTCTGATAGAGGACAGTCCCAACATTAAATACACCAATTTTGGTGTTTCTAAGTCATTCCCTCTAGCGCCACCACCTGTCCAAAATTTCACTTTTATTTTGCTAATAACTTTTGAACCGTAAGGCCAATCAACAAACTTCTTTTTTCCTCTGATTCCTGAGCTCATGACGATTCGATTGCATCCTATGAAGTCATTTTCCATCATTAAAATATGGCCGCCATTTTGAATTATTCTCAAAACCTACTTTTTCGAACTCGTCCTAGACGGTTTGTCCGATTTGCACGAAAATTGAACCAGATCATCTTCAGGCAGTGCTGACAAAAAGTTATTAGAATCTAGTTGATTCGTCAAACCGTTTTCAATAAACGCTCGAACAAATTTTACGTAGCGCTTGCAAAAACAGTCGTAAGGCTGTATCTTCGCAACGCTTTATCGTATTCAGACCAAACTTGGTTTATGTCATCACAAGCATGGCTTGAGGCTACATGCTGCGTTTCGGCGCAGCGCCACCTACTGGTCCGGAGATATGAAAAATGGCTATTTTTGCTTATAACTTCTGAACAGTTTGTCCAAAAATCATAAAATTGGTCTCGTTAGATTCAGGGCGACATGCTGAGTCGACTGATATCCAATTTGACCATATCGGCCATTTTGACTGTCGGCCATTTCGAATTTTGTGCTAAAATGCTGTATTTTAAGAACGCATGAACGGATTCTTACGAAACTTGGTCTGGGACATCAGCACGATGTCCTGAAGGAGCCTGAGAAGTTTCGAAACAGCGCCACCTAGTGGTTAATATTTTTATTCAAATGCTTATAACTTTGGGTGTGGTCGACATATTTTCACGAAACTCATCTAATTAGACTCCTGAATCCTTGCCGAGTCCTACGATACCAAACATGCTAGGTTTTGCCTTACGGTTTGTGTAGCGTTGTGATTTAGCGCTTAAAAAACATTTGGCTATATCTTCGAAACCGCTAGTCTGATCGAGACGAAACCACCGTCAGAAGTTTGGAAACATAGGTCGATAGCTATACGCCAATGCCCAAATGCGAAAATATTGATAGTAAGGGGTAGTAAAATTCAATCAAAGTCATGTGTCAGTCATTTTTTACGTGTTTTTTCATATAAATGTCTATAACTCCGAAGCGAATTGAGATATTTTCACCAAAATTGACACACATATGTATGGGCTCACTCTGATGACACGTAAAAAAAATGGTGTGGCTGAGCCTCTTGGTGGCGCTATAATAGAACAAAACATGAAATTCCCATTGACTTCAATACAGTTTTGTTTTATTTTCATTCAAAACCTACTTTTTCTAACTCCACATACACC
The DNA here is from genome assembly GCF_965113295.1 of Leuciscus leuciscus. Lineage (NCBI taxonomy): Eukaryota > Metazoa > Chordata > Actinopteri > Cypriniformes > Leuciscidae > Leuciscus > Leuciscus leuciscus. The sequence goes on along the minus strand of NC_138747.1, from coordinate 29,914,995 downwards.
GTTTGTCCGATTTTCACCAAAAGCAAATCGTATCATCTCCAGACCGTGCCGACTAAAAGTTATCGATTTCGTGTCGATTGACGAAACCGTTTTCGTATAGGGCAGCAGCAAATTTGATGTATGATGCTAAAAGCACTATTCAGGCTTTATCTCTGCAATGCCTTGACATTTTGACACCAAACTATATATGTGTCATTGTCACTTCACTCAGACCACATCACATCAGTTTTGTAACTGCGCCACGTATTGGTCGAAAGTGATAATGCATTAAATCATATTTTTATTTACTATTTCTATGAATTATCAGGCATTTTGCCTAAAATCATCTTTAATGTCTTTAATTGCTCATTATTGCAGTTGGTCTGACACTTTCAGCAATGTTGGCATGTCTTGTCATCTGATTGTGCTTGGCCCCACTAAATGCTGCTTGCAGCTTTAATTATTATTAGGGGCCAAGCACCGAAGGTGCGGGCACCTATTGTAATTGTTCCCGTTCTTATTATTATTCTTCTTCTTCTTCCGCTCTTGGAGTCTATGGCAGCCCATAGAACCGATTGCGGGAAAGTTGTTTTGGTTTGACATTCTGATAGAGGACATTCCCAACATTAAATACACCAATTTTGGTGTTTCTAAGTCATTCCCTCTAGCGCCACCACCTGTCCAAAATTTCACTTTTGTTTTGCTAATAACTTTTGAACCGTAAGGCCAATCAACAAACTTCTTTTTTCCTCTGATTCCTGAGCTCATGCCGATTCGATTGCACCCTATGACGTCATTTTCCGTCATAAAAACATGGCCGCCATTTTGAATTATTCTCAAAACCTACTTTTTCGAACTCGTCCTAGACAGTTTGTCCGATTTGCACGAAAATTGAATCAGATCATCTTCAGGCAGTGCTGACCAAAAGTTATTAAAATCTAGTTGATTTGTCAAACCGTTTTCAATAAACGCTCGAACAAATTTTACGTAGCGCTTGCGAAAACAGTAGTAAGGCTGTATCTTCGCAACGCTTTATCGTATTCAGACCAAACTTGGTACATGTCATCACAAGCATGACCTGAGGCTACATGCTGCGTTTCGGCGCAGCGCCACCTACTGGTCCAGAGATATGAAAAATGGCTATTTTTGCTTATAACTTCTGAACAGTTTGTCCAAAAATCATAAAATTGGTCTTGTTAGATTCAGGGCAAAATGCCGAGTCGACTGATATCCAATTTTACCATATCGGCCATTTTGACTGTCGGCCATTTTGAATTTTGTGCTAAAATGCTGTATTTTAAGAACGCATGAACGGATTGTTACGAAACTTGGTATGGGTCATCAGCACGATGTCCTGAAGGAGCCTGAGAAGTTTCGAAACAGCGCCACCTAGTGGTTAATCTTTTTATTCAAATGCTTATAACTTTGGGTGTGGTCGACTTATTTTCACGAGACTCATCTAATTAGACTCCTGAATCCTTGCCGAGTCCTACGATACCAAACATGCTAGGTTTCGCCTTACGGTTTGTGTAGCGTTGTGATTTAGCGCTTAAAAAACATTTGGCTATATCTGCGAAACCGCTAGTCTGATCGAGACGAAACCACCGTCAGAAGTTTGGAAACATAGGTCGATAGCTATACGCCAATGCCCAAATGCCAAAATATTGATAGTAAGGGGTAGTAAAATTCAATCAAAGTCATGTGTCAGTCATTTTTTACGTGTTTTTTCATATAAATGTCTATAACTCCGAAGCGAATTTAGATATTTTCACCAAAATTGACACACATATGTATGGGCTCACTCTGAGGACACATAAAAAAAATGGTGTGACTGAGCCTCTTGGTGGCGCTATAATAGAACAAAACATGAAATTCCCATTGACTTCAATACAGTTTTGTGAAATAAAATGCTATACTAAACAAATGCATTGGTGTTATTTAATGAAACTCAGAAAGTGCCTTCAGCACCATTTCCTGAAAGTACCCAACATATTTCAAGACAGCGCCACCTAGTGCTCAAAAGTTATAACAAAACTTCTAAAAATGCTAATAACTTTTGAATAAATCTGCCTATTGAAATGCCACTGGTATTAATAGATTCCTTGGCTCAAGCCGAGAACATAGAAACCAAGTTTTCCTTATTTGGCCTAACTTCCTGTCCGCCATCTTGATTTTCATTCAAAACATACATTTTCGAACTCCTCCTACACCGTTTGTCCGATTTTCACCAAAATCGAATCGTATCATCTCCAGACCGTGCCGACTAAAACTTATCGATTTCGTCTCGATTGACGAAACCGTTTTCGTATAGCGCAGCAGCAAAGTTGAGGCATGATGCTAATAGCACTATTCAGGCTTTATCTCTGCAATGCCTTGACATATTGACACCAAACTTTGTATGTGTCATTGTCACTTCACTCTGACCACATCACATCAGTTTTGTAACTGCGCCACCTATTGGTAGAAAGTGATAATGCATTACATCATATTTTTATTTACTCTTTCTATGAATTTTCAGGCATTTTGCCTAAAATCCTCTTTAATGTCTTTAATTGCTCATTGTTGCAGTTGGTCTGACACTTTCAGCAATGTTGGCATGTCTTGTCATCTGATTGTGCTTGGCCCCGCTAAATGCTGCTTGCAGCTTTAATTAGGGGCCAAGCACCGAAGGTGCGGGCACCTATTGTATCTGTTCCCGTTCTTATTATTATTATTATTATTATTATTATTATTCTTCTTCCGCTCTTGGAGTCTATGGCAGCCCATAGAACCGATTGCGGGAAAGTTGTTTTGGTTTGACATTCTGATAGAGGACATTCCCAACATTAAATACACCAATTTTGGTGTTTCTAAGTCATTCCCTCTAGCGCCACCACCTGTCCAAAATTTCACTTTTGTTTTGCTAATAACTTTTGAACCGTAAGGCCAATCAACAAACTTCTTTTTTCCTCTGATTCCTGAGCTCATGACGATTCGATTGCACCCTATGACGTCATTTTCCGTCATAAAAACATGGCCGCCATTTTGAATTATTCTCAAAACCTACTTTTTCAAACTCGTCCTAGACAGTTTGTCCGATTTGCACGAAAATTGAACCAGATCATCTTCAGGCAGTGCTGACAAAAAGTTATTAAAATCTAGTTGATTTGTCAAACCGTTTTCAATAAACGCTCGAACAAATTTTACGTAGCGCTTGCGAAAACAGTCGTAAGGCTGTATCTTCGCAACGCTTTATCGTATTCAGACCAAACTTGGTACATGTCATCACAAGCATGACCTGAGGCTACATGCTGCGTTTCGGCCCAGCGCCACCTACTGGTCCAGAGATATGAAAAATGGCTATTTTTGCTTATAACTTCTGAACAGTTTGTCCAAAAATCATAAAATTGGACTCGTTAGTTTCAGGGCAAAATGCCGAGTCGACTGATATCCAATTTTACCATATCGGCCATTTTGACTGTCGGCCATTTTGAATTTTGTGCTAAAACGCTGTATTTTAAGAACGCATGAACGGATTGTTACGAAACTTGGTATGGGTCATCAGCACGATGTCCTGAAGGAGCCTGAGAAGTTTCAAAACAGCGCCACCTAGTGGTTAATCTTTTTATTCAAATGCTTATAACTTTGGGTGTGGTCGACATATTTTCACGAAACTCATCTAATTAGACTGCTGAATCCTTGCCGAGTCCTACGATACCAAACATGCTAGGTTTCACCTTACGGTTTGTGTAGCGTTGTGATTTAGCGCTTAAAAAACATTTGGCTATATCTTCGAAACCGCTAGTCTGATCGAGACGAAACCACCGTCAGAAGTTTGGAAACATAGGTCGATAGCTATACACCAATGCCCAAATGTGAAAATATTGATAGTAAGGGGTAGTAAAATTCAATCAAAGTCATGTGTCAGTCATTTTTTACGTGTTTTTTCATACAAATGTCTATAACTCCGAAGCAAATTGAGATATTTTCACCAAAATTGACACACATATGTATGGGCTCACTCTGAGGACACGTAAAAAAAATGGTGTGACTGAGCCTCTTGGTGGCGCTATAATAGAACAAAACATGAAATTCCCATTTTGTGAAATAAAATGCTATACTAAACAAATGCATTGGTGTTATTTAATGAAACTCAGAAAGTGCCTTCAGCACCATTTCCTGAAAGTACCCAACATATTTCAAGACAGCGCCACCTAGTGGTCAAAAGTTATAACAAAACTTCTAAAAATGCTAATAACTTTTGAATAAATCTGCCTATTGAAATGCCACTGGTATTAATAGATTGCTTGGGTCAAGCCGAGAACATAGAAACCAAGTTTTCCTTATTTGGCCTAATTTCCTGTCCGCCATCTTGATTTTCATTCAAAACATACATTTTCGAACTCCTCCTACACCGTTTGTCCGATTTTCACCAAAATCGAATCGTATCATCTCCAGACCGTGCCGACTAAAACTTATCGATTTCGTCTCGATTGACGAAACCGTTTTCGTATAGCGCAGCAGCAAAGTTGAGGCATGATGCTAATTGCACTATTCAGGCTTTATCTCTGCAATGCCTTGACATATTGACACCAAACTTTGTATGTGTCATTGTCACTTCACTCTGACCACATCACATCAGTTTTGTAACTGCGCCACCTATTGGTAAAAAGTGATAATGCATTAAATCATATTTTTATTTACTGTTTCTATGAATTTTCAGGCATTTTGCCTAAAATCCTCTTTAATGTCTTTAATTGCTCATTGTTGCAGTTGGTCTGACACTTTCAGCAATGTTGGCATGTCTTGTCATCTGATTGTGCTTGGCCCCGCTAAATGCTGCTTGCAGCTTTAATTATTATTATTATTCTTCTTCCACTCTGGGAGTCTATGGCAGCCCATAGAACCGATTGCGGGAAAGTTGTAATGGTTTGAGATTCTGATAGAGGACAGTCCCAACATTAAATACACCAATTTTGGTGTGTCTAAGTCATTCCCTCTAGCGCCACCACCTGTCCAAAATTTCACTTTTGTTTTGCTAATAACTTTTGAACCGTAAGGCCAATCAACAAAATTCTTTTTTCCTCTGATTCCTGAGCTCATGCCGATTCGATTGCACCCTATGTCGTCATTTTCCGTCATACAAACATGGCCGCCATTTTGAATTATTCTCAAAACCTACTTTTTCGAACTCGTCCTAGACAGTTTGTCCGATTTGCACGAAAATTGAACCAGATCATCTTCAGGCAGTGCTGACCAAAAGTTATTAAAATCTAGTTGATTTGTCAAACCGTTTTCAATAAACGCTCGAACAAATTTTACGTAGCGCTTGCGAAAACAGTCGTAAGGCTTTATCTTCGCAACGCTTTATCGTATTCAGACCAAACTTGGTACATGTCATCACAAGCATGACCTGAGGCTACATGCTGCGTTTCGGCGCAGCGCCACCTACTGGTCCAGAGATATGAAAAATGGCTATTTTTGCTTATAACTTCTGAACAGTTTGTCCAAAAATCATAAAATTGGTCTTGTTAGATTCAGGGCAAAATGCCGAGTCGACTGATATCCAATTTTACCATATCGGCCATTTTGACTGTCGGCCATTTTGAATTTTGTGCTAAAATGCTGTATTTTAAGAACGCATGAACGGATTGTTACGAAACTTGGTATGGGTCATCAGCACGATGTCCTGAAGGAGCCTGAGAAGTTTCGAAACAGCGCCACCTAGTGGTTAATCTTTTTATTCAAATGCTTATAACTTTGGGTGTGGTCGACTTATTTTCACGAGACTCATCTAATTAGACTCCTGAATCCTTGCCGAGTCCTACGATACCAAACATGCTAGGTTTCGCCTTACGGTTTGTGTAGCGTTGTGATTTAGCGCTTAAAAAACATTTGGCTATATCTGCGAAACCGCTAGTCTGATCGAGACGAAACCACCGTCAGAAGTTTGGAAACATAGGTCGATAGCTATACGCCAATGCCCAATTGCGAAAATATTGATAGTAAGGGGTAGTAAAATCCAATCAAAGTCATGTGTCAGTCATTTTTTACGTGTTTTTTCATATAAATGTCTATAACTCCAAAGCGAATTGAGATATTTTCACCAAAATTGACACAGATATGTATGGGCTCACTCTGAGGACACTTAAAAAAAATGGTGTGACTGAGCCTCTTGGTGGCGCTATAATAGAACAAAACATGAAATTCCCATTGACTTCAATACAGTTTTGTGAAATAAAATGCGATACTAAACAAATGCATTGGTGTTATTTAATGAAACTCAGAAAGTGCGTTCAGCACCATTTCCTGAAAGTACCCAACATATTTCAAGACAGCGCCACCTTTTGGTCAAAAGTTATAACAAAACTTCTAAAAATGCTAATAACTTTTGAATAAATCTGCCCATTGAAATGCCACTGGTATTAATAGATTCCTTGGGTCAAGCCGAGAACATAGAAACCAAGTTTTCCTTATTTGGCCTAACTTCCTGTCCGCCATCTTGATTTTCATTCAAAACATACAATTTCGAACTCCTCCTACACCGTTTGTCCGATTTTCACCAAAATCGAATCGTATCATCTCCAGACCGTGCCGACTAAAAGTTATCGATTTCGTCTCGATTGACGAAACTGTTTTTGTATAGCGCAGCAGCAAATTTGAGGCATGATGCTAAAAGCACTATTCAGGCTTTATCTCTGCAATGCTTTGACATATTGACACCAAACTTTGTATGTGTCATTGTCACTTCACTCTGACCACATCACATCAGTTTTGTAACTGCGCCACCTATTGGTCGAAAGTGATAATGCATTAAATCATTTTTATTTACTGTTTCTATGAATTTTTCAGGCATTTTGCCTAAAATCCTCTTTAATGTCTTTAATTGCTCATTGTTGCAGTTGGTCTGACACTTTCAGCAATGTTGGCATGTCTTGTCATCTGATTGTGCTTGGCCCCGCTAAATGCTGCTTGCAGCTTTAATTATTATTATTATTATTCTTCTTTTTCTTCCGACTTGGTGTCTATGGCAGCCCATAGAACCACTTGCGGGAAAGTTATGAAATTTGGCACCGTGATAGAGGACAGGCCAATCTGTCACCATAGCAAATTTGGTGTCTTAAAACCAATCCCTCTAGCGCCACCAACTGTCCAAAGTTGCACTCATGTTTATGCTAATAACTTTTGAACCACAAGGGCTAGAAACAAAATTCTTTTTTCCTCTGATTCCTGAGCTCATGACAATTCGAAAGCACCCTATGACGTCATTTTCCGTCATAATATTTTTCCGCCATTTTGAATTTTCCGAAAAACCTACTTTTCCGAACTCCTCCTAGGCCGTTGCTCCAATTTCCACGAAAATTGAATCAGATCATCTTCAGACCATGCCGACAAAAAGTTATGGAATTGGTGTTGATTTGTCAAACCGTTCTCGAATACCACGCAAACAAATTTTACGTAGCGCTTGCGAAAACAGACACAAGCCTGTATCTCCGCAACGCTTTATCGTATTCAGACCAAACTTGGTACATATCACCACAAGCATGACCTGAGGCTAAATGCTGCGTTTCGGTGTAGTGCCACCTACTGGTCCGGAGATATGAAAAATGGCTGTTTTTGCTTATAACTTCTGAATGGTTTGTTCAAAAATCATAAAAGTGGTCTCGTTAGATTCAGGGTGACATGCTGAGTCGACTGATATCCAATTTTCCCTGATCAGCCATTTTGGCTGTCGGCCATTTTGAATTATGTGCTAAAATGCTATATTTTATGAACGCATGAACGGATTGTTACGAAACTCAGTATGGGTCATCAGCACGATGTCCTGAAGGAGCCTGAGAAGTTTCGAAACAGCGCCACCTAGTGGTTAATCTTTTTTCCCAAATGCTTATAACTCTGGGTGTGGTCGACTTATTTTCACAAGAGTCATCTCTTTAGACTCCTGAATCGTTGCCGAGTCCAACGATACCAAACATGCTCGGTTTCGCCTTACGGTTTGTGTAGCGTTGTGATTTAGCGCTTAAAAAACATTTGGCTATATCTTCGAAACCGCTAGTCCGATCGAGACGAAACCACCGTCAGAAGTTTGGAAACATAGGTCGATAGCTATACGCCAATGCCCAAATGCAAAAATATTGATAGTAAGGGGTAGTAAAATCCAATCAAAGTCATGTGTCAGTCATTTTTTACGTGTTTTTTCATATAAATGTCTATAACTCCAAAGCAAATTGAGATATTTTCACCAAAATTGAAAAACATACGTATGGGCTCACTCTGAGGACACATAAAAAAAATGGTGGGACTGAGCCTCTTGGTGGCGATATAATAGAACAAAACATGAAATTCCCATTGACTTCAATACAGTTTTGTGAAAGAAAATGCTTTACTAAACAAATGCATTGGTGTAATATTACGAAACTCAGAATGTGCCATCAACACCATAGCCTGAAGGTTCCCAAAATATTTCAAGACAGCGCCACCTAGTGGTCAAAATTTATAAACATTTCTCCAAAAAGGCTAATAACTTTTGAATAAATCGGCCTATCGAAATGCCACTGGTCTTAATAGATTCCTTGGGTCAAGCCGACAACATAGATACCAAGTTTTCCTTATTTGGCCAAACTTCCTGTCCACCATCTTGATTTTCATTCAAAACCTACTTTTTCGAACTCCTCCTAGACCGTTTGTCCGATTTTCACCAAAATCGAATCATATCATCTCCAGACTGTGCCGCCTAAAAGTTATGGATTTCGTGTCGATAGACGAAACCATTTTCGTATAGTGCAGCAGCAAAGTTGAGTCATGATGCCAAAAGCACTATTCAGGCTTTATCTCTGTAATGCCTTGACATATTGACACCAAATTTTGTATGTATCATTGTCACTTCACTCTGACCACATCACATCAGTTTTGTAACTGCTCCACCTATTGGTCGAAAGTGATAATCCATTAAATCATATTTTGAATGACTTTTTATATGATTTGTCAGCCATTTCACCTAAAATCCTCTTTAAATGTCTTTAATTGCTCATTGTTGCAGTTGGTCTGACACCTTCAGCCATGTTGGCATATCCTGTCATCTGCTTGCGCTTGGCCCCGATAATTGCTGCTTGCAGCTATATTTATTATTATTATTATTATTATTATTATTGTAAATATAACAGTACTTTTTTAAATGGTTTTCAATTGATTGACTTCAGTTCACTTTTCACTCATGCTGATATTTTCTGGAGCTCAACCATTATATGATAATTTCATATATTTTAATGTTATTTTTGTCGTGCATATTAGAATCTAGTGTATCAACACATTTATGTCCTAAATTCTTTAGTGTCATGCATCGTTTTATGGTGGTCTGACTTGTAAAGAATATTTGCCATTATACCGAAACAATGTTCCCGATGCATGTTTGTTTTATTTATATTTTCATGCAAAACTCTACATAACTCACTACTGCATTTCTATATTATTGTTAAATTCCATTATTATGAAATATGTGACTGAAATTTAAAGTTCACATTAATATTAATTGCAAAGTTGCACACTTGTATTTGCTCAATTACTGTTATAAACCTCATAATAAGAGGTTATTGAAGGTGCTCTAAGCGATGTCATACGTTTTTTAGGCTAAAACATTTTTGTCACATCCAGCAAACATCTCCTCACTATCCGCTAACTGCCTGTCCCCTGAACACAGTAGACAGCCCAGGCTCCACAAACGGCAACAAAAACAAACTGGCCCAGCCTGGACCACGAAACATAACAAACAGTGTTCCAGCCAATAACCGACAAGAATGATTTGGGGGTGGGGGGGTTAGTGCGCGTGCACATGAAGGGAGGTGTGGGGAGTGGAGGAGAGAGAAGCATGAAGAGGGAAGTTAGCTAGAGGAGAGATGTCCTAGACAACGACTAACGTTAGAATTATATTCTCTTGAATATTGACATGGCCGACACACGACCAAAGAGATGACGTTCCGATGAACAAATAGCAAAGAAGAGGGGAAAGGAGAAGGAACGCGCAAAGTCCAGACTTTAAATCGGAAAAGCCTTCGACTCGTTCATGACTGTTTCAGGAAGCATGGAAGGGAGGGGGGGGGGAGGGGACGGGATGAGGAGGAGGGAGGGTCGAGCTAGCCTCTGTTTTGTTTGTCAATACTTTGAACGTCAACAAGAAGTGACATCACCCAACATCGGGTAGAGCACCTTTATAAGATACTGATAAGAACATTAACCAACAATGAGTCACCCAGCTGCCGCAAGCCAGTGATTATAGTTTATAAAGGTTTAAATATGGATATTTTTCTTACAAAAACCCATCGCAGAAGCTTTATTAACCCTCTGGAGTCGTATGGGTTACTAGTATGATGGTGAATGTGCTTTTTGGAGCTTCAAAAACTCTATTCAAAGCCATTACAAAGCTGGGAAGAGCTTTGTAATATAACTCCGACTGTGTTCGACTGAAAGAAGAAAGTTGTACACACATAGAAGGGCTTGAGGGCGAGTGAATTATGGGGTAATTTTCATTTTTGGGTGAACTGTTCCTTTAAGGCCGCTCTGTGCTTGCACAAAATTGTGTAAAGACATAATGCAGCATAAAAGCCAGATTGAAAGACCGATTAAATCCTGCCAGTTTTATATTCTGTGTAAATGCATTTGTGCCACCTCTGAGCAGCATTAAACACTGTGTAAATGCCACTTCAGAAGCACTTCTGTGTTTCAACGGGTTACAAAAGCAAAGTGAAATCTTGAAACCTGGCTCCCCCTGATTACTAACCACACAGTCAGGGTTGAACAGTGTGAAACCTGGAACAAGACGATCCTGGATGTCACACCTGTGGCTTGGCTTGAATAGAAAACATTGTATGTCCAATGCAAAATCTGGGTAATTGATGCAAAGCCACTAGAACATGATGCATCGAAGCTAATTGTCATAAAGGTCCCATTTTAATCTCAGGGGTTCTTTAAGGACTGTTGCACTCACTCTCAGTATAGTTCATTTTTGTCTGGTTAGAGTCGCCTGAGGTCACGACTGCAGGGAGAGAGGAAGAAGCGCACCGTGAGTTTCCCTGGAACAAAAGCAGCAGTGTGAGTTGTGTTTGGTTGCGAAGAGAGTGGGAACAGGAGCCTACACTGGAGGAAGGGTCTCGCTGTTCTCTTTATCTGCATCGAGCGCTTGCACAAGCACTGCAAGATGCATGGAAACAAGAGCTAAGAATACTATAATACTCCTATAAATACCTCGTCCCCGAAAATCTCTTGGAGAATGAGTGTGAGAGCAGAGCTCGGGGGCAAGAGATATTTCTGAACCGCATGTATCCATATACTTGAGTATCTTGAGCCATGCAAACGACTCTGCTATGGAAGACGTTTTCACTAGTACAGTCTGGTTGTTTCACCCCTCGTGCTTACGCAAAGCGCTCATGCTTAAGGTTAATGATACGGCTCATGGCCGGGTCAAACGAGCGGCTCTTGGATTCCTTTCACAGTTCATAAGAGCTTTCGGCAGGCGACCCTGTGCCCAGCTGGCTCCGCACCAGATACATTCCACAAGCGGACTGGTTGTACTGTGTGTGTTCTAGGTTAAAGTGATAGTTCACCCAAAAATGGAAATTCTGTCATTAATTACTCATCCTCATGAACTTCGTTCATCTTCGGAACACAAGTGAAGATATTTTTGATGAAATCTGAGAGCTTTCTGTCCCTCCATCGACTGCAACGCAACTACCGCTTTCAAGGGCCAGAAAGGTAGTAAAGACATCGTTAAAATAGTCCATGCGACTACAGTAGTTCAACCTTAAAGCTACACTGTGTGATATTTTCCCCCATCTAGCGGTGAAATTGTATATGACTACCCAGTGAATATTAGTTTCTGTTCCTTTCAATTTCGAGGGCGTTTTAACTCCTACGGTGGCCGTATTATTCCAAGATTAACATGGCTTCCAGTTCGACTTCGTCCAATTGCGCCTTTAAAACTCTCACCTGTGATCCGTCGCAGCACAGATTTATGTTACAAGGTAAACAATACTTTTTCACCATTGACGTGAGGAAAAGTAACGCAAGTTATACTAGAGGTCGTTCTGGCGTTATGCACAACCATGCTATGGTTAGACAAGCAACTATAAAACTTCGAATTTACACAAATAGGCTGAATTACCTGTCGAGAAGAAAGCAGGCAACCTCGGCGTCCGTTTTAAAATCTTTGCTCCTCATGAGCTCTTTCCATCTGGGAAAAGTTACTCCAATATTGACTTTGGTCTTGCTGATTTGCCTCTCGCGTTGACGTTTTAATTCTCTCTTTCGCTTCCTTGGCGACTCTGCTACATGTGCTCGAGAATAGGCGTGATCCTCCATCAGCAATCTTTCAAGAAGTTTGTGTAAACCAAATCTGTGCAAATTTAGCGCAAATACTCAACTCGTGAGTCATCATGATATATTAAATACAGTATTGCGCAGAATTTGCACAGAATCTGGCTTACTTGAACAAATGTCACCACGCAAAAAATAATGGCACGCTTGTTCATTTGCATTGAAGCAATAGCAAAGATTAAAAAGCATTTGGTTAACAGAAAAGACATTTATTTTTCAACAACCTAAAAAAAGTTTATTTTTGATTTTTTTTATGTTCTTTGTACGGTATTGATCTGTCCACCTAAAACACATATTTGGTGGAAAGGATGAGGATGAAAGAGGAATGGAGGAGATGGCTGAATGACAGGGTTTTGTTTGAATAAGAAATTAATGTATGAAATCCAAATTCTATTTTCTATCTATCTATCTATCTATCTATCTATCTATCTATCTATCTATCTATCTATCTATCTATCTATCTATCTATCTATCTATCTATCTATCCTTCTATCTATCTATCTATCTATCTATCCTTCTATCATTTTGATGTTTTTATTATTATTCTATGTATTCCAAGCTTTGGCAATATTGTATTATGTACAGTCATGCCAATAAAGCAATTTTGAATTAAATGTAATATAATATATATACATTTTTTATTTTTTAAATATATATATAAAGAGATAAGCAAGCGGTAACTTAAAAATTTAGTAGCCAAATTGGCCGGTGAGTGAAAAAGTTAATTTCAAACCCTGGTTATGAAGCGATGAGTGTTTTTTGTGAGCAAAAAAAAAAAAAACGACTTTATTCAACTATTTCTTCTTTTCCACGTCAGTCTCCTACTCTGTTTATGTTGTAAACGCTCACGCTGCTCACGTGAACAGTGTGGGCCAATAATGAGGCGCCGTTCTGCCGTAGATCCCGGAAGCACTGCACTGTATTTACAACGTAAACAGTGTTGATATATGATGCATGATTATCAAAGTAAAATTGATCATGATATGGCTCACTGCAATTATCAACTGAATTAGTCAAAAACAGTAGGAATGTTTTTCTGTGTGTAGGAAGATTTCCTGTAGCTCAAACAGTAGAGCGTTGGCGCTAGTAACGCCAAGGTCATGGGTTCGATTCCTCAGCAAGAACTGATAAGAATGTAAATGTGTACCTTGAAATGCAATGTAAGTCGCTTTGGATAAAAACATCTGCCAAATCCATAAATGTAAATGTGGCCTGTGAAATCTCGACTCAATTGGAAACTATTTTCACTGAATAGTTTCTGAAAGAGGTTTGAGTTGATTCTTCAAAAAGCACACCCAAGTGTGTACACTCAGATTTTTTGCACTCAAAGTCCTTAGAGTAAAAATAATATTTCTGCTTGTTTATTCAGATGCACTACAGCCCAGAAATCACCCCATGTCATCTTGTGAAAATTCCTCTTTTCATTTTGCAATTTGTATCCCAGGAAAACTATTATTGTGCAGCTCTAATTCGTACTCTTCCTCAGTCTTCACTCGTCAGTGTCATGATCTGTGAAGTTGCTGTGTCATGATGACTTTGTTTCACAGGTATCTGGTGACTCACCTGATGGGAGCAGACCTCAACAATATTGTCAAGTGCCAGAAGCTGACAGATGATCACGTCCAGTTCCTCATTTATCAGATCCTACGAGGATTGAAGGTTAGGCCCTGCCCACTCTTTTCACTCTTACTTTGCTGTAATTGCTCAGTGTAATGGGAGCTTAAAGGAATATTCTGTGTTATTGACAACATCTGTGGCAAGCCGTTGAGTAGGGCTGACAGTACTCTGCTGTATGGGTTATACTGTGGTATATACAGTATCCATGGCATTATGTGGCAGACACACACTTAAAGGGATACTCCACTTTAAAAGAAAATTCTGTCACCATATACTCACCCTCATGTTGTTTCAAACCTGTATGAATTTCTTTCTTTCGCTGAACAGGAAGGAAGATATTTAGAAGAATGTCAGTAACCAGATCAGTAATCTGGTCTCATTGACTTCCATAGTAGGAAAAAAATATACTATGGAAGTCAATGAGACTAGAAACTGTCTGGTTACTGACATTCTTCTAAATATCTTCCTTCCTGTTCAGCGAAAGAAAGAAATTCATACAGGTTTGAAACAACATGAGGGTGAGTGTATGGTGAGTGTATGATGACAGAATTTTCATTTTAAAGTGGAGTATCCCTTTAAAGTGTAGACCGCTTTACTGACTATAATGGGACTGTATAATGGGACGGATGTTTTGATTTGTTGTTTACAGTTAGCAAACATTGCAACTTCACACAATATTCTGATATATTCAGTATTCACTAGGGGTGTAACGATATTCGAACCGAACCGAAAAACCGCGATACACCACCCACGATACGAATCGCGATACTCTCATGGCGTACCGAACACGCCCGCCCCGCCCCCTGCTGTCCCGGCTCATTGGACCTCACCTCATGTCTTATGTGTACACAACGAATACAGCGTTGCCTAACCACCATTAACCACATTTAATCGCAATAAGCTCAGTGTTTTGTTACATTCGATAATAAGCCAGGTGTAATCTTTCAAATTCTGTCTATTTGATCACGAAATTCAAACATTAAATGTCGTTTTGGCGCTCTTTGATGTGGCGTGACAGATCACCGTAGGCTACTAGGCTCCTCATTTAAAGCGGCAGCGCGGAGCGCGAGTAAACGCGATTCTCTTCCTCAGTTACAGAATAAACATGAATGGACACCTGAAGGTATGTTGAAAGATACAGTATACTTACTGAAAGGCATCATAACTCGTGTAATCGCTCAGTCAGTGTTTCAACAGCGGAAATACGTCAATAAAACGCTTAGTTTTTCACATAGCTTTATTTACCTCAGGCAAGTCATTCAGTGTCCACAGCTTGTTGGTTTGCTAAGGAAATGAACTCTTTCACTAAATAAATGCACTATATTAGCCTATATATTATATTTTACTTAACCTGTTAATGACATCTTGATTATTTAATGTATGTTTAAAATATCTGTCATGAAAATGACAGCAACTGTGTAAATTATTATATTTCAATAATAAATTAGAGTAAAAATGTTAATGTAAAAACTGCCTTATGTGCAGTTTACATGTTTTCATACAATTTGTTACTTGAGTGTTGATTATTATTATATCTAAAAATAAATAGCAACTGAATTTAGGCTAAAAGTCTAGGCTCTGTTGTTACGCTTTAATGTTATAGTAATGTGCAAGTAAGGGCTCCTATATAGTTTACAGCATTAGCAGATGATTTTTTTTATCCTTGCGAAACGTTTACTTGTAATTGAATTAATTTAAAGACAAGGACACAATTTGTTCATTAAAGCACTGTTTAACAAAAAAACAAGCAATTTTAGTTTTCTAAACCCCCCACTCCACCTAAATGAACCGAACCGAACCGAACCGAGACGTCAAAACCGTGGGACGTACCGAACCGTCAGTTTTGTGTATCGTTACACCCCTAGTATTCACACATACTATATACAGTTCACATCGCAAGCACATTTGTCTATATATCCAGTCTTATATTCGATTACTGTTCTAAATCTTGCTTTGAACTTTTTATTTTTACTTTGATTAGTGTTAAATAGTTTGAAACTTTTTTTTTTGTACTGATGCAAGACTTCATTTTTAAGTTTTTTGTTTGTTTTTGTTTTTAAATTAATCACATATAGGTGCTAAATTAAATAAATTTAATTAAAAAGTAGACATT
>NC_138747.1:29721441-29893941 GCF_965113295.1 Leuciscus leuciscus | reverse complement strand
TTACGATTTTTGTTTATTGATTAATTTCTTATTGGTTAAAGTAGATTTGTGAAGTATTTCCACGTTTGTTGATCGTATTACAGTTGCATATCACCTTGTTTCCTTCTTTCTGACAAGTTGAAAGTTTACATTTGGGGTTAATGGGTTTTGTTTGGGATGAAAACCTAAAATATTTCCTAAAATAACATTTGTGATATCGTAAAAAAAATTTTTGGGGGTAATTGACATAAAATAAAATAAAAATATATTAGATAAAAAAACTTAAACCTAAAATTCTTTGTGATGACTTTGCGAAATATTAGAAATGTTGCATTGACAAAAAACTGAAATAAAAAATTAAAGCTGTATCAAAAAAAAGAATAAAAATGAAAAAGCACATTATAAAATTATTAAAACTAAAATGAAAATGACAATAAAAGCTATTTTTTTGTAATTATATTGAACTTATCAATAATCAATATTATTATTAATTGTTGAAAATTAATGCACATTGCAGCTTTCTCTCCACAATTTCTTTCATTAGAATAACGTGCACTGAGGAATTTTAGGCCCTGTTTATACCGATTCTGCTCGATCGGATCACAAGCTGGACGGCACTAACTCGTCCACTTTCGGCCACTTCTAGAGGTCGCATTCGAACGGATTGCTTTCGTAGTGTAAACGTTCATGTGGACGAATGTGTTCAAACAGCCACAAAAGACCGTCTACTCTCCGCCTACTGACCTATCGAGTGAACATTATGGGAAGCGCACTAGCCAGGCGGGATTTAAACTTTGTCGGCTGAAGATCCAAGTTTGGTTTGAACATGAAAAACGTACCGAGCACGATGTTCTCTCACCATTCCTGATTTCTAACACACATTTACTAAGAAAGTTAGTATTGCATTGTCTTTAACAGAATGTATTTTGTTTCCACGAATGAGAACAGTGTTTTTGTGTTGTGTTGTAGTGGACATCTGGTCGGTGGGCTGCATAATGGCTGAGCTCCTCACTGGACGGACCCTGTTTCCCGGCACTGATCGTATCCTTTCCCCATCATTCATCCCCTGCACAAAACCCCTCTTCCTGGAAATACCCCTTTAGCGAAGTGGCATTTGTTTAGCCCCCCCTCCCCATCTGTAAGTGTGAAAAAAAAAAGGCAGCTACGCGTGTCAGCCGGTCCTAATTCATAGAGCGAGGCAGTGATCCTGAGGGAAATGAATCAGCTAGTGTCGGGCCTGCGGTCTCCCAGTGAGTCACACTGCCGGACGGTCCTGTTGACGGAAAACATGAACTTTGCTCAGTCTTAAAGGACAAAGATACTAGCACAGCGTGGAGAATCTTAATGCGTTTCTGCTTCTGCTCTGCTTCACGAGGTCGTCGAATCAAACCCCCTGTGAAAAATACAACACACTCACACACACACTCACACATTAAATGGGGTCTTGGCCTTTCAAGAAAGGAAGTGTGATCTGCATTTCAAGGAAGTGTGCGAAAGAATAGATTAGGATAAAGAAGTCGTTATTTGGTTGCCAGATAAATCTGCTTTCTGTGTGCATTTGTCTTTTTGTGTGTGCATAATAATATAACTCGGATTAGATGTGTAAAATAGCATTAATTAATATTAGTTAACACTCAATTCGTGTGTGTTTGAGTGTCAGGTGACTCTCACAAATGTACATACATTCCTACAACAGATATATATTACAGAAATAGTTTGGGCAGGAATAAAATTATCATTTATTTATTCCAAACTGCACTAATTTAAATAAATAAATGTATATATTAGGGCTGTCAATAGATTTTTTTTATTTTTTTTATCGTGATTAATCCCACGCTTTTGTGCATGCATATGTATGCTTAATCGAGAAATTAAGTATACATCATTTGTCTTGATTAACGTGTTTATTTTGTCATCGTTTGCTAATCCGAAAATCAGATCGAAGTACGATTCTCACAAAGATATTTTCTGCAAGCTTTTTTCATGGTAAATGAAGCTGTCTTTCCAAAGAAAGACACTTGGAGACTCCAAAAGGACACCTCATTACCATATGATACAAGGAGTCCATATAATTCATACATGAATGCACACATTACAGAACAGAACTTTTCAGAATTCAGTGTACAGTTTTTAGAGTAGTTTGTTTTAGACATGTCATGATGCGATACTGAACAGGACCACATGGAGATGGCAAAAAAATAAATCCCCGTTTACTTTCATCGTTAGAAAAAGCTGCATTCTCACAAAATATGAAAGAAAGAAGGTCACAGAGATGAACATTTCAATGTTTTGCTAAACTGCTCCTTTAAATCCACACTAACAAAAATGGATAAGGCACACAACACACACACATGGTTTGATGCACTAGCTTGTGTGTATGAGCTGCATGTTGACTTGCTGCATTTATGCTTGTTTCTAACTGGACTGCATTAATGAACCGCCCCGATCGGTCATCATTTTGCTTGCAAACACTTTTTAGTCTTCGAACAATGATACCTCTCTTTCTTCCTCAGCTTTTCACTTACCTTTTGATGATTGTTTGTGCTGTTCAGTAACATCCACCTGTGCCAGATTTGAATAGAAGTCAGTGTGGATCTGGAACAGTGTAGAACTAGCCCACTTTACTGTAGCTCACACATGTTTGCCACATTCAATTGTTAAACGTATTTGCACGCTTTCAGTAACTGCGTTCACATGCATAAGAATATTCTTATATTAATCAGAATTTGGTCTCATTCCAATGTAAGTGACCATGTTTTGATAATGTAAGAACATTCAGATTTAAACCCATTAACCATAAATATACTGGTTTCTAGAAATCAGAAAAAATTGTATGCAATGGACTTAAACAGCTTACCCTTTCACAGCAGATTTATTTAACAAACTGTCAAATATGCTAAATATGATGTTCATTTACAAAAAATAAATCCTTAAATTCGGCATTAATAACTTTTTTCACGCCATCAGCCGCGCGTTCACTCTATCTCTGAGGATCTCCTGGTTCTTGGCTCATTTTGAGTCAGAATTGTGAATTCAGTGAATCGTTAACTGAAGACTCACTCTTTGACTGAATCATTTGAATCAGTGAGTTGTTGACTCGAGAACAGATGCAAATGGATCGGTCCAGTTCATGAATGAATCGTTCAGTGTGATTTGCGCACTGATTCAGGTTCGATAAAAAGAATCGGTTCGTTCACGGACTTCACTATCGCGTCTCTTGAACGACATGTTTTTATGAAAAATGTGGAGTAAAAAAAGTACATTATTAATATTATGCTTTGGAATTTAGTGAAGTAAAAGTTTCCCGAAATAAAAAAGACTGCTTTGAGTTTGTTGTATTCAAGGTCATTTCATCCCACCACAAAGCATAAAGCCTGTCACGCTGTTGCATTAACTCAAGTTTTGTGTGCTGCTTCATGCCAGTGTAATTCAGCAGTGTTGGGGAAGTTACTTTTAAAAGGAATTCGTTACAATATTCTGTTACTCCCTAAAAAGTAACTAATTGCGTTACTTAGTTACTTTTTATGGAATATAATGCATTGCTACTTTTGCATTACTTTTTCTGGGCTTGCCTGTTTGTTTTTTGATAAAAAAAAAACAACAGAAGTTCTGTTTTTAGCAAATGTAAAGTCCCTTTCACACCAAAAGAGAAATGAATTCACGCCTGTACAGTAGAGGGCGCAGCTCAAACCTTTCAGATGTTTTCTGTCTCCGGATCGCAGGAGAATATGACGCAGGGAATGAAAATTCAACACTCTTTCTTTAGCAGTAAAAATTAAAAAAGAAACTGATGTTATGTTAAACTGAAGTCATTTTTGCTTATTTGTATGGTCGAATTGGATCATCAGCAGCAAAGACAATGGTTAATAAAGTGAGATTAAATACATAAAGTATATTTGGATTATTTAACGTTTAATTATTGCAGGTTTTCGTAATATTCTGAATTTGCATTTCACTGTTTTTATAAATTGAGAAATACTGAATCTGTTTTTGTCCAAGTGGGATGAGTAAATGTATGTTCACATTTAGTCTAGAGCTACAATAACCATCATGTTCACACACAACGCATCTGCGCTTACGATTTCTCTCTGAACATGGCGACAGGAGAGGCGTGAGCCAGTTAATTGGAAAACAAAGTAACTTGCGTTACTTGTTTGAAAAAGTAACACCGATATTTTGTTGTAAATGTAAAAGTAATGCATTGCTTTACTAGTTACTTGAAAAAAGTAATCTGATTACATAACTCGCATTACTCGTAATGCGTTACCCCAACACTAATTCAGTCAGGTAAGTGTGCTAGCTAAGTTCTGCTACGCTAACTTCCTCAATGAAGCAGTTGAAGGATCTGAGAAGTCTTGAAAGCTCCATACATAATGATTGCAGAATGCATGTAGGCTTTGAACCAATCATGGCTCAGTTTTATTTCTAGCTTTATCCCATTTTCCTGTGCTGTTTTCATTCTTTAGTTTAAAAAAATCATTTTGTTATCACCCCCCCCCCCCCTCCCCCCCCAGTCCCTGCTTTCATAGTCACCCCATTCCCTGCATTTTCCTTTATTTTGCTCTTAAAGATATTGATCAGTTGAAGCTTATCATGATGCTCGTCGGAACCCCAGGGCCAGAGTTCTTGATGAAAGTCTCTTCGGAGTCTGTGAGTTTTTCTGTTCTGCCTGAGTTTGACTCCCTCTGTGTCGCAATGACGGCCTGACGGTCTGTTCTGCTTTCTTCACTCACCCCGATCACACTTCATGCATGTCGCATCATTTTTTTCCCTTTCTTTTTCACTGGCATGAACTACTAGTTATGCAATCACCTTAAAATAGTCAGTAGTAGTCAGACAGCTGGCAGATGAATTTGCTAAATCAACTCATGATTACGAGTGTGTACGAATGGCTTTCTTAATTCTCGCTCTCATGCGTCCTGCACTTCCTGTTGTATTTCCTGTGTCTGTCTTAACCCTGGATTGATTAACATGGGGTGCATGCACTGCAAAAAAACATCTTGCTCAGTTTTTTGCTCTTATTTTCCAGTACAGATGTCTAAACATTCTTTAATCATGATACATTTACCTGAAAAGCAAAATGACCTAAGAAATGTATCTAAATATAGTAAGTTTTGGGGGGTTTAGTATGAATATGTTAGCCTATGTGAGTTCTATGAGCTAATGTGCTCGGAAAAAGACAAAATTCGCATTTAGAAGATATAAACATTCAAAACGTACAGTCTCTCACTTCCGCAAATATGGATCGACGATTTTGATGACATCATTCAGCCCTCATCTTTTGTCCAATCAAATGCTCTCTAGAATCTGAAGTCCCACCCCTACATTATAAAAAGACGCTGAAATCAGTCATTTGTTCACACATTTACCATTTTCTACATGGTGAATGGCACATAGTGGACTATATAGGGGATAGGGAATGATTCAGACAGTGTAAATATGCTTTCCATTGTCACGCGAAGCGCCACAGCTCTGGTTCAGAGACACGATAGCACAGGGCGGATCATGACCTTTTAGGACCCATTTGAATTCGACACAAAATGCTGTATTTTAAAGCAATATGGAGATTAGCAGGAAAAACGTATAGACGGACTCGGCATTATAAACCTCACTGATGAGTAGAGCCATGAAACTTTTCAAACTACACATCCTCAGCATGATTCTGTTCACTGTTCTGCTTTAGGAACAGTTTCATATTAAATCTTAAAGGGGAATCTGTTAGACCGTGTCTGTCATAAGATTTCAAATGTGGCTTTACCGAGCTCAGCGGCTTCTGGACGAGCTGTGATGTAAACGAAGCGCTATTGGCTATTTTTAAAAAGGGGAGGAGCTTCTCTTTGTCCCGCCCTGTCTTCCTGTTTCAGTGGAAATTACGTCAACACATTAAAGGCACACTGCAGTTTCCGTTTTTCTCAAACAGCGACCCCTAGAGTCGCTGTGGAGTACTTTAACGTTACTGTCGTAAATACCACTCACGCAGAGCCGTCTCTGCACTCTTCCGACTGCACTTTCTTAGTTTTCTTCGTCGTAAAGCAAGTCGAGATTCTCGTGAGATTTGTCGAGGCTCCACCTCTCAAACTTGCATTGCTGGTTTTGCCAGCGGCATCCCCCCCCCAACCCTGCTTTGCTATCGGGATGATTCGCCCTACTACGAGTTCGTTTACCATCGAAATGATTTCGAAACTGTTATATTAAGGTACAAATCTTGCATAGTGTGCCTTTAAATAACGCTGCATGTTTCAAGGCTCTTCGGTGGGCCTTCAAAACAAGAAAACATCTGCCAATAGGTCAAAAAATAAACTTGTTTTCCCTTCATATTAAGTTTATTTTTCTGACCCTGTTGGCAGAAATCGTTTTAAGCACATTTTGACACATTTGCGATCGTATTTTCTCCCCGACTGTGACGTAAATCCCAGTAAAATGGCTTCTGGAATAAGAACAAATAGGGCGGGGCTTGATTTTGTCCGTGGGGAATTGATTGGATGGTTGTGGTTTGCTATTGGTGGATCTCATGTGAGTGACAGGTTGCCCCGCCCTCGCACCAATAAACATGTCATCAGAGCGCCAAAGCTATTTTCATGAAAGATTACGAGGCACATGCATTTTATACAACTAATTATGTACACATATAAATCATTTATAATAAATGCAATATTTTATGCAATAACATACTACAACATTTGATAAAAATGTAGATTTTAGTTGTCATTTTGCTTTTCAAGTAAATCTCCAGGTTTTCCCTTCTTAAATGATCTCAGCATTAAGCCGCAACATAAAGCAACCAAAGATAGCAGCAGCTGCATTGTTCTCCTGTTTGCCCACTCATATGTGTGAGTGTATTTGAACCGTACACCCCTTGACCTGGGTTCCCCAAGATATAAACCAGCTTCAGCAGATAATGCGACTGACGGGAACCCCGCCGGCCTCTCTAATAAGCCGGATGCCGAGCCACGAGGTGAGCGCACGGACCCTCTCCGAACCGGTGACGGTAGCAGAAAATCCTCCAGACCCGGCCGCTCTGGAATGAGTGACTCAGTTTCCCCCATGTGACTCTTTTCTGTTTACCCTGGGTCATTTTTAATTTTCCAAACCACTCCCAACCTTTCCCAACCACTGCCTGCTTTTCGTTTATACTTGACCTTTAGGATATACCTAATTTGTGCCCACAGCACTGAGCTTTAAGGCGAATGCCGCCACTCTTTAAACCCAGGCATGCAGTGAGTTTTAGACTGCTTAAGCTCTAACATACAATGTCGAGTGTTCTATGTAGTAAACAATAGATGCAGTGTTTGTTTAACATGCAGTAGCGCTGGTCTGTATTGTCTGAGGTCTGCTGGAAAACACCAGGTCCTGATCGAGATTTCAACGGAAATATGTTTGTGAACAACAGAAAATGGCACAAAAAAATATTTAGACACACTTTAAAAATATCTGACTGTCATTGCGTTAGATGTAAAATATCAATGACATTTATGTATTTTTAGTGTGCAAATATTTTTGAGGAACTGTATATCTCAGTAGATATCGCTGCAGTGATTATGTATTTTTGTAGGCCATCCCGTAAGTTCGCGTCACCCTGGTTCCCTCACAAAAAAAGGGGGTTGTTTTTTTTCCCATTGGATTTTAGCAGAAAATAAGCTCCGTGATCCACAAAAAGCTCATAATTCTTTCATGTTTTGTTTGCCATGATAATCTTTACAAACTAACTCAACTTGAATGCAATTGGTGGAAGTAAAGAGCTAAACGTAGGCTATAAACGAACTACACCACAGTCACCTGACTTCAACGGCACCATCACTAAGTTTCCGACAACTCTTTATTTTCCCTGAAAGTTCAAGTTGTAATAGTTTAGTCCCATTTAGACGCTTGTTAACAATCACCTTTTTCAAGGCAAGTTAGCTTTAAAAAAAATCACAAGCGGGGTTTTAGTGATGTAGAATAAAACATGAAAGTATCTTGATCTTGTGTTCACCACAGACCTTCAGGCATTTAACCAACAACTCATTGACTTCGGGACTGGACTAGTTAAAATGCTAGCTTGTTTCCGGATTTGGCCTTCAGAAATACATCATCCCTGCAGCATTCTACCGTTGTCATGCTTTTCTCTTAGCCGTCTTTGTTTGCTTTACTTTGCCCTCAATTTTGTCCTTATTTTGACTCATTAATAATAATGTGTAATCCTTTAATGTTATTTTTTAATCAACAGGCAAGGAACTACATCAATTCTCTTCCTTACATGCCCAAAAGGAGCTTTGCAGATGTGTTTATTGGTGCAAATCCATTAGGTAACAATTCTGCCTTTCTATACAATGATGAAAACCCCGTTCCACTGAAATCCAGAACCGGCCCACATGACTCGAGAAATGTCAAAGTTAATGTGTGACGTTAAGAGTAATTAACATGTCATTACCATTCTTTTCAGTCAAAAGTCATTCATCACATTTATTTTATTCTACTGACCACCCAATTTGTAATTATTAGAAATTATAAAATAAAAAATTATGTAAATATATTCTGAATAATATGCACTACTTATAACTTTGGGGTGAATAAGACTTTTATTATTAATTATTATTATTATTATTATTATTATTATTATTATTAAGACACTAATAGTTTTATTCAGCAATGATGCATTAAATTAACCAAATGTGACCATTAAGACATTTATAATGATACAATAGCTTTCTATTTCAAATAATGCTGTTCATTTGTACTCAAATATAAAAAAAATGCATAATTACATGCAACTAATCCTAAACCAAACTCTAATCCTAACCCTGTAAGTACTTGTAGCTAATTAGTATTACTCAGTATTTAAATATATAATTACACTGTAACACGGACACCTTAAAATAAAGTGTAACCAAAACATTTATTTTAGAAACATGTTGTCTTTATGATTTCACAATTAATAACTCGCACAGTATTTTATGCATGATCATGTTTAGCTGGAATCCTTTTTTTTTTTTTTTTGCTGAAGAACGATAAAAACATTGACAGCCAATCAGAATCCTTCCTGCATCTTAATATGCTTTTGATGCTGCATTTAGAATGAACTTAAATATACATCATCAAACAAACTCACACATACAACATTTGTAAAGATTATTTTTTAAACGATCACATTGATTCTAATGAAAGCAACATTAATGTTGTGCCGTCGTAAACCCTTCTGTGATTTATAAATGCTGCTTGTTGTGTTACAGCTGTGGACCTGCTGGAGAAGATGCTGGTTCTGGACACGGATAAACGGATCACCGCGTCAGATTCTCTCGCGCACCCGTACTTCTCCCAGTATCACGACCCGGACGACGAGCCCGAGGCAGAACCGTACGACCAGAGCTTCGAGAGTCGCGATCTAGAGATCGAAGAGTGGAAACGTAAGCCTGCGCATTCGATTTCTCAAGAGAGATGACATTTGATTGAATGACCTCTCCGTGATGTAACGCCAGTGCTTTCAACAGTCGTGTCTTTCCCCACAGGGCTCACGTACGAGGCGGTGGTGAGCTTCGAGCCTCCGATGTTCGACGGAGACGAGATGGAGGCGTGAGGAGAATCACTGACCGTACAGGAAAATGACATTCAAGTGCCTGCCATCATCAAGTGCTGGCTTCCCCGTGTTCTTATCCATGCCTTCACACACGCTCGGTCAAAATAAGAGGGAAAAAAACATGCAAACTTTCCAAAAGGACACAGAGAATGTAATGTTTTGTGCCCTGTGCCCCAGTAAAATGAACTGCTTTTTTTAAAAATTAGAGAAAAATGTGCATTCTCATGAAAAACAAATTCATATCAGCATTTTAAACATTTAATATTCTTTCTCTGGGGAAGTGAAACGTTTACCTCCAAACTCCGCTTGCAGCCTATACGATAAATAAAGGCCAGAGAAATTCTGTACCGTCAGAATACTAAGTTTTAGATATGTAAATAAAATGGCACAGCTGTATATACATGGAAATAATGTGCACCAACAGTTTTATTTAGTATTTGCAGCGAAGCACACATCACAGAATGTGACCTGCATTATAAATAGCAAGTGAACGAACTAAAAGAGTGAATCCGAACACGTAAAGAGATTGTATTTACTATTTAGTGCTGTGTGTAGAATGTAAACGGACGCGGTGTTCTTCTGCCGACCGCATCAGGAACAGGAATGAAATATCAACACATGCAGACATGCTTGTTCTGAAATATATATATGGGAAAATATTTAGATATTGGTGCTCAGTGCGAAAACTCTCACGATTTTTTTTTTACATTAAAATGTTATGGGCAAATCTCATCAAATACACAAACCCAGAATCAGAAGGAAAAAGCTAAATATAAGAAAACAACGGCTATTTTGAGAACCAATAATAATGTTATTATGTTATTAATATATTTTAATGATTCATTCATTTTACCTCACGACAGAGTGCTCATTACCGTAATGCAACAAAATCTCATTGCTGTATTAGAGTGGATAAAAATTTTGATATATTATTTCAATGGAACATTATTTTGGCCATCATGATAATATCTGTTGTAATGCTTTTATTTAATACAGATTAAAATTTTAAATAAAAAAATCCTCTAATGCTATGTTGCGGTAATGAGACTCGGCATTGAGAATAATGGATTTTTAAAAAGAAAGGCATGTCAAATTGCAAAAGGTTTTAAAGATATGCTTCCTTTTTATATATAAAAATGTATTTTATTTTATTTTGGGGTTAAGTGTGATTTGGACATGTTTTTTGTGCGATCCATCCTTTTTATCTGCCTGCTTTTCCCCAGAGTTAACTCCTTGTTAAATGGCAGCTGATCCTCTAGCTAGACTAGAGTGTAGTTTCTCTCCCAGCCATTTTCCTTCATTTATTATTTATGTAAATTAAGAGAAATGGGTGTGAAAAGGTTTGAACAGTAAGTTTACGTGAACAGAACAACTCTACGAGCGAGAGACGGTTGCATTATGGCCCACAATAAAATGATCCCCCTTTATTATTGTTTGCCCTGGGAAAGACATACAGCCTGGAAGTTCATGTTTGCAAAAATGAAAGAACCTGAGCCAATATTCTGCTTTTCCATTGATCTTGATTTAACAGCCCAGACTAGAAGACGAATGTGTTTTCTCAAGCGCAGCCGGCATCTAACTTATTGTATCAGTTGTTTAAGATTATTTTTAAGGTGTTTTCTTTTTCACTGTATATTATCACTTAATTTTATTCAGCAAATTTTCTGTGTTGAGCATGTATTGTTATATGTGAGGTGGGGTGTGTATTTATGCGCATTTTACAGTTTTCTGAGGAGTGGAGAATCACTAAACGTGTCAATCAGTGGTGCATCGAGCAGCAAAACATTTCAGTTTGTCGCATGGAACCATTTTACATAGAAAAGAGATCCTTGTATCACTTTTTTGTGCATTTAACAAGTTTTTCTTTAGTCACCCATAAGTTATGTGGTCTGTGAACAACCACTGCTATACAGAAATAAAGGCAATTATTTTTCACAACACTCATTCTTTGCTCTTTCTTTTGCACATAACGGTTTTATATTTTAAAACAATATTTAAATGCTAAATTTTAAAGAGGAATAAATGTAGAGTTGCATCAGTACAAACGATTCTTTGAAAACACTGCCACCAAGTGGTAATTTCTCATAGTACAAGGTGTGGAATATTCTTACATAAAAATGAATGTCTTGAAGAACCATTGCAATTATAAGACATTTTTTATCCTCTCGTGACACCAAAGGTAAACTCAAAGAACTCAGTAAAATAAGGTGATGAGAGTACTGTGTAAAATGTATGCAGAATACAATGTGTGTTAAGAGCATGTTCTCGCTATTGTAGCCCTGAGGGAAAAACACAAACACAATTAACTGAACACATGTGTAACAACGTGCACAGCATAGCTGTGGGGCAAGTTGTCACAATAGCAAACTGCACTGATGCTGATTTGAGAAGAATATTTTTTTGTCTAACTGATGCAATACTTGCACATCTACCACAACATATCTGATTTTAAAACTATTGTATTATTGACTATGAAATAGCTTTTCTGCTGATTTAATATGTATTTTAAATCGTTGGCTGGATGTATACTATACTAGTGCGGTTTCAATGGTCCCTTGTTTACCCAACAGTGATTACAAACCTAACTCGACTTTTTGACTCCAGACCTTGTGGCATCTTCTGTGTGCGCGCGACTCGAGTCGTGTGTACATGTGGGTGTGATACTGTACTTCTGTTGTTTGGTTCAGTTGTTGTTTGGCAAGTTTTGTGCGCATGCGCGGACCGTTACATGTGAGTGAATCTGAGCTCTTAGCCGCCGGTGCAGCATGGAAAGGAAAGGTGAGCATCAAAACGACTTAATTACTGTCCTCCAAAATAGTTTATATCAACAGTACACATGTAAATAGAAATAAACATCGCACCCAGACTGAATCATATCCGTGTTGTGAGCAGGCGCGCTAGTATGAGAGGTGCTAGTGTGTTTGACAAGAGACAAAGCCCATGTGTGTTTAGCTGTTGCTAATATAACAACAGTAACGTTTCTCCAGCTTTAACGTGTATGAACATCTGCTCATATTACACGGAATATCTGGACGTTTGTTGCTCATTTATGGATATATGTTGCGTGTTTCTGATTGTAGTTGCTGTTTGTTGTTGTTATATTGTTGTAGCCTCGTTCGCGTGAGCCTCTGCTAGCTGAACTTTCTCTTGTTTTGGCTCGTTAAAAAAAAAAAAACGATATGTTAATCGTAAAAATGTTTATTTTAATGAAAGTAAATCAGTGCTGTGATTATTGAAAACTCTCGTTTTGATGTTTGATGTCGTCAAAATGCTAACAGCACAAACTGATAAAGCCGCCAAAACTTACAAATGAATCAATTAAAATATTTTACTGATCATGGTTACCGCCAAATTATTGACTATTGTAGAACTTTAATAACATATTAGGGAATATTGGAACAATATAATAAGCTTTTCAAATATTTTTCCGTCGTTTTGTTTCATATTGTTGATGACAGTTTTGGTTCAAATGAAGTCACCACTGTATTATCTGTAGTGCTAGTAGTTTGTTATCTTAACTAACGTTAGGTACGTTAACACTTTCTTTTTAATGGTCCACTTTCTACTTAAACTTAACTTTGCAAGTAACGTTACATGTCAGCTTATTCTACCAACCCGAGCCCTAAACTAACCGTGTAACGTTAGTAGCCTAATAATTCGAGCAAGTTAGTTGCTAATTAATGAGATTTAGTTGACATGTAAAGTTACTCATAGTTAGTAAAATGTCTAAAGTCGACCATCAAAATAAAGTGTAACCGAAAACTATGATTACCATGTTTTGTGGCGACATAAACATTTTGTCCTAATACTGGTCTCATTACATGAAAGATATTACTTTAAGCTGTAACATACATAGAAGACTATCATGCTTACTTGCAGATTATTGTTTGCGTGCTCAAATAAATTCTTCTGTTTTCTGACAGTACTTGCACTTCAGGCGAGGAAGAAAAGGACCAAAACCAAGAAACCCTGCAAAAAGTGAGTAAATCCAGTTTGTATACGTATACTTCTCAATATTAAGTCATGAAAAGACTCCAAGGAGATCGGAACATGATTCAGAAACCGTGGTGCAAAGTAATAATCATTTTAATGAGTTTACATTTATTATGAGGTCTGGAAATTCAGAATCACTCTACTCAAACGCTCACTCCAAGTCAGCAAAAAAAGAAAGAAAAAAAGCTTAACGCATAAAGATCATAACAAAGTGAAAAATGCTATTCTGTTTGAAGTCAATGGAGAAGATACTGAAGATGAGAAGATGAATAAACTCTGAAACAACAACTCTATAAGCCATTTAAAGGGATGGTTCACCCAAAAATGAAATTTACCCCATGATTTACTCACCCTCAAGCCATCCTAGGTGTATATGACATTCTTCTTTCAGACGAATACAATCGGCGTTATATTAAAAAATGTCCTGGCTCTTCCAAGCTTTATAATGGCAGTGAATGGTTGTTTCTGTTTTGAAGTCCATCAAAGTGCATCCATCCATGATAAAAGTGCTCCACACAGCTCTGGCGGGTTAATAAAGGCCTTCTGAAGCGAAGCGACGTGTTTGTGTCTAGGGGTAAATGGGAGTATAACATTAACAAGTGTGTGTATCTCAAAATGAGGGTATGGCAATAGGAGAAAAGGATATAGGTGAAACTCCATGCAAAAAAGTGAAAAGAAATTAATATTTACAAAGGGACCAGATAACAATACAATAACAAGGTGGGAAGGCGAGCACGAGAGGTGCCAAAGAAAATAATGAAAAATAACACAGCTTATATCAGCTAAAATAAGTAAGTCTTCAGTATTAAAACGCCATAACTAAACTATGCTGACTAACCAGATAAACAAATCACTCTCTCCTAAAACTAGTGTGTCTAATACAACCGGAATTCATATGTTCTTCTTTTTTACATTCACTAAAGACAAAGCCGACTATGTTTACATGAATACTCGCCAAGACATATTTTTAAATAACTGGTGTATGCCGCTAAAGAGAACTGGTTTCAGGATCGAATGCTGTCTGAGAAAAGTGTCTTTCTGTGCGCGCGAGTAACGCATTGAGATCTTTTTCGTGGCTTATTGCGCTTAATAACTAATTTTACTATCACTTTATTTTCTCATTCATGCATGTTCTTTTCGTAAGAACCAAAAGCGCAAAAAAAAAATTGGTTTGCTTCCGAAGGACATGCACAACTTTTTATTTAAATATAATAAGAGTAGCCTACTTTATATACAATAAAACTGTACATTAATATGTATGATAGACCTATTTCATTAAATGTAAAAAAAAATATTTCTTGTTTTTATGCATCGATGCAATATTGTTCACATCAGCATTGCGATGCATCGTAAAAACGATTGTACAGCTCCAGTTAAATTAAAACTTGAATTTTGGTTTCGGTAAAAAAATTAATAAATGTGTGCATCACTAAAAATAATTAGTCTGTTATGATTTTGTCGATTTGTGTCTGACAGTTTTAGCTTGCACTTTGAACGTGCTTAACGTTCTTTAAAGTGAAAATCAATGGGGACCAGTGTTGTTTTGCGTGAACTATTCCTTTAACACTTTCATGTTGTTGTTATCATTCTAAGAATTTCATTTTAAAGTCAGTCTTACATGTCTTGAGTTTAATATGTTAAAGGAACACTCCACCGTTTTTTGAAATAGGGCTTATTCACCTTCTTTCCTACATTTAGATAGGTGGGCAAATGCATTTTTGTCTCAGTGCATGCATTGTTTTAGTTTGACAGGGTTGGCGCTAGCTTAGCTTAGCATAATGAATGGAATCCTTTGTTGCCTGCTAGCATGTCCTGAGTAAAAGTGATATAAAAAAAAAAAAAACCCTACCTAATTACTTCTTGTGGCCTGCGTATTCACAACAAGTACAAATAGCGATGCAGATTAACACTAGGCGATTTCCTATGCAGATTTTGACTTGGGACTATATTAGGGGGAAGCACAGGCGAAGCACTGCTACTTGGGCGCAGAGATATCACGCCCAAGTAGCAGTGCTTCGCCTGTGCTTCCCCCTAATATAGTCCTTAATATATAAGTCAATATCTGCCTAGGAAATCGCCTAGTGTTAATCTGCATCGCTATTTGTGCTTGTTGTGAATACGCAGGCCACAAGAAGTAATTAGGTAGGGTTTTTTTTAATTTTTATATCACTTTTATTCAGGACATGCTAGCTGGCAACAAAGGATTCCATTCATTATGCTAAGCTAAGCTCACGCCGACCCTGTCAAACTAAAACAATGCATGCACTGAGACAAAAATGCATTTGCCCACCTATCTAAATGTGGGAAAGAAGGTGAATAAGCCCTATTTCAAAAAACGGTGGAGTGTTCCTTTAAACAATCCAATCAAAGAGCCGCGGTCTTCTTGTGGCTACAGCCGATGCTCCAGTTGGTGCTCATATGGATGACCAGTTTTGAGTCTGGCCGCTACATATGTTGATCCAATTCTCTCTTCTCATGCCCATTTTTCCCTGTCACCTCTTTCTGTCTGTCTCGTAAAATAATAACAATGATAATAAAACGCTTAAGAATCAGAGAACTAAATGTAATGGAGATCAATAGCAAAAATACATCCTAAAATCCTGGGGCCAGATGATGATCATGTAAACTGAAGAAATACAGTGTGTGTGTGTGTGTGTGTGTGTGTAAGTGTGTTCCTCTGTTAAATACTGGACGACAGCTTGCCTGCCCTGAAGAGAGCTGTTACATAACAGTGCTTTGTGACAGCCATCAAGCCTGATGCGTTTTATTCTCTTATTCTCTCTCACACACACACACACACTTTCATCTACTGACTGCTCAGGTGAAGCACGAGCAGAAGGGAACATGTCCTCTGGGGTCTGCTTGTGTCCTTGAAATATGACATGTCAGATGGACAGAACCTTCGGCCCGGCTCTTGTGCAGGAGAGAGGCGGGGTATAAGACTTTTCTTCATGAGCCTCTACAAAATCTGTCATCGACGTCCCCTCTCCTCCTGCGCTGCGTTTATGCCTCACCGTGTTAGGCGAGAGTGAGTTTTCACTCACTTATCACCCTCCTCCTCTGCTCCTGTTTCTCTTGCCCTCCCTCCTGTGCTGCCTTGTTTTCCAGTCGGATCGGTAGTGTTGAGGCGGCCAGTGAGCGGAGAGCAGGCAGGCACACTCTGGGAGAGAGAAAGTCACATCTGTGGTTCAACTCTGGCTCACACAATACCGTCCTGCCCCGCGCTGTCCTCCTCTGCCATGTGGCTCCTGGATTGGATCTTTTCGCTCAACACAGCTGTGGTGAAACTAGCCAGCGGTCTGAGGTGCAAGTGAGTGCATCTGTGTGTGTGTGTGTGTGTGTGTGTGTGTGTGTGTGTGTGTGTGTGGAGAGAGCAAAGAGTGTAAGCTGAGGTGGCACTGCTGACTTATTGATGTTGGATTCATTTTTAATCAGACAGCTGATGTGCTCTGGCAAGGTACAAGTTAGATTAGCCTTTTGTGACATGTTTGCACCGAGGAAGTGGGACGGGTCTGCAGGACTAATATGGGTGTTTGATCCTCTTTGCTGGTGTGACAGATGTATTCGTGCATGCAACTTCGCTGACCACCTCTTTCTGTCATGCATCCTGCCAAAGTGGGATTCAACCCTTGTATTTTGCACCCTTGTGTTCCCTTGAAGTTGTCTCTCCAGGTGTGTACACCCTGTCTGGCACTGTGCGCAAGTTGTGGTGCAGTGCTGGAAAACTTAAAGGGCTGGTATCACAGTTCTGTCTGCAGTCAACTGCACTGGGATTTGCCTAGCAGTGTGGATGCTCATTATGTAAGCTGTATCCTCCACAACTGCAGCACTGGGGTCTGGAAGACTGCGGATGACAGATAATGTGGCTCTCAGCGAGGACTGCTTGAAACCAAATCAGGTCACTGTTTTGGGGAGCTGTGTGCCATGCAGATGCTGCACTGGCCTCTTTACCAGCAGGGCGGTTCCTGCTCTGAGTTACTTGACCGATCAACTCTGTAAAGTCTTGAGATTGCCAAATCTGTATTTGAAGATGCCAGGGTGCTTAGTGGGCCTTTCTTATTACTATTACTATTGCTTAGGGTCAGAGATTTGAAGGAACCGCTAATCTTAAGTATTAAAACCAAGGTGTGTAAATTGGCACATTTGTACAACATGAATCAAACCTTAAGTCTTGCAGCTTGTTGAGCAGAGGTGTGCTAGCATTTTTCTATGCAATCAACAGTAAACAGGTGAAAATTGAAGGGAGGACTAGAACATCTTAGAAAAACCAGGGTTGTGCTCTTGGAGGTTGGGCTGCATGAAATTGAAGAAAAATGCGATATGCAATAACTCATTAAATAATGCGATATTCGATATGCGATACGATAATGCTTAAAGTGTGTCAAATGAACTTAAATTATCTTTAAAATACATTTAAAATTATATAACCTACATACTTGTTTCACATTCTTTTTGTGACAAGAAAACATCCCTTCAACTTCTGAAAGTGAACATCAGTGTTTTACTGTAGCATAAGAAGTGTTGTTTTAACATCAGTGTAAACCACGGGGTTCAGGGTTTCAGTTATCCTACATTAGGGTTATTTAACAACAGAAACTGAATAATCAAATGTAAAAATAAAACACTGCTTAGTTTTCACGGTATGAATTAAATATATACACATTCTTATTAAAGCTACAAAAGTTATTCAGCCAAGAGCAGTGAGTGATTTTCTCTTTGTCTTTTGTGCATGACCCCAGTTATTGCAAGCCGTTGCGATGTGCATTTTGCGATATTTCGATAATTTCGATATATTGTGCAGCCATACTTGGAGGACCACTTTCCTGCAGAGTTTAGCTTCAGGTTGGTCCATTAGACCTTCCTGGAACATTCAGTTGATCCTGAAGTTCTTGATCAACTGGTTCATTGTGTGTCTGATTAGGTTTGGAGCTACACTCTTCAGGTTGGTGACGCTCCAGGAACAGGATTGGACCCGGTCATAGACTTGAAGGGATAGTTCAAAAATTAAAATTCATCAAAATGTCATAATTTACCGACCCTCTACGGACACATTAAAGCTCGAGTTGCCATTAGCTTTTTTTTTTGCTTTTGTTTTTTACTCACCAGACTTTTTACATGGAATGTAAATGAAAAAATTCCATATAAATATAAAATAAATGTCTATCATTATTAAAGACAAGTAAAGTCAGTAATAAAATAAGAATAAATGATCAAATTAAATGCAATGGCCCAAACAAACGCAAAAGAACAAAGATACAAATTAAATAAAGTTTCGTGTTTCGAGTGTGAAAGCATTTTCTGTATGGTTCGGACTTTCAGACCATTTACAGGAAGTCCCGGTGGTTCCCGTGTAGCCTAAACAACTGAAGAAGAATATTTATGTGCAGATCTGTCAGTCCTGCCCACAGCGTTTTGCGCACACACACACACACATTTTTCCTGCGTCCTTCCGGCGACGATAAAATTTTCACACAGCGAGGACGTTCATTTGGCGAAATTGGACTAGCCTCGAGTATAGTCGGTGCTGCAGGGAGTAATGCCATAATAATAAAAGTATAGTGGCAACGATATGCGTCTTTTCATTCATTCTGGTCAAAGTTACCCGCCGAATTGACAACACGCTGACGTCAGACTCACGTCCGTTTACAAACCAATCAATGTCAAGATGCAGCCCATTTAGATGATGACGACAGGGCACAAGTACGTCATGTAAAGTTCTTTAGTGCGCTCGCATAATTGCAATGTGAAACCAAACCAAAACTAACCGAATGTATAAAATCATACAAACATGAACTTTGGTTCGCACCTTGGTGCAGACTTTCAGGAAATGATGGTCATGTTCCCTATATTCATTGTAAAGACAAGCTTCTAAGCTTTAAAACGACACCTATTTTGTGTTGGTTAAGCAAGTGGTTGCTAATAACATGATAACTTAGTAACGCCCCCCGCTTCGGATTTAAGAGGTTAAGCGAGCCAACTGGGGTTTGAGAAGTGGTCATAAACAGAGGCGAAGTTTACCTGAGTCAGGAGAGGCTCAACACTGCTGCTCATTTCCCATGTTATTATATCAGGCTACCAGCTAAGTTCAACCATTACAACATTTTAAACAATTTTCAGCTCAAAACTCACTTTCAGGTTCAAACTCAAGTGTTTGAAATAACTTTCTTGCAATCCAAAGGGGATTCTGATCATCGTATGAGGAAGGAATATATTTATTGCTAACCGTTGCGATAATAAATACATACTGTATATGTTTATGGAAAATACCAGATACTGCTTAATAGTGCTGGGCGGTATGAAAAATCCACATCACGGTATTTTTCGAAATTACACCGGTTTCACGGTATATGACAGGGGGGGTTTTTCCAAGCATGACTGGGTGTAAAACACATTTTTCACTGAGTGAGAGAGGAAATACTGCAGTAGATTGACTTAGAATGCCCTATTTTACTGTCATGAGTGAATATTGTAGAAAAAAATCCACACCAGTATTAATACAGGTTTGCAAGGCTGTTTACAAAGAGCAGATATAGACCCGGTAACGGCTGTACACAAAGCAGCAACGCTCATAAACGCTGCTTTATCAGGAAAGATAAAGAAAGATTCAATCGTAATTACAAAGAAACTTTTCTAAAGACCGTCAGTTCACTTCAGATAACGTTACATTCATATAAAAACACCCGCGCCGCGTTTTGATTTTGAAACGTGCAGTGCTCATGTTTATTCAACAATGTCAATGCCAACCACAAATAGATTTTCCAAAAGGCTGTGTTGATATTGTGAACCAATGTATGGGAAACACTGTAATATAATTTGACAGCTATCAATTATAGTTTAACCTATCCACCTTCAAAGTCACCTTCTTAGTAACACGTGCATCACCACAGTGAAAAAGGACCCTCTCAAACAGTGTCGCGCCGCGCCGCGTTCCGATCGGTATTAAAGCGACATACACCGGTATTGCGGTATTTAAAAAATTCATATCATAACAAAAATAAACACCGGTATTCGGTATGAACCGGTACACCACCCAGCACTACTGCTTAAAGAACATAGACAAATCATATATGATTAAAATGGTGTATTTATTTGGTTTCATGTTTTATCTGACACTTCCCTCCCTGTGCCTTTGTTGATACCAGACTAATGCATCCGCATGTCATAAAAAAACTCTGGTTAACCTGTATAACTCATAACTCCTGTTTTCTTCTCGTGAGCTTCCTCTGTTGCTCTGGCTGAAAGGATAACAGTAGAGTGTGACACTTAATATTCAACAATATTATTGATCTGCCTGCATTGACACCAATAAATGAGAACTGAACTGAGCTGGACGATGACATCACTGTTTCCTCCAGAGCGGCTGTGTACAAATGAACTAAATCAATAACTTTTTTACAACAAAAATGAACCATCACTGAACTTACTTAATTTGGACTATGATGCTATTTTCCTCTAGATCTGCTGTACAGCAGAAACAAACTTTGTTGCATTACTTTCCTGTTATCACTGTAAAGCTGCTTTGCAACAATCTGTATTGTAAAAAGCGCTATTTATAAAGGTGACTTGACTTGACAGGAGAGATCACACAAACTTGCTCAGAAAATTAATAAATACTCACTGTTTCTAAAGAAATGTGATATAAATGTATGATATTTTATCTATATTTTATCGATATTTGTCTAAACGTGTAAGCCTTTGGACTTAAAAACCATAATGGAGTTTAATTTTGTGCATTATTGTGATCACAAATAAATGGAAGCAGGTGCAACTGAATAGATATGTGATCTCTTTTTATGTGAAAGGGTAAAAACCAGTTTGATTCAGCATGATTGATGTGCACTCCTAACACAAATTAACATATTACTGTCTGTCACTGTAACATTTTTATTGTAAAACGTTTGCTTCTTTCATGTTTAATTTGCAGTCTAGCTAGTTTTCAGTCAGTTGGGGAAATGGTGGAGTTTAGGGTTGTGCCGACATCACGATGGAGTTCGTGAAATGGTCACGTAATTTAATCTATTGATTCGTGTACACGGACACACTTATCTGGGGGGGGGGTTTCGTGATGGTGAGCACAATTCCGTAGCGTTAAGAGCGACTACGGTAGCGAGTAGTATGAAAGGCCTTAAATCCGGTTGGTTGCGGTGGTGGATGGGTCAAACAATACAGGACTTTCACCCAGGAGACCGGGGAACGGCGGGGATGGTGTCCCGCGTGTCAAGTTTCCTAAACCCAACCATCCAGTTCTTCTTTTCCTAAACCCAACCGCCCCGGTCTTCTTTTCCTAAACCCAACCGTCCCGGTCTTCTTTTCCTAAACCCAACCGTCCCGGTCTTCTTTTCCTAAACCCAACCGTCCAGTTCTTCTTTTCCTAAACCCAACCGCCCCGGTCTTCTTTTCCTAAACCCAACCGTCCCGTTGTTGTCCCGCGTGTCATGGAAATGTAAGCCCACCCACGACCTTTTCCTTAACTTAAGGGGCCGTGTGTTAATTTCACATTGGAAAGCCCGGATGAGTAATTAGTTGGGTTAGTAAAATAATGAAATGATCGTTTTTAAGTAGAAAAAAATATTTATGTAAAGACATGAAGAGTTCAGATGCAAAAGCCTCTAAGTGCCATCTGAAATTTTCTTCTATTATGATCATTTTTATCAAGCTCGTATATTTAAGTTCAGTAATTTCACTTAAATGGCAATGAAAATGACCTATTAATATACGAGCTTGATAAAAATGATCATTCTAGAAGAAAATTTCAGGTGGCACTTAGAGGCTTTTGCATCTGAACTCTTCACATATAGTCAAATAAAAAGTGCTTACTGGATCCGCTGATAGACGGATCCGCTGATAGACGCCTGCTTTCAAACACTCTCGTGTGTATCTGTGTAAGTGCTCTGTGAAGAGTGCCAACGATGTCTATTTACAACATGTTTGTCCCATCAATGGTATAAAAGCTGAAAGTGTGTCCAGACTTTGAACTTAGTATTATTTTACTCACACTGCCTGTCCGCCATCACATTAAAAATCTATTTTTCTTAGGCTAGTTAACGTATGTTCATGTTTCCCTCATTCATGTGTTGCTCGAGGAGCGATGAAGTAGCGATGCTGCAAACAGGGAAATCTATTTAGAGCGGCTTATTTTATTAATTAAAATATCGATACTTGGCGCCAGCGTATTGATTCTCGTATCGCATGGAGAAGGACAATGATATATCGCCCTATCGATATTTTGTTCTACTTCTGTTACAGCTTAGTATCATGTCTGTAACTTTTGCATGGGAAATATGTTTCCATTTCCAGAGTTTCCAGTTGGGGTTGGGTTATCTGGCACAAAACCATAGAAATGTAAACCAAGTGTCCGTCTGCGTGTAGTGTCGCTGTTGCAGCTGGTTAGGAAACAGTGCTAGAGTTATGAAATGCATGCGCTAATGTAAAACACACACACACTCACTGAATCAGCAGAGACTGATGTGCTGTCATCATGTCCTATGATAACCTCTCTCTCTCTCTCTCTCTCTCTCTCTCTCTCTCTCTCTCTCTCTCTCTCTCTCTCTCTCTCTCTGGTTAGTACAGATTGCATAACACAGCAGGTTTAATCTAGCATGCCCAATGATGATCAGTTTAACTGCAACTCTCAGACCGCAAGCTAATTCATCAGTTTTAATGACACCCTCTCATTGTCTAATAAAGCTTGACTGAAGAAATAAATGCTTGGTTACTTGTTTAGCACACTGCAGAGTGGCATAGATGCAGTACAGACAGTATGCAGTTTTGCATTGTAGTATAAAGTGTTATACTGCATTATAAGAGATTATTTATCTCATGTTTTTACCCAAAGATAATGTTAAAGGGCCCCTATTATGGATTTTTTTGTGATTTGTAGTGTTTAACATAGCTCTAAGTGAATGAAAACATCCTGCAAAGTTTTAAATCTGAAAGTGCACCGTATATAAAGTGATTGTTTTTCAAAAGTAAGAGTCGACTATGAGTCAATTAAATGAATCGTTTTTCAAACGAGTCATAAGCCGTTTCATTGTGACGTCAAGACGATACATTAGCATATTGCCCGCCCACTTATTACGCTTGCAGACACGCGGGAAAACTTGAACCTCAAACCAGCAGCTGATTCCTGTGGATACTGGATATATCGAGAAGACGCTGTGCTCTACAATGTGAAGGTAAAGACAGTTTCTTTTCACTGGCCAAGGACGAGCATGTGAAGAATCAGTGGTTAAAATTCATCTTTACCACAATACCACAGCAGTATAATCCTAAACTTTTGCTGTGTTCCCTTTATTTCACTGACAACTGCTTCTCAAATTTTGGAGTTCAATGCAGGATTCACACACCGCTTGCTCTTGAAAGATGGTGTTCAAAATACTTAGTTTTAAGTTTTATATTGCGTAGGTCTCCTGCTAACTCACGTTATTACTGTCTTCAATACTTCTGCTAATCAGCTGTTGGCCACTATTACCTATAACTGTGTCTATTAATGCAGATTGTCTGTCGTTCTCACTACTTTGAGGAAAGATTAATCATGGAGCAAGATCTGTTTTACCCACGTTTATGTTACATCAGTCATTCACGCTAGAGCTCGGCTAATGTATACACTGTTATTGATACAGTTTCCACGTGTTCACCGCAATATATTACAAAAATACTATGTAAATAAATTATTACAAGTAAAATAATGGGTTTGTTGATGGACATGCACTTGTTAATGCTGATGGTGAGGAATTACAGTTGCAACATCTCATAATGTACCTCAAACTGAGTAGTGTATCACTGAGAAACGTTGATGGATAATAACTAGTTCTTCCAATGTTTCATCATCGGACTCGCGCTCGCATTGATATGGTAAAATCGGCGTCATTGTTCGTTACTGTCTTTAGTTTACGGTGTAGCAAGCCTCAGGACAGCTGACGTTTTATGGCAATGGGCGTTATTGTTTTCGACGCGTGCGCTGTACACAGTTAACCAATCACAACAGACTGAGCTGTCTGGCCAATCAGAGCAGAGTAGCTCGCGGAAAGGCGGGATTTAGAGAGATTGATTCATCTGAAGAGTCGTTTGAGAATCATTTAAAATGTGGTGATGTGCAAATGTATATTATGAGTAAATTAAACAGTTTTTTTTACCTTTGATGCATGTAAACATGTTGTAGGAGACTCCAAAACAACATTAGGAAACTTTAAAATAGCATAATGGGGCACTTTAAGAGCACTTAGGTCTCACAAAGATTTAAATACATGGTCAGTGGCAGACTTAACTATATCTGGCATTCATTGGTTAATTAACTGTAAATGCTGAGCTACCTGTTTTGTAGTGGAACATAATAAAGCATGTGGTTGGGACTCATAATATAGCTTAACGAAAATCATTTGGAGGTTTTGTTACCCTTTACAAGCTTATGTTTAGGCAACATACTTAACAAGTTTACATTATATCTTGGTTTTCTTTTAGTTGATAACATTAAACAGATGTCTATAAAGCTGTGCTGACCTTTAGTCGTGAATGATCGACAGCTGTCTTTCCTCAGTGGACTGGTCAATTACAATGGTTCTGTGTTTGGATTTCATGTGATTTCTCATTCTGGTGGTGGTGAAATTATGATAACAATGTTTGCACACGACATACAGATTCATTTGATCAAAAGTAATTCCGTTTTGTAAGATAATTTAGTAAGATAATCAAAGAAGTAATTCTAAACTTCGCTGCGCCTCGAGGCAGACAACGACATTCTGTGATCAAATACAATCAACTTTTTAACAAACTCCACAGCGCCACCCAATATATTTAGTTATAACTGTGAGTTTTAGTTTGCGTGCTTATGATTTATCATGGATTTACTACATTTACGGCCATCAAAGCAATATGTAGCGATATCTGAATGGTATTTCGAATAATTATTATAGATCGAATATACAACTATTCGTGCTCACTTGTACTTTACCCAGTGTCTGTGCACCATCTCTCCAGAAGTTATGAGTGTATAAAATGTCTTTGTACTTGTTTTAACTAGAGTTGTTGGTATCTCTAACTAGGCTTGCTGCGATAGTCGGTGTTACACAGTGTTCAGCTGCACGTCGGCTACACCATTTGGCCCCCTACCGTCGGTTTAATTTTTTATAGTTATAAAAATCAGTTAGAGAACAGATACTACCATTAAAAACTAAACGTCTGCTCAGCTCAGCGTGAGCCGAACGAGAGTCACAGCACAGATCAGTAGCAGGAGTCAGATTTCATTTATCAGCATGGTGTTATGCCGTGCTTATTCGTTTTGTTAAAGTCGGCATGAAATCAAATTTGACAAATCTTCTTTTTATATGTAATATTGTAGTGTTTATTATAAATGATTTATCTGTGCACTTCATTTTTTTTTTTTAAATCATGTACCCTTATAATCTTTAATCAAATACATTACCCTTCCCTCCCCCCTCGAAACGACCTCTCTTCTCTTTCGGTCACATGCCATGGCGAAAGGGTGCGGCCAGAGCCGATGAGGGTGCGGTCTGTCTCGTTTCAGAAAATTTACGAATTTTAAAATTTAGCTGCTCGTCCTCGTTCTCGTCGCCGGGCTCCTCAATAAAAAATCCTTCATGGGAGGGTAATGGTGGGGGAGTC
Organism: Leuciscus leuciscus; assembly: GCF_965113295.1. Classification (NCBI taxonomy): domain Eukaryota; kingdom Metazoa; phylum Chordata; class Actinopteri; order Cypriniformes; family Leuciscidae; genus Leuciscus; species Leuciscus leuciscus. The sequence goes on along the minus strand of NC_138747.1, from coordinate 29,867,795 downwards.
CGGTGGAGAGAAATCCTCCACAACTGAATGTAAACTGGCATTCAAATCTGCCTCCATTTTGTTTGCAACGCCCAACCTCCAACGATCCAATCAATTCCCGAAAGACGAAATCAAGCCCCGCCCTACATATTTTTTTTTTTTCTAATTTCAGAAGCCGTTTCACTCGGATATACATCACAACAAGGAAAAACTGACTATCTCAACTTCCGTTTCATGCCGACTTTAAGAAAAGTTATATGTTTAATATAAGTGAGTTTGTCATTGTACAGTTTTTTTTTAAAGTTTTTTTTATTAAGAATAGTAATGAACCCCCACCATTCAAGCAATTGCTGCCCCCGAATTGCCGCTAATTTGAAAGTGCAAGTAAAATGCGCACGGCTGCACAGGCATTCGTAACGGTGCGTGTTCACTGGCTCGGAGATAAACGGAAAACAAAACGCTCTGCTTCTTTAATTTCTGCTCTGCTCGCTCCGCACCAATGGACGCACACCATAAGTGATTTAAACACGAGAGGGAAAAGAGGGAAAAATTCCAACCCTTTTTTCCTGCTTACACATTCGTGGGTCATATCCAATAAGTGCCACATGGGAGGAAAAAATCTGAATTGGCTCACTTGAACCAACCATGTAATGTAAATGTATCACTGAGAAACACTTGAGTCCTGCTCGAGTCGTCCTTGCGATGGAGGTTCAGGTTCAATAACTAGTTCTTCCAATGTTTCATCATCGGACTCGCGCTCGCATTGATATGGTAAAATCGGCGTCATTGTTAGTTACTGTGTTTAGTTTACGGTGCAGGAAGCCTCAGGACAGCACACGTTGTTATGGCAATGGGTGTTTTTGTTTTCAACGCGCGTGCTGTACGCAGTTAACCAATCACAACAGACTGAGCTGTCAGGCCAATCAGAGCAGAATGCGACCTTAGTGCTTGAACAGACACATATTCGCAAAATTGTCAAAATGCCTCTCTAGGGCGAGTATCCTCCTAAACGCAGTCACTTATGTTATGCAGTTACACTAATGTAAACTATTGAGAAAGAAAATGCGTATCATTTTATTGGATCAGTGCATTCAATCTTAAAGTGACAGCAGCCTAATACACCCGCTGATAGACATTAATGTTAATCAAACAACAAAATAAAAAGAGAAAATCTTTGTAGCTTTAACATAGAATAATTATATTTAATTTATACAGTTAAGAATATGCAGTGTTATTTTTACATTTGATTATTCAATTTCTGTACCTGAATACTTGTTAGACTTGCCTAGAAAAAAAAGCACTGTTTATTTCATTTGAATCAAATTTTTGTTTTATCTATGCTTGTAATTTATTATTTTCCTATGCATATTTGCTCCCCTACATTTTGTGCAATAATAATCTATTTCTGTCACAGTTTCTTCAAGTTAAACCGAACCTTTATTTTGACAGGTTGATGAGTTTGCGTGTGTATATGATGATAGTATGAATAGAGCCCAAGTACAGGCAAATCCCTGAGGAGAGCCTCTTTAAGCTAACCAATTGATCTGCATTTATCGACGAGATTTAATTTCCAATAGGACATTGAACTATAGCACTTGACAGAAAACTCTGAAGTTCCATTATAAACAATGTTTTGGCAGTTTTGTTAATAGCTGTAGTGCAGGAATGAATAGAAACAGTAAATGATATGGAAATGAGGTCATAATGTCGCCCACCATTGGCTCAGTGTTGACACTACATGCTACAAGACCAACATGCAAATAATTTTTTTGATACATAAATGTGTTGATTGTGCAATCGAGAGGGTAAATTATTTCTTTAGCAATTTGTGTAATTTATTCAGGGCTGTAAAAGGAACGAAAATGTCAAGAATCCAAAGCAGTGAAGTGCATACTTGAAGTACCAACACACACAAACCCTTATATAAATGTATCAACACCATAAAAGGCTTGTTAATTGCATAATGAAAAATTATGCAAGGCTTGTGGCAAAGTGTTTTATAGCCCTGTCAGTCACAGAGACCCTACCTTCAATTGCCAAAGGTTTTGTGGTTGCTAAGAAACTAGTAGAGCATTAAATGTATTTTAGCTAATGAAGAGTCCTACTGTAGGACCAAGGGCATCTATACTTTTCTGCATGCTTCACATTTTTTAGCTTTTTGTTTGTGCATTTGCATATGACTTTATTCGTCTGTACATCTCTAGATTTTAATGAACAGCTCAGGGTCTAGGGTGATTTTGTAATTCAGGTCTTTCTACATTGTATTTGTTCACACCAGCATCCTCCACCTACGTCTCTCCATCTATTAGAAAAGCACTTGATGAGTGTATTATGTTCTGTTCAATTGGCCGCTGTGACTCTTCTGACTGCTCTCGTCTGAAGCACTGTTATTGATCGGGCTGGGACGGTTACCGCAATACCGCGGTCACGTGACGCTTACCGCGGGTCTGAGCTCGTCACCGTCATCACCGCAAAAAAATAAAATAAAATAATAAACAGTTGCCTTCACATGTGTTCACGTTGTGTCTAATGACATGGATTCATTGATTCTAATGACATGGATGGTGTCTAATAACATTGTGTCTTACATGGATTCAAGGTTTTCTAAACAAAACTTATCATCAAAAGATGGAGCAAATCCGACCTTTCGCAAGTTGGGGAGCGCAAAGTTCCATGACACATAATAACATTCCATTCGTAGGCTGTTGACTATAACCCCTTATTTACACTCTGTGGCGCGTTACGGCTGCGACGCGGCTACCGGAGCTGATCGCGCCCACTCTAGTCAATGCTTGTGTTTACACCAGCCACGACGCGGCGCGTTTCAGAAGCGTCTCTCCGCGCCGCTTCGATAAAGATAGGCGCCTAGTCTATTTCCGACGGACGCCGCGTCCAAGCCAAAAAAAAAAAAAAAAGAACGAAAAAAGTCATTTTCAAAATAATGTGCAGACTCCCAATTATATTGCAAATGTCTTATAGCCTATAATTTGAAGCCCCAAAAGCAGGACCTCAGCTTTTAATTGCACGTGCTTATTTAACACAATTCTCTCACGTGAAGACCGCGTTTGTCAACCCTCGCGGAGTCGCGGCGAGTGCACAGCACCAGAGAGTAATCATGGGGGGGGGGGTTGAGGTTTAAAGCGGTTTATCGCTATACCGCGGTAATTTCTTGCTTTTCAACCGCGGTAAGAAAAAATCCATACCGTCCCAGCCCTAGTTATGGATAGAGTTCATTCTCAGTCTGGTCTCAACAGAAGTGAATATTACTAAATATAATAACTGTTAAATGCTTGTCCGCATTGGGTTTTGCATCTAGCCAGGCCAAATTGTTATTTTGGAAACCGTTTCCCAGATTCATTTTACTGAATCAAAAACATACAGTGTGACCAGTGTAGCCCAAATGATTCTCATGAACCGGTTCTTTTTAACGAATCAGAAACAAATAGTGGAACCAGTGTAGTTCAACCAGTTCCTGAGCAAATGATTCGTATGAACCAGTTATTTTTGACTGAATCAAAAACATACAGTGGAACCAATGTAGCCCAATGTAGACTCTTGTGAGCTTTTTTTTTTTTTTTAACTCAATCTAAAATATGAATATACAGTGTGATTGAACTGATTCTTTAACAAATGACACTTTCTTTTACTGAATCAAAAAATACAGTGTGACCAGTGCAAAGTCCCTTTAAGACAAGTCATTTCACTCGGCGGCCATCTTTGAAGCGCCTCTCAGGCATGCAAGTGCAGCTCCTATCTTTTTGATTGGGGAAAGATCAAAATCTCTAAAACTGTTCGCCAACGCTGGAATCATGACAGAAAACTAGATTTTTCAGGCTGGATCAAGCTAATGCGCATGCGTAGTGGAGGCGCGTGTCTGACTGATTAACGGCAGCCGCATCGACGCGATGACTTTACCAATCAGCAATTGGCTCTTATTTAGATGGCGCCATATTGAGCGTTGCACTTTGCACTTGACGCGTCTTGTGTAATTCTATAGGCTTTAACCAGTGTCCTCCAAACGATTCTTGACCAAGTGACTCTTATGAGCAGTTCAACAACAATAAAATACTTTTCGCAAGAATTTTAAAATTATATATTTATCTAAATGATCTCATTTGGCAGTGGAATTGTTTTCGAGAGCAGATTTGCGGGAAGTGGGGAGCAAATTTTCTTTTAGTGAAGAACACCTTTTCTTGTGCAGCGGAAGCAAATGAATGAATGTCAAATTCCTCCCTCAGATATTAGACCGATTATTAACAGATATATTTTAAATAAGTGGCAAGAAGAGTGGCATATGTGTAAGAATAATAAGTTGTATGCAACTCATCCGGAAATTAAAAACAGGACTTTTCTCATTTTTAAAACTAGATTCGATCAGGTGGTCTATACCAGATGTCGTATAGGTCACACAAGTTTGACCCATGCTTTTTTACTTAAAGGTGAAGACCCAACATTATGTATGTTTTGTAGGATTCCTTTAACTGTCAAACATATTTTATTAGATTGTCCTGGACTTTTTTATGAAGTTATTTCAGTTAAGGACATTTTTAATGAGATTATACCTGAAAAAGTTTTGGATTTTTTATCATATGTTAACTTAAATTTATTTTTTTGGAATAATATGACTTGCTGTTTATCTTTGTTCTGTTTTTATTGTATTTATATGATATTTGTGTTTTTGTAATAGAATTTTTGCCATGAAGATAGCTCTGATTGCTGACATGGCATTAAATAAAAAAAGATGATGATGATGATGATGTGCAGCGGAAGCTATTTCACCTTTTTTGGAAAACAGACTTCAGTCTGATTGGCTTTTACAATCCAAGTTCAATCATTTTTCCTTACATGATTTGTTGACATGAATTGTTGTTAAATCGCAATCTCAATTCAAAGACCCACGTGATCATATTCCTAAATGTCATTGATTCATCTGTCTATTAAACTTTTGACAAGTAGCTATGATCATAGCGAACATTAAAATCTGTGGTCTTCTTTCTAAGATCTTCTCAACCACACGGTATCATTATATCTGTGTTACTTATGTTTTAGGACTGGGGTAAAAGTTTAACCTTTATAGTTTCTGTGTAACCCTACACTTCAAATAAAGATTGCATCGATTACATCGTTACATCAGTAGATGGCGAAAACATACTGTTAAAAAGTTTATTTGCCATTGAATTAGTCCATTCAAGAGATTTGTTCAAAAACTGATTCATTTAATCATCCATTAAAACCGATTTTTAAAAAATAAATTAAAATGAACTAAATAGTTTTTACATTGACTGCCGCAATCATTTTGTAGTAACCTCTAGAAAATGTCATTGTACAGTTTAGTTGTTTATCCAGAATTGTGCAGCTCTAATGAAAACTATTTGTGCTTTAAGTTGCAACCATTCAAATGACAGATTGGGGCTCATTTTAGTCGTGTAGTGGTGTGTGTGTCTCAGAGGGGCGAGAGATAAGAGTAATTGATTGTGTTGAGTGCCCTCTTACAAAGACCCTGCCATGACTCAGTGCTGCTTACCTGCCATCACTAATAAGGCTGTAAAGAGGCTTGTTTGGACTGACTACCCACTGAGACACGGATCTTATGAGCAAGAGAGTAACTCGCCGCCTTGTGAACCGGCGGATTTTTTCCCCCTGCTGTAATTAGAGAGAGAGTGAGAGAGAGAGAGAGCAGATGGGATGGAGTGACAGCAAAACGCACCGCGTTTTGAAGGAGAAATGAGGAGGCGGCAGTGTTTTTACCTGCAATGCAGTTCTGGCTTTCCCCAGCCAATCAGAGCGCATGGCACCGAGAGGAGGGCGGGCTCTTGTTGCTGACGGCAGCAGAGAGAGAGAGAGGGAGAGAGAGAGAGAGCGCTCCTCAGCATTCAGCCTCGCTGTGCATCAGTGTGCACTGAGGTGGCCCTCCTCTGCCTCTGGTACATGGCTCTGTCTCTGGCCTGCAAGCCCCTGTTGCCTTCATTAGCACTGTCTCTCATGGGCATCCGCGCGTCCTGTAGGTAAGAAGCAGAGTTGCACTCCTGTCTGTGTCTGCGCTGTCTCAAAAGCATGTGTCTGCTTTACCATGTGTTTGAGAGCTTTGATTTGATTTGTGACGGACAATTTGATTAATATAGTTGTTGTTTGTGTCATGGTAATTTCCTTCGTGTTCAGAGTATTTGTCCTTTTGCATGTTCGGAGTTTTAAAAGGAAAAATAATGGAGTTGTTTAATTAAGTGAGTTTAGGAAACAGTTTATTCCTGTTTTTATATACAGTTTTATATATATATATATATATATATATATATATATATATATATATATATATATATATATATATATTAAATAAACTATAGGCTATATTTACTCATTTGGAAAAATTATGAGAGTTGCATTATCATTATTTCTGCCGATAAGTATTTGTATAAATGACAAATAAATATTTGTTCTTGCAATGTTTTATTTGCATAATAAAAGGAAATAATTTTGTTATATGTAATAAATGTCATTATACAAACATTTAGTGGCAATTTAGTGACTGCTATTCAAAACTGTATTCATGCAGTTTATTCATGTAATGCAAAGAAGAAATATAAATATTTCAGGGTTTTTCCTGGATCAAAAATGGTCTTCAGTAGTGGCAGAGGAACAGAGTCATCCACACACACACACACACACACACACACACATTACAACCCCTGGGAACTGCGAGCCCAGCATTGACAATATATCCAAAATATTATTAACTTATTCTGCTTATTCATGAAATAAAAAATAATCACTGTCAGGACAGATCATAAAACAAGAACTAATGTATTTCTAAAAATCTGTATATGTATAAAGTCATTGAGTGACTGATTTAAAAAGTTAGTAATGAAATGAACATCGAAGTACACTTTACATAGAAAAAGTGGCAGGTCTATAATTTTACAAACTTAATGCACAGATAATTTAACTTGACTTATTTTTGACTTGTTTTGTTCCGTCCATTGCTATGGTTATCACTGTCAATCACGTGTTTAAATATGGTTGTCTATCCGGAAACTTTGCAATGTAACAGCATGAAAAATATAAAGGATTATATACAGAAAGCGAGCAAAGATTGCTGCCATTATAATCATTATAATCACAGAAGCTGTCAATTGTAACATGAGGTACACAAAGCTCCCGTTATAATCAATGAAGCTGTTTACAATATGCAATGAATCTCTTATTGACATCATGTTTATAGTTTGTTAGTTATAATGAAATGATTCGCACATATGCAGCTCACTAAACAAAAACTCCTCCATTGAGCGAATTCTGATTAACTTAAACGCATCTGATTGGTCATTGCATTTAACTTAAAGATGTCAATGTCCTTGAAGGAGCTGCTTAAAAAGTGCATGGTGGAGACGACCTGTGTGAAGTTTATCAGATTAAATCCAGCCACCTTGAAGTGTCTGACTGGGATAAACTGAGACAGAAGGGGAGATGAAAGCAAGGGAGACGTGTTGAATGAGTCATCAACAGATCATCACTGTTTTGTGCACCTTCACCTTTGTTGAGATTTGTACGGGGTCAAGCTGGACCCCAGATTGCGTGTTAAAGCAAAGCCACTGCAATGGTGGGGTTTGAAGTTGCCAAGATCCTCTACTGACGGCAACATCAATGCAATCAGTGACTTTTACCAGAGCAAAACCACATGTGTCAAAGGCCATATGAAGCAGGTTTTGCGCTGAATGAAATCGATTTAAGCAACCTTCTTTTACTTTGGGCTCCGATACTGCAATGCAGTCCGCAACCACTGAAAACACTGGTAGGACTTTTCACAGCTGGGCATTTCTGTTCCTGGAAGAGCCAGATTGTTTTGATGCATGCGTGAGTTACTCTGACACAAGACAAGAGAATGTCAGACGTGTTGTGGTTTGTCGTGTGGGCTGGAGAAGTTCTGAAGGCTGTTCTCTGTAATAAGAGTGAATTTAACTCTCTGTGCGCCAAACGTTTCTCCTCCCACTCACGACGCTCACACACGGACCAACACTCATGCACAGACACACACAGCCCCCTTGTTTTTCTCATGCCGAATGTTATGAAGGATGCCATGCATCAAGAGGCTAGTGAGGTGAAGTTTTGGTTTAGATGAATAGTCCAGGCTGGTTGCTAAGGCTTGAGGCTTTTAATAGAATCCTCCCTCGCTGAAAAACAACTTAAAGTAATGGAGGGAATTATGGAAATGTGATTCATAGGCTGGATCTGGAAGAGGCGATAAGAAAATAGCCTCTTTGATGCAACCTCTCTGACCACCTGTCACCTGTGATGTAGTTAGCCTGGCTTTATAGTAAAGCGATTCAAGAGAATTTCAAAGATTCACAAACTTACTGTACACAAGCAACTGGTTCTTCCTATGAAGTTCCCAATGGACCAACCTGATGCCTTACTTTGTTTTCAAGTGGTCTGATAAAGTCTATTTTGAATAGATAGAGATTAGAAAAATCATATTACTGTAGTCAAAATAAAATGACCCAGACATACATTCATTATGATTTTGTAAGCTCTTGTCATTATTGTGTGCAGCATGCATCAGACTGTCTGTAGGCGTGCTGTCTGAGGCTATAAAAGCAATACACTGTCGACTTGAGATTAAGCAGAATTTAAGTGCCGTGTGCGATATGACGATATAGTATGGACGATATAAAAAGTCTATTGTTTCATATTATGCTCTATCGTTTATATCATGGTGTTGCAAAAAACATTCTTTACGACAAAACTTTTTCATCATTTGGATGACTGCAATCTTACACTCCAACCATGGGGATGCAGAGTGAAGGGGAGACAGAACCGGGTGACCCGAGCAGGAGAAGGACCAGCCAAGACAAACCGAGGAGCTCGCTCCTAAACAAGGGGCGCATGGTTAACTTTCTATATGTTTGGTTGACTCTTTTTATTTTGATAATGAACATGCTGCGATGTCAAATTAGCAATGTCGGCGCGATCACAGGAATTTTTGTCCTTCTGAGGAGCTTGTTACTCATACGGATAGGAGCAAAAAATTATTCAAAACTGTAAAGCTTTTGTAAAACACATAAAACAAGCACGATGCCGTTTTCTGCCGTCTCAGTTTCCTTTCTGTGAACTTTGAACCCCGTCGCATAAACCGAGAAAAAACTTTAATTTAGTTAATCTGTAATTATTTAGGTGAAATAGCCTATATTTTGCGTATAGGCCTATATATTAGTTTTATATATTAGTTTTATTCTGTTTCCTCTGTGCACAGAAGAGCTTTAAGTGCGTGATGTGACGTTGTGTGAATCAATGTTCTGCACTATCCTGCAAATTTTTGCTGGTTTCAAAAAACAAAAAGTTGCATATTACCTGCTATTCATTTACCACTGAAATGTAGGCCTAATTGTTTGACATTTAGTGACATATACAGTATATCCTCGGGAGAACTAACGCCAGCGCATTACGACTTACCTATGATGATTGACAGCTGAGCGCGGGGCATTTCACTCACGTTGATATCGGCTATTGCATCAATATCACATTTGCACAGTCTGTAGTCTCTGTACTATTTGAATTTGTGATTGGTTGACTGCCAAATTAAAATATTTAACAGAACGATAAAATAACGTTAATAACCAGTTAATGGCCATTTCAAATAGGCCTCAGTGTGTCAGTTCAGAATGATTACATTTGATTTTGTTTCCGTTTCTGGTTCTGTTCCTGTCAAAATTTCATTCGTTTGTTTTCGTTCATTGAACAGATTCGGAGCCCTGATTGCTGCCACATTTTAAACTTCAAAGTACAATGTTTACATTTTATATAGCCTATATACATTTTTTATGTTGGGCCTGTAATCATTTGTTTTTGAAAACTTTTATATTTTATTCATATTTTATATTTCTACATTCTTAAACATTTGCCCAGAAGTTCTAAATAAAGGGAGAAAAATAATCACATATGAATGAGTACATTTGAGTATATATTTAATATATATATATATATATATATATATATATATATATATATATATATATATATAACTATTATTTGATTGAATTTACAGAAAAGGTACTATATTCTGATATATATCGTTATGGGGATATTAGATGACTTATATCGTGATATGATATTTTGGTCATATCGCCCAGCCCTGTTTAACAGTAGATTACATCCCCCTCCTGCATATCCTCTATTGCTTCCTGCCAGCTTAAACAAACAGATTAATTATTACTTGCTTTAATTTTATTATTGCGCTTTAAAGGATCAATGGATTTAAGTAGAACAGTGGTTTTGAGTCCTGGAGAATCCAAAATGTGCAGTTCCAGGTTACTTCAGGACTACAACTGAGAGCCACTGAATTAGAGGATTCAGTGTTTCTGCTGGTTCTGATAACGTTTCTTGACTGAAGAATCAGTTGTCAGCACATGTGCCGGCCCTTTGTGTTCCTGAATTTCTATATACTAGCCAAAAAGGTTCTTCCAGTCCTCTAGACTCTGTAGATATCCATGAACTTGCCTCTTGCATTCTAAGCAGGTTTTGCCACAAAACGAACAAACCTCAACTCACCTTGACGTCTTTACCAGTGAGAATTGTATTCTTATATCTTATATATTCTTATATAAATGTATATCTTTATTAAGGCTATAGCCTTCATCATTTTCATCATCATTTCGATTTTTTTAGTGTGCAACTTTGCATGAGCATCTTGTATTATGAGTAGTAAATCCCTGACTTGATCAGATTTTTTGTCTGTTTTTTATTCAATGGTCAAATGCCAGTCGGATGAGAATTTGTTGAGTGTTGTAGAGACTGCTTTCTTACTGTGGTGAATAAGGCACTCAACCCCATGTTTCTCCTGAAGTGATTCATTGCTGGACCCAGTTATTGTTTTCTGGTCAGATTATTTTTATATGTGCTTTACATTCCATTTGCTGATAGCAGTGTAATTGATTTGCTTTTATAGAAATTTGCATAAGAGTCTACATATACAAGACGTCAACGTGAAATTAAATTCATGCTTTCTATTTAAAAAAAAAAAAAAGCATGTTATTGATCTTAGTGTGTCTTCATGATGCCTTGATCTTCCAATCTTCTCCAATCATTTGGTCCGTTTAAACCCCGCCCTTTCTTACAATCAACAAAGCTCTCATTCAGATCTGCCGCCATCCAGTCAACAATCAATGTATAAACATCACAATATGAAAGATCTATCGCTACTTCCGTTACATTGCTAATTTAAAGCTGAAGTGTGCAATTCATTTTGATGCAAACATTCTTTCTTTTAGCCCAGTTAAATATGCTGAGACAAGTATGGCCCTGTCCCAAATGGCACACTTCATGTCCGTTGAGTCCACAAGACCATAGAAAATGACCATGTCATTTTAGGTTTCAGAAGGGGGCTCACGAGCACCACCTTCTGCACACTTTCGCCGAGCCCACACTGAAGTCCTCTCCGTCGGCAGACTTCTACCCAACAGTCAAAGTCGTGTTACGTCATGAAAGTGTGGACTCGGAGGAAGATTGCAAGGGCTTAGGGTGCCATTTGGAGCAGAGCCTAAAAGTAAGCCATTTGTAGGCTATAGCAACTCTGACTTAACCAGTGGCGTGAGTTTGGGTGGGGATATCTGTATGTTCCACCAATGTAAAAGTTAAATGGACAAAAAAATCCCCCTACTCTTTAAAATTGAATCAAACATGCATTGTTTTGATTCTTAGTCTTGGTTGTGGTGAATATTTGCTCTTTGAATAATTATGCCTTAGGTCATCAAAATAACAGGCAAAAATAACCAGTGTCCTGTCCACACAGCACTGAAAGGGCAGGCGAATATTTAGACTGACACCAATGAAATGCAAGGCATTCTGTTATTTCGACTGCTTTGTGCTGTGTAAGCTGACAACAGTAGAAAATAGGACCACCCACAATCTCTCCAGACGTTTGGCTTTCACGGTCTTTATCCATCCCTCCTGCAACAGATCCGTTATCTGAAGACAGACCACATTTTCATGGTTTCCACAAACTAAACAGTGGTTAGAGGTCTTTCTTCATATCAAAACATATTTATAAAGAATAATACATTTATTAGTAGTAGTATTAATCAAGGATTTTTATTTTATTTAATTTTAAATGAAGAACTTGACTGCTCTCCCATTGCATGACTCGAAATGCTGTTCAATGATGCACTACTCTGAATGAAAGCAAATCTCTGCATCCATGTTGGAACAACTAGAGGAAAGCTTTTCCAGAAAAGTTGAAGCTCTTGAGGAGGACACACTCCATATTAATGCCCGTGACTTTGAACTCCAAACCCAAATGTGCTTCAACAAGCACTAATGGGTGTGGTGTCAGGGTGGGCACGTTGTGCACATTCACCCTAGACTACACATCACTTCAATTCTATATGTCTGCAGTAAGTTGCGACATTGCTTGGCAACAGCAAATAACTAAACTCCGAATCACGTTGTTCTCATCAAAACTACTTTATAACAAGTCCTTCCTTGTTTGAGAAATGCCCCGCTCTATATTTTCGCATCCCTCCATGTAGGTCCTGCCCACTGATTGCCACACAAATATATCTAGCATAGTATAAATGATACAGCAGAATCTCTACTGGTTGATGCATTTCTGGCATGCAGAAGTAAACCACTTGAAAACATGTGATTTCTTTAACTTGCGTATTATTTCAGTGTCTTGTCTCATTAACTGCGGTGCAGGGAGATGTTAAGTCTGCAGTGATCTCTCTGCGTTAATTACTGTCGGCACTCAGATTACCGTTCCAGTCATTATCTTTTAATAAATGTGTGTCTTTGAAATGTTTGAACTTACTGAATGATAATATAAGAACTTTTTATATAAGAAAAGGTTTTTGTCATTACACTCTTTCTAGAAGCAAAACGTGATTATTCCACGCAGAGGTCGCGTTAACCAAAACATTTTCTCATTGACAGATTTATTAAATTTTTTTAGCAGTGACAGAACAATCTGAAGGCCATCCGTCATTTTGACATTACACTGAGGGTGATGTTTTGTAATTTGTTGCTGGGTCCCTGCGGGTCCTTAACAAGTCTTAATTTCAGTTTGATCAAATTTAGGGCCTTAAATGGTATACAAATGTTTTAATTATCATTTTATGAGGTCTTTAATTTGAGGATGGAAAAACAGGAATCGCAATGCAGTATATTGTGATTATTACACTTCAAAAGGCTATCATTGAATTAAATGCGCTTCATTTTCAGACCATTATTATATTGAATAAAACAAGTTTTCAGGATTTTAAACTTTCAGTTACCTTGTTTTTTCTGGTAAGCAGTATTAAGTCCTTGTTGAATGTTAAAGGGGTCGTCAGATGGCCATTTTCCACAAGCTGGTATGATTCTTTAGGGTCTTCATGTAAAGTTTGTAACATACTTTGATTAAAATTCCTCAATGGTTGTGTAAAACAACACCCTTTTACCTCCTCAAAAACAGCTCTGTTCACAGCGACTCGTTTAGGTGCATGTCTCTTTAAATGATAATGAGCAACTGCTCACCCCACCCCCTCTTCCATGAGGGGTGTCGACACACGACTGCCTTGCCGGACAGTATACAAATGGCCGAGGGTGGAAATATGCTAATACGGGACAGTCCGTCAGTGATCGTGGGCGGAGTATGAGCAATATGCTCATCATATTGCTCAGAAAATATGAGTACTCCTTAAAAAAAAGGAGTGAATGGATTTTTTTTTCATTAAAGCTGCCGTCGGCAAGTCTGGCAGATTGGGTCGATTAGCCAAAATTTTGAATGTTTACAACTCTCATGCCCCTCCCCACTACCAGCGAGCACCCTCCCATCGAGGTCGTGCTCGTCAGTGCGTCACTGTGCGTGTGTACCTGATTTTCTGTGAACGCGTCCGTCTCTTCAGCATCTATCAACACCATGGACTCGGAGGTAGGCTGCCCTGGCTAATCTATCCATAGATAGCAATAACCGAGGAATTGGAAGCTTGTTAGTAGATTTTCTCTCCGCCATCACGCTTCATGCAATCTCCAGGCGAACTTCAGGCGTGGCGTGTGCATGTGATATTAACGTGCGCGAGTGAGGGGGGATCTGTGGCGTGTGCACGACCTGTGATTGACAGTCAGATCTCACACCCCCCTGCGCTGATTGGACCTGATGAAGCGGGAGCGCTGGATTTTTGCAAAACAAATAACACGCTCCAGGTGGAGTTAGAAGCTCGGGTTTTTTTCTAAAAGCACCTTATTTATGTTGTTCTGTCGGATTATAGTGTCGATTACACTGAATATGATCAAAAAAATGTTGCCGACGGCAGCTTTAAATGGTGGTTGTCCACACACTGCAAAGACATTTAAATGCAAACACCATATAAAAGAGAGTTTTGCATCCGATGACCCCTTTAACATTCAACAGTCCCTGTCAACTTGTTTGTGTTTTATGCTATCAGATTGCGATCAGTTCATGAGATCGGACATATTAAGTGGCTACCGATCAAGTCATAGAATGTGATTATCTGCCAATGCCAATCTGTGGCCGATGGATTGGAGCGTCCCTGAGAATCTAAAACATCTGTCTATACCAGGCATTCTCAACCCTGGTCCTGGAGGGCCACTGTCCTGCAGAGTTTAGGTCCAACCTTGATCAAACACACCTGAGCCAGCTAATTAAGCTAATTAAGCCTTTCAGGATTACTGGAAAGCTACAGGCAGGTGAGTTTGATCAAGGTTGGACCTAAACTCTGCAGGACAGTGGCCCTCCAGGACCAGGGTTGAGAATGCCTGGTCTATACCCTTGACTAATGACCGCCTTAAGGAAACTTAGTCACAATGAAATCAAAATGGACCATTTTTCATGGAATATTGAGGTGTTTATTGTAAATGACTTATCCGTGCACATCTTTTTTTCTTTTAATTCATGTGCCCTCATAATCTTTAACCAAAAATATTTCTTCTCAAAAACGCATCTGATGACGTGGCTGCTGTGCTTCAACATCTGCTCTGCTCTGAGCCAGGAGTGTGTGTGTGTGTGTGTGTGTGTGTACGTACATACAGCTCTCCCCTCTGACCAGCGTAGCATTCATGCATACCTCCACTAATTAACTCCCTCTAGCACAGCCTCTAATTATCTGGGATCTGGCTAAATTAATTGTTTTCTGGTGTAACACCCTCCATGTTCAGCCCTTAGCACCAACTACACAATCGGTTTGGACTAATAACATGTTCATTAGAATACATGGTACTGTTTTTTAGCTAACTGCAAAGTTTGCTTGCATCAATCAAAAATTAATCAACTCAAGTGACAAGAGCAGAATTTGTAAATCCCTGGGATCTGAAGTCGATGTTTGCCGTGTATTTGTCGCAGGTGGCGCCTTCATTATTGAAATACTCATTGACGCATGAAGCGCAAAATTGATTCAGTTGGCAAGCAGACAGAGATAACCGTTTCTCAATTAAACAATTTCATGTTTGTGAGAACAATCTGTGTTGCCTGGGATTTTTGTGGAAAAAGCTTCTGGGATTTGTGGAAAAAGCTTTTCCTCTACTCTGGAGTCAGGCTGTTCTGATTAACTGCATTTATTCATCATTCTTGCACATTTCACTCTCAACCTGTTTATTTAGACCAGAATCTTGATGTATAGCTTCACATTTTAAAACTAACAGAAACAAACCTGACGTGTGGGATCTTCAGCGCATTTAATCCGCTGCTTCAGACATTCTTTGCGCATTGTTCACGAGCCATATCGAGAATTCAGAAAGTGTCCTTGTAAAAGCTTATGTTATTTTGGACTTGCTTCGAACTTCCAAGCCGCAGTCGAGAGCCCAGTTTAGGATGCAGAAAATTGCCAATTGCTTGAGCGAGAGATTACGCTACGCAGCGAGGCTAGCTCATCAGCGGGAACGGCACAAAGCCGCATATCTAATCGCATTAATGCTGGTGCAGCCAACCAGTGGAAATAACACAGCAAGTAGCATGATATTGAAAAGGTCAATGAGATATTCAGAGACAATGCAGGTAGAATTCATGAATCAAGTCTATGATTAAAACAATCAGATTGGCAAAATTGCTCTGAATCTTGGCACAAGCCCCTTCGACCTACTATTATTATGACATGGTGACAGGAGATGGATGATTAAAATGCTCTCATTCAAATGTACTTTATCTTTTTATTGCAATTACAAAATAGGCATAGGAATTGATGTAGTAAGTTTAAAAAAAAATTATATATATAAAGTGTTATAAATTATATTCGTACTTGTCTGGTAAAGCAGGAGTGACACTTTCATTAAATATTTTCGAAATATTATTCTTTAAAATATCATATTTTGTGCTCCACATGAGAAAGAAAGGTCTGGAATGACATGATGGTGAGTAAATGATGACATAATTTTCATTTTCGTATGAACTATCCCTTTAAGTTTGCTGCAGCAGCGCGACTCAAAAAGACTGACTTCTTTATGATCTCGCTTAGCTTGACGCCTCTTAAGATTTCCTTCACAGCTCCCGCTGAGATACTGTGAACCAGAGAAGACAGACTCTCTTATTCTGCAATAACCCTTCGGTTTGCACCTGCACTGATTTATAGGCTTCATAAATGTCTGACCCTCACACTAGAGAAGCCCCTGTGGACATCCATAGATGCAGTAGCAAAATAATGGTGGTATTAAATTGTGATCGCAGCAAACCCCACAAAGGATTTTCAATTATCGCCAATAACAGCATTTTAAAGGCATTGGATAATATTTGGCATCTAGAATGAGATGTGTGAAGATGTTTTGGCCGGAGCCAGAGGTGGCCGTTGTCGCATCTGTTTTCTAACGATAAGCTTTGGTTCTTCCAGGCCTGATCCCCACCCGAGGGGAGCCGCGCAGCAGCCTGACTCCCTGCAGGAGCAAGATGAGGAGATCTTGGGCTCAGATGATGAAGAGCAAGAGGACCCTAATGATTACTGCAAGGGTAGGAGTCCTGCACTCACAGTACTGGGAGAGATTCATGTGGACAGTCAAAGCATATTATATGCATATACAGTGTTTCCCACAGGATTTTGTGAGACTGTGGTGGGTGGACCTCGTTCCCTCTAGGGGAGGGGAGGGTTAAATTAATCAGTCTGGTGTTCACTTTGAGGTCCAGCCCATGTTCAGTGTGCAAATTGAACAAAGTGAATTGACGTACTGTACCTTCTTAACTTCTGACTTAACCTTCTTTTAAGTTGTGATATAGTGTCTCAGTCTATGTTACATTCACACTGGTGTTTTAGAGAGTGAAACAATTAGAATATGATTATAATAATAATAATATAGTAATTAATATTATTTGTATTATTATTCCTATAGCAGTGATAGCCATATATTGTAAAACAAATGCACTGTAAAAAAAAAATATATATATACCGTATTTTCCGCACTATAAGGCGCACTTAAAAGCCTTTAATTTTTTCAAAAAACGACAGTGCGCCTTATAATCCGGAGCGCCTTATATATGGATCTGGCGCCTTATATTAATGTCTGTAAAACAACCGCTGACTTAAACCTTGTTTATACTTTCGCCTGGCACCGGAGCGCGAGCCTCCGCTGACTGAGCGCGCACCTCCCCAAACAGACGAGGTATTTATACTTGACGCAACTGTTTTGTTTTAGACTGAACACCAGACCATACAACTGATTTAGACGCGCAAACTGGGTGCCGGTGTGATGAGATGTACTAATATCCGTCTGCTCGGGCAGATTCGGCTCAAAGTCGTGCATCTTCGGATGCGGAGGCGCGCGTGCTGTTACAATGACGTCATTTTGACGCGCGCGTGCCTCCGCATCCGAAGATGCACGACTTTGAGCCGAATCTGCCCGAGCAGACGGATATTCGTTTTTTATTACCTTCGCGCTCATGCGGACGCGTCGAGTATAAACAAGGTTTTACAGCTCAGCCACTTGTTTTTTCATATTTTTTTGCAAGTGGTAGATCTTGGTTTACATTTGGACTTTGGATGTGATCTTAGGCTTGAAAAGGTTGGTGACCACTGCATAACGCAAACCCAGTCAAACGTTTGACTGCAGTATCTTCTATTCTATGCGCCTTATAATCTGGTGCGCCCTATATATGAAAACAGTTCTAAAATAGGCCATTCATTGAAGGTGCGCCTTATAATCCGGTGCGCCTTATAGTGCGGAAAATACGGTATATATATATATATATATTTCACTTACGGTACAGTAGGGAAATTGCAATACTTTTGTCCTAATTTCTACATTTGCAGGAGAAAACCCCTTGAGCTTTTATTTTGACGGAAACTGCGTTTGAGCCTTTTTTTTTTTTTTTTTTTGGCGGAAAACTAGACTTAAAACGTAAAAATGTGTCTCATTACAAATAGAATGAAATGCTGTAAACATCTCCCCACAAAAATGTTGGAAATTATGCAAATGTGAAAATGCATAACTGTTTGCCCGCTACGTTCCCAAATGCATGCTAAACTCACAGCACATGCAGAGATGGAGTTCACTGCATTCATTCACTGTGACCTGAGCCGTTCTGAGACGCAGGAAGCACAATGTGTGCACTTCGATTATGTTTATTCAAGGTGATATCGCGCTTTTAGTTTTTTTGACCGATACTTTGCCAAAGCAATGGCACAAAGCAAGGCTAGAGACTTTTATGTTATTATGAGAAATTTTATAATATTTTCGGTTCATTATGAAACTGTGGTGGGTCAGATTAGACTCAGCGCCGCCACAGTCTAGGTAATTATTTGGAAAACACTAGTATCAGGACTCAAAATAATTCTTTGCCACACTTGGCTATAGGGCTGCACAATTAGTCAAAATAAAATCAAAATCCCGATATGGTTTAGTGTGATTATAAAATCACAAAGGCTGCGATTTAATGAAATTAATGATATGCGCTGCACATTATAGATTGATGCGCAGCACTTATCTTTTTGCACACAAGCAACTCATGATCCAGTGTTTTCAGTGACTCGGAGTGGCATAATTCTCATTTGGGTCACTTATAAACAACATGCGCCTCCCATTACACCAGATCTGGAATGAGAAGCATTTATAAATCTGCTGTCTGCAAATGAGAAACTTTAAGGGTTTCCTGTGGTATTCAGCCAAAATAAAAGCTTACCTGTTTAACGTTTGAAAATTAAGAAATTAAGACATAAAGATTAGTATTGTAAGCTTACAGCTGTACTGGAAAAAATATATATTATTTGTATTAATATTATTTACAATTAAAAATATAAAAAGTTGATTTTATTATTGTTTTTATTACATTCTAGATTATTACAAATGCAATTTTTCTTATTTTGTTTAATATTTTTATGCAATAAAAATCATTATAATAATCCTAATAATTATTATCATTATTTTATAGTCATATTAATACATAATCACAGTATGATTTTTATTGCCAAATTGTGCACCCCTCAAACAAGCACAGCAAACCTGGAACTTGAAAAGCATGCATAGGTATTAGAGTCGCAGTTTTTATTGGAATAAATAGTTCAAACAAAGTAAACATTTAAACAACCAACAACCAAAGTAAACAACCAAGATCAAATCCCAGGTTGGGTTATAATGGGGGATATTTAGTTTCTCTGAAAATCAGTTTGATATACAAATGATATCAGTGAATAAAGGTCATGAATAATTAATTGATGCTCTTAAATTCATTTGTATGACATTTTACAACATGAATAACCTTGACTTGATCATAAAAATCAAATCCTCTCCATTATATACAGGAAAAACTTAGAAAAATTAGAATATCGTGCAAAATTTTGTGTATTTCAGTAATTATAATTAAAAGGTGAATCTAATATATTTAGTATATATAACTATATACATATGCATGATTATACTTTTCAGAGGGCTGACATTTCTGTATTTAAAATCCTTTTTTTTTTATTGATTTCAAGTAATATTCAAATTTTCTGAGATTTTCTCAGCCATAATCATCAAAATTATAACTTTTGCACGATATTCAAATTTTTTGAGTTTCACCTGTAATTTTCTTGTTTTATTTATTTGTTTTCTGCATGTCTCTGCATGTTGCTCTCACCACATGTTTTTTTAAAGCATTAAGCAAGCAGCGATGCGGTTTTGTTGAATTATTTTTCTTCTTTAGAAACAATAATTAAGGATTATGCCAAACTTCTCAAAGTTTTCTTTTTGAAGTCTTTGAAGAAATGTATTCAATTAATTGTTTGTATGAATTGTATTTTTGAATAAATCGATAGAATAACCAGTGTTCATTTTGTACCCTGATTCTCAAATAATTCCAGATGTTTTGTTTCTAGCAGTGTTTTCTAACCACCCCAACATGTTCTAGGTGGATATCACCATGTGAAAATAGGCGACCTGTTCAACGGACGGTACCACGTAATCCGCAAGCTGGGATGGGGTCATTTTTCCACTGTTTGGCTTGCTTGGGACACACAGTATGTTCACTTATACCTGATGGTTTTTCTCTTTCAGTAACACCATTTATGTATTTGAAGTATGTGTACTTGGAGGTAATGTATTGTTTTGGTTGCAGAGGGAAGCGTTTTGTGGCCATGAAAGTGGTTAAGAGCGCAGAGCACTACACAGAAACAGCACTCGATGAGATCAAGCTCCTGAGAGCGGTGAGTTACCCCGACGCCAGCGCTGCCATAGAAAACAAGACCATTTACTGTCAGATGAATTTGAGAGTATGCCACACTGCGGTGGAAAAAAGTGATTACCGTATTTTCCGGACTATAAGTCGCTCCGGAGTATAAGTCGCATCAGTCAAAAAATGCATCATGAAGAGGAAAAAAACATATATAAGTCGCACTGGACTATAAGTCGCATTTATTTAGAAATTTATTTCACCAAATCCAAGACCAAGAACAGACATTTAATCTGGAAAGGCAAGTTATTCAACTACACAGAACAACAGGCTGAATAGGTGTCCGGTATGTTAACGCAACACATTAACAGTTATTCAGCTACACAATAGCATAAAGAACATATACCTGGGAGGCTGAATAGGCTAAATTAACATAAGCCAGCGAGTCCAACAAGCAAGTTACCAGTAAACAAGTTCACCAAGCTCCCGCGATCTCATTCCACATCATTTTCTTCATCCTTGGTGTCGCTTTTGAACAACTCCGCCAACTAGAGCGCCCTCTCGCGGCTGTAGACGGTAATGTTTTCTCTTGGTTCATCTCAGTCTGAATTAATTTTGATATATAAGTCGCACCTGAATATAAGTCGCAGGACCAGCCAAACTATGAAAAAAAGTGCGACTTATAGTCCGGAAAATACGGTAAGTCAGTTGTAGCCAACATGGCCTGAGGAAAGTAGTTTCATCGAATGAGAACACGGTTTGTTTCGTAACAAAC
Source organism: Leuciscus leuciscus (assembly GCF_965113295.1). Classification (NCBI taxonomy): domain Eukaryota; kingdom Metazoa; phylum Chordata; class Actinopteri; order Cypriniformes; family Leuciscidae; genus Leuciscus; species Leuciscus leuciscus. Next base: position 29,846,496 of record NC_138747.1, on the reverse strand, counting down.
CAAAGAAAATGGTTTTGAAATGTTGCCTGTAAATCTGAGAGTTATTTTCTGGTGGATTCAGGTCAGGAACACAGACCAGAATGATCCCAGCAGGGAGAAAGTGGTGCAGTTATTGGACGACTTCAAGATCTCAGGCGTGAACGGGACCCGTATCCTTTCAGTACTGCGAACACAGCCTACACACATGCATAAATCATTTGAGACATCCACAGGTGTGTTTCTAGTGTACTCTATATTTGCTTTTAGGCACAGTGTTCAGCTGCCGCTCGATCTCTTGATCCACAGCTGTGAGACTCGGCGCTCTGCCCAGATTCAGTTCAGCTCGCTCTCTTATTTGTGGAGAACAGCTCGCAGTGAGCTGGAGCTTTTGGCTCGTGTTCCCGGAAGAGCTGGAATTTGTTCTCCGGAGATATGTTCAGCATCATTTCCCTTTAACATGCGCTGTCAGATGTGTGTATGGTGTTTGAAGTCCTCGGCCACCATCTGCTGAAGTGGATTATTAAGTCCAACTACCAGGGCCTGCCGCTGCCGTGTGTCAAGAGCATTATACGACAGGTGCAAATCTTTCATTCATTGTCATTTAGTTTGGTTGTACAGAAAGTCAAATGCAATTCACAACTCTCTCTCTCTCTCTCTCTCTCTCTTTCTCTCTCTCTCTCTCTCTCTCTCTCTCTCTCTCTCTCTCTCTCTCTCTCTCTCTCTCTCTCTCTCTCTCTCTCTCTCTCTCTCTCTCTCTCTCTCTCTCTCTCTAGGTTTTGCAAGGCCTGGACTACCTGCACACCAAGTGTAAGATCATTCACACTGATATAAAGCCAGAGAACATCCTGATGGATGTGAATGAGGCGTATGTCAAGAGACTGGCGGCGGAGGCCACCGAGTGGCAGAAATCTGGAGCTCCGCCTCCCTCTGGATCCGCAGGTGACCCCAAGATCTCCTCTCAGATATGCAAGAGAAGCAACGTTTAGATTATTAGTAGAGTTCCCACTAAGGGTCAGTAATCAAGCACAAATGCTGCCGAAATATATAAAAATACCCCAAATATTGAAATGCTGTTTCATATTTTTATATTGTATTTCTTGAAGTTAGTTTATTAAGTTTGCAAAGTGCATAAAAAAAGTTCAATATTTGTATAAAAATTATCATTTTCCATCCTTATTTTTACTCTCTACTTGACATCCACTGATGGTCTTGCATGACATCTTTATCTTCATCTTTATCACGCCTGTGATTGATGGACCGACATGAGTTGTTCAAAGAAGGGTAGAAAAGAATAATTCATATTTTAAACTGGTTTAAAGGTTTGAGTTCTGAAACTTGCAGTATGTTTGTATTGTAGAGTATTTGTGAATTTGATTTATGCAAAGACCATAACTGTTTAAAAAAATGTTTTTGTAATATGATGAATGTATATTACACATAACATTTTAATGTGAAAACTGGAGTAATGATGCTGAAAATTCAGCTTTGATCTTAAGAATTATAAAAAAATATATAAATAAAATGAAGAAACGACGTACTGCCCCCAAACTGAATGGTACAGTAATGTATAAACAATAAAAATATCTAGTTATTCTTAATCTTTTTATTAGCTAGAAATCACAAATAACTGGAAATGCAATGGTCTAAAACCTTGTATTTAACATTTCAGCTGGGTCAGGGAGTTTATGAATGTTCTGTTACGTACAGTATATTCTTATTGATCAGATTTTTTACATGAAATCGTTGTGGTGCCGTCTAGGTTTATTTCGCTGTAACTTCCATTCACCTCCTCTTGACAGATCAGCATTGAACATCTCCATTGATACATTATTCAGAGTGACGTAAAGTCTGCGGGATGTTTCTAAATGGAGAGCAGTGACTCATGTGCTCCTCCAAACAACTGAAGGATGACAAATTCCCACAGTGTGAATCTCTGGAGAAGCTCATGTGCTCTACTTTTGAACTCTTGTGTAGCTACTGAGAAATGTCCAGCTTTCATGACGTTGATTGTGCGCAACAAGATGCTGATGTTGTGTTCTCTTCTCATCCTCTTTCTGCACTGCAGTGAGCACAGCTCCGGCCCCAAAACAAGTGAGTGTTCCTCCTGAGATTAGTTTGGTAGCGTCTCCCTTACTGCTTATCAGCCGCAGATTCACACCAGTCACCAGATTTAATTTACTGTTCCACATCTGTTATCCATACAAACACTCAAACTCGTCTTGCATTGTTTGTCTCGATGGATTGTTCAGAAGATTAGATAAATCACAAGATTCTCTCCTTCAGATGGCCAAAATGTCCAAGAACAAGAAGAAAAAGATGAAGAAGAAACAGAAGCGTCAGGCTGAGCTCTTGGAGAAGAGGATTCTGGAGATCGAGGGACTGGAGAAAGGCCCTGAGGGAGGACAGGAGGAAGAGGAGGATGAAACGGAGACGCCCGACAGCACCCCATCAGTCCCCAGCAGTCACACACTGCATGACATCACAGCTGAGGCCACACTGGGTGAGTCAAACACTGGATTATTAGTATTAGTGCGGTTAGAGCAAGGCTTGATGTGACTTGGGCCAGTAAGCAATAGAGTTGAGACACATTTCACAAGTTCTCTGTTTGATTCTGAATCATTCGGGTGTATTTTGCTTGTGTTTTAAAGAGATTCTCTCAAGGTTAACGCTGCAAATTATATAGGGAACCTTGCAACTGATTACATTACAAAGATAGTCATTTTAAAAAGTGTTTAGTATTATTTGTATTGTAGTATTTATTAATATTTTCAATTAGTTTTTGTTTAAATTTCAGTTTTAATTTAGATTTTTTTAACTTTGTTATGTGCTTATTAGGGGTGTAACGATTCGTTTTAACAACGATTCGATTCGCGATTCATGGTTGTCGATACGATTCAAGGACGATATTGGTTCATTTAGAAAGATACGATCCGAAACGATTCAGTGACTTGAAATCGATTCAGTGACTTTTTAGCCAAAAATTATTGTAAGGGAATCAGGTATCAATTAATTATGGATATAAACAAACAAATAAACAACAATTAATGTCAAATGCATTCACATTTTATTTTAATAAGTAGGACTGAACGATTATGACAAAAATGATAATTGTCGATTATTCCCTTGAATTTGTAATTGTGATTATTAATTACGATTATTACAACATTGAATGATGTTTTGAATAGTTTGGCCATGGGACCCACATTTCCCCATGGTCATCAAGCCGCGACCCACCTTTTTAGGAATTATATAAGCCTATTATAATACATTTGTTTACACAAAAATTGTTGACACATAAGTTCTGTCCCCCTTTACTTAACATACAAAAAAATAAAAATGTAAGAATATGACAAATACTGATAAACAGTAGGCACTTATTTTTTGTTAATACAATCTTGGTATGAGCCACCACAGTCATATAAAAATATACAAAATAACCAGCAAGTGGCATTTTGTTATGGAAACAAACAACAATTAGGCTACCATGGTGATACACAATACTTAGAAGAGCTGGTAAAGAAACATGAAACTGCTGATAAATAGCAACACACATGACGTACCAATAACGTAATTTATTGGTATTTTACTTTTATTTCTTAACTTACTAATTTACGACGTTGCATGCTCGTATGTCTTTTGCACTTTAGTGAAGTGATACAGCGCGCTCCGCCGCATTTGCGCGTGCAATTGAAGAGTGCGCGCTACTGCAGTATAGCGGCTGAGAGGACAGGGAAGTCCGTTTTTCTGAGGTGAGAGACTTTGCGCTGCTTGACTGTTGTCGCGCTGCTGCTGGCGCGTCACGCATGGTGTTCCGTCCACAATGAGACGGCGTTTTAATAATGAAAACGAAGCTTTTTGAAAACGCACTCCTAAGTGGATACATTTGAGAACGCCGTTTTCACGTTGTAGTGTGGACTAGTCTGGACTGTGGTGTGGACTGTAGTGTGGACTGTGGTGTGGACTGTAGTCTGGACTGTAGTGTGGACTAGTCTGGACTGTGGTGTGGACTGTAGTGTGGACTGTAGTGTGGACTGTGGTGTGGACTGTAGTCTGGACTGTAGTGTGGACTGTAGTGTGGACTGTGGTGTGGACTGTGGTGTGGACTGTAGTGTGGACTGTGGTGTGGACTGTAGTGTGGACTGTGGTGTGGACTGTGGTGTGGACTGTAGTGTGGACTGTAGTGTGGACTGTGGTGTGGACTGTAGTGTGGACTGTGGTGTGGACTGTAGTCTGGACTGTAGTGTGGACTGTGGTGTGGACTGTAGTGTGGACTGTGGTGTGGACTGTAGTGTGGACTGTAGTGTGGACTGTGGTGTGGACTGTGGTGTGGACTGTGGTGTGGACTGTGGTGTGGACTGTAGTCTGGACTGTGGTGTGGACTGTAGTCTGGACTGTGGTGTGGACTGTAGTGTGGACTGTGGTGTGGACTGTGGTGTGGACTGTGGTGTGGACTGTGGTGTGGACTGTAGTGTGGACTGTGGTGTGGACTGTAGTCTGGACTGTGGTGTGGACTGTAGTGTGGACTGTGGTGTGGACTGTGGTGTGGACTGTGGTGTGGACTGTAGTGTGGACTGTGGTGTGGACTGTAGTCTGGACTGTGGTGTGGACTGTAGTGTGGACTGTGGTGTGGACTGTAGTCTGGACTGTAGTGTGGACTGGTGTGGACTGTAGTCTGGACTGTAGTCTGGACTGTGGTGTGGACTGTAGTGTGGACTGTAGTCTGGACTGTGGTGTGGACTGTGGTGTGGACTGTAGTGTGGACTGTGGTGTGGACTGTAGTGTGGACTGTGGTGTGGACTGTGGTGTGGACTGTAGTGTGGACTGTAGTCTGGACTGTGGTGTGGACTGTGGTGTGGACTGTGGTGTGGACTGTAGTGTGGACTGTAGTGTGGACTGTGGTGTGGACTGTAGTGTGGACTGTGGTGTGGACTGTGGTGTGGACTAGTGTGGACTGTAGTGTGGACTGTGGTGTGGACTGTAGTGTGGACTAGTGTGGACTGTAGTGTGGACTGTGGTGTGGACTGTGGTGTGGACTGTGGTGTGGACTGTAGTCTGGACTGTAGTCTGGACTGTGGTGTGGACTGTGGTGTGGACTAGTGTGGACTGTGGTGTGGACTGTAGTCTGGACTGTGGTGTGGACTGTGGTGTGGACTGTAGTCTGGACTGTGGTGTGGACTGTAGTGTGGACTGTGGTGTGGACTGTAGTGTGGACTGTGGTGTGGACTGTAGTCTGGACTGTGGTGTGGACTGTGGTGTGGACTGTGGTGTGGACTGTGGTGTGGACTGGTGTGGACTGTAGTCTGGACTGTGGTGTGGACTGTAGTGTGGACTGTGGTGTGGACTGTAGTGTGGACTGTGGTGTGGACTGTAGTCTGGACTGTGGTGTGGACTGTGGTGTGGACTGTAGTCTGGACTGTGGTGTGGACTGTGGTGTGGACTGTAGTGTGGACTGTGGTGTGGACTGTAGTCTGGACTGTAGTCTGGACTGTGGTGTGGACTGTGGTGTGGACTGTGGTGTGGACTGTAGTGTGGACTGTGGTGTGGACTGTAGTGTGGACTGTGGTGTGGACTGTGGTGTGGACTGTAGTCTGGACTGTAGTGTGGACTGTGGTGTGGACTGTAGTCTGGACTGTAGTGTGGACTGTGGTGTGGACTGTGGTGTGGACTGTAGTCTGGACTGTGGTGTGGACTGTGGTGTGGACTGTGGTGTGGACTGTGGTGTGGACTGTAGTCTGAACTGTGGTGTGGACTGTGGTGTGGACTGTGGTGTGGACTGTAGTGTGGACTGTGAAACCGGTGGTATTTAAAAACGATGGCGTAAATTTAGTCATGTAACGCATATTGTACCAATAGATATTCATGTTTATACCAGTATTGTGCCTGTTATGTGCTATTCACTTTCACACAGTTGCTCAAAATATTCTACATTGCACACTCTTCATATCACAGTCCTGCAAAGATGACAGAATTTACTCACATTTGTATGTTGTATTGTTACTCGCGCATGTATTTACTCACTTACATGAGAGCAGTTGCGTTTTAGACCAAACATATGGTGACTGCGTGCGACATGGACCGCATCAGTGAATGCTGAGATATTTTACTAAATAAAATTATCCTGTCAGAAGAATTGCGCGATAACTTCATTATTTATTTTTCCATCTGAATCATATCAGTGATCTTTTGTGGGGTTTTACGCATGCGCAGTAAAGGTGAATGTAGCGTTTTCAGGCGTTTTTCAAAAGTTTCTCATCAACACTGAAACGTCCAAAAACGCTTTTGTGGACGGAGGGCGTTTATTAACGAAAACGCCGTTTTCAAATGTATCCGGATTAATGTAGACGTAGCCTAAGCTTGTATTTCAGGTAACAAACATGATTTTTAATAGTTTTAGTTTTCTTTTTATTTAACAATAACAACACTACGGTTAAATTGCTATTCAATCAATATAGCAAAAATATATAAAAATAGAGTTTTATATAAAAAATAGAGTGCCAATATTAATTGATGATAATTGAGCACAAGATCAGCATTTTACTATGATTTCTGAAGGATCATGTGACACTGAATACAGCTTTGACATCATATATATATCATTTTGATTCACTAAACAGAACCGGATCTTAAGAGTAATTGTGAATTGAATTATACTTGCTGAGATTTTAAGAAACAATTAGATTGTTCAAATGAAGATTGCAATTAATTAGAAAAAACATAATTTTACTTAGCCCCAGTAAGCAAGCGCCTAGCAACCGCAGATCAGTGCACTCAGAACACCTTAGCAACCACTTAGCAATGCTCTGACATCCATCAGCAACACCTTAGCATTATATTGTCAAACACAAGCAAACACCACATTTCCTCTTTCTTGAAAAGTAGATGTAAATCTAAAGCAGTTGTTAAAGTAATGAATGATGTCATTATTAACTTGCTCAGTAGGTGCACATATTTGTGCAATATCTGTAGTGTTGCAGAATCTCTGTGTAGCCACATCAGTCGTGATGAAAAAAACATGCTTCCAGCTACTGTCTTCATCAATTATAACTGGTGTTGCTACGCTTTCGAGTCTTGTGCCATGATATATCAGCGTTTCAACTCCGAGATTGTATTGAAATCCAAACTTTTGAACTTTTTTCCACTGCAGATGGTGTCTCAGATGGTTGGTCTCAGCTCAGAGGCGGCGTTAACGGTCACAGCCCGGGCCTTGAGGACGAGCAGAGCCTCGATCTCCAGCAGCAGATGAAGGACGACACCCCCGTGAACCCCTACGACAGCGGCACCGAGGGCTCCGACCCTACTAACCCTTACCCAGCATGCAACGGCACCGAAGAGAAAGAGCCCAGTCCTCCGTCCCCTGCCGCCACAGACGGTAATGGACCTTTGATTTGTGGCATGGTTGAGTCACAGTGCCCTAGGGTGCAGGATCAAGAGAGCCCCACGGCGGAGCTGAACGGCTCTGTTGAGGGCCCCAGGGCGGAGGTGGGCCTCACCATGGAGGTGGACCCCAGCGTGCAGGCGGTCACAGAGGAGGAGAGCCTGAAGGACGGTCAGTGCGGAGCCCTCGCTGGAGGAATGCCCCTCTCTTTAATTCTCTGTTTGCGCCTTACTAACTGCCCTCCCTCTCTCTCCGCCTCTGTGTGTTTTCCTAGAGTCTCCTAACACTGAACTGGTTTTGCTAACATACTAAAACAGCATGATTTTGCGGTGTTTAATAGCAGTATTAATCCAGGAAAGGGACAGTTCACATACAACATGCTTTCGATGAAGTAGGGGTCGGCGATAGGACCAAAATCTTATATCACGATATGAGTAATTTTATTTCGCGATAATGATATAGTTATAGTTAATGTGATTTAAATAAGGTTTTTATGATATCAAAATAGCCTAAAAAAAACCTCTCAAGCTTACTGAAGACCAGTAAACAGTGATAAATGAAATAGACCTTACTGAAACATTTCAAGCATAAATAAGAAATACTACATAAAATGTATAAAGCAATCAAATGTATGAAAAAAAAAAGCACTGCATTGTCTTCACTGTGTAAATTAAATATACATTTATTCTTATTACAGTTACGAAAGCCATTCAGTCGAGAGCAGTGAGAGATTTTTTCTTTTGTTGTTGTTTGATCAACATGAATATTGACAGATCACAGATGCATGATACTCATGCGTTTTCTTTACTTCAGACAAATTGCTGTTTACAATTGCAAATACATGGTCATTCTGACACATAGGTATGTGTATTTAGCTGTTCTAGCACATTTAGGTGGTAAAAAGCACTCAGTTCAGTTCTCACATGCTCTACGAGCAGCAGCTTCATGTCGTTCAGAGAGACAGCGCACGCGTATTACGAAAGGAGTTCTCTTTCGTTGCTTATTGCGGTTTAAAAGGCCTATTTATAAATGGCATTGTTTAAAAACACATGCAAACTCTAAGCTTTCCTGACCGCACAGCTAAATCATGTGACGTGAGCGTGATCGTGATAGAGAAGATGGTCCTAAATCTCTACCAGTATATCGCCCACCCCTATGGTGAAGTAAGTTGATTTATAAAGATGGAACTAACAGAGTTCCACAGTCATGAAAGTCAGGAATTTTTTTAATTCACCAGCATGGTAATGAATAAGCCTGGACAGATCATTAATTAGACCTCAATAAAAATGCACAAAAAAATAATTAGTTGGATATGTGCCATTTTGCCTCTCTTCCAGTGTTTTAATGCAGAGGCCCCAGAGCAAACCGCAGCAGAAGTGCATGACCCAAGCTGTCCAAGAGCTCAGGAGCAGTTTATTAAAACTGTCGGCTGCTCTCTGACAGAGTTCTTGTTCTGTTTAATGAGGTTGTGATGTTTTCCCCAGCCACATAAGTGTATGTTCTTATCTCTAAGTGTTAGACAAGCATAGTCAGGAGTATTTCTGTTTCACCAAACATTGTGTCTCAGCAAGATAAACTTCAGATACTCCTGTGAGCCAAGTATACATGAATGCACATAAAACCAGGCTACAAAAAAATGACGTGGATGTTTGTTTGACTTAAAAACGACTTCTTGAAAAACAAAATTTAGGTTTAAAGTCAACAGTATATAATGGAAATTGCATTACACTGTGGCGTACAGTTAACTGCACTTAATACACACACACACACATAGATATATATACATCATCCATCCATTTATCTATCCATCCATCTATCGTTCTATCTATTATTCTATTGTTGTCTATCTATCATTCTATCTATATGTTTGTTTATCTATCTATCTATCTGTCTGTCTGTGGTTTTTGGAAGACAGACAGTATCTATTGTTCTGTCTATCATTTTATATAATGTTCTATTTATCGTTCTGTCTATCTATAGGGTCTTTCGCACTGGGTAGTTCTAGGAACGCAGTTATAGGAGCTAGCCACCAGCACCAGGGCGGTTCCCCTAGGGCCGTTTTGCTGGTTGCATTCGCACCGCCAGTAGGAACTGTGACGTGAGCCGCGCTTGTTGTTGTGACTTTTATTTTGACAGCGCTGAGAATGTCAGAGCCTGAGCTAACAGTGCTCGCATTCTCCATGTTCATTAGTTTACGATCTGTTTAAAGCAGCACTCAGTAGCTTCGGGATTTCTTCGCTGTATTTCTCTCGCTTTTTGCTCGCAGGTTTCTCTCTAGAGCTCCCCCCACAGCTTCGGAATAGATATTTGACAACACTGTTGTAAAAACTCGTTGTTGATTCTCAGACACCAGAGGCTAGTAGATCAACGACATCAAAGCAGATGGGACATTCTTTAAAACGTCTTCTTCATTCGGGTTCGAACAGCGTGAGGGAGCGCAATAATGACAGCATTTTAGCAGATTTATTTTGGCCGTAAAGCAATTGTTTACATCGCGAGACCTGATATCACGCGAGACTTCCTGACGCAGCGGCCCGCCGGCTCAAAGTTGCAAGTGCGTATTTTCCGCTCACGGGCACCAAGGGGGTGCGAAACTACCACCATTCAACCCGAAATAAGTAATATAACCATTCCAAAGACTCCGAAGCTGTTCAGTTAAGGTAAAAAAAGTTACTTAGTTCACCTTTAACTGTCCTGTCTAATAAAGTATATATACAAAAAAAGTAGACCGTATATGAAAAGGTTTTAGCGTATGCCGTGTGGTTGATGCCCAGTGTCGCTAGCTGAGCAGAAATACATACCGGTAATCATGTTTCAAGTTGTGTTGGATTTTCTCCTCAGCGTAAAGGTTGAGAGCTCCATCTATCACTGTTTGCCATGTTTGTAGAGCTAGTTTGTGGAGCAAATATATAGGCTATAAAGTGTTTACATGCTTTTTAAAAATGGCGAGTGCCGGTGTTTCGGATGCATTCAGCGTAGACTGACGTCCCATAGTATGGGTAGTTCCTATAGTGCTGGTTCAGACCCTACTCTGAAGCAGGAGCTAAATTAGTTTCCCTTCAAGGCGTTCCTAGAACTAAAATCGTTCCCAGTTCCTGTAGTTTGAACACGCCCCAAAACGTGAACTTCTGCCATTAGTTCTAGGAACGTTCTATCTGTCTGTCTATCTATCTATTTATCTGTGTCTGTCAATCTATATATCATTCTCTCTGTCTGTCTGTGAGTGTGTAACCGCAGGTGCTGTAGCGTTTATAATTCAGCAAACACACTGAGGGCCCGTCCACACGGAGACGCGTTTCGCTGTATACGTATAAATGTTTTATCGTATTGGCGTTTCGTCCACACGGATCCGGCGTTTTCGGAGACTGAAACCGCTATTTTTTTAAACCGGGTCCCAAGGTGGATAAATCTGAAAACGCCGCCCTTGCGTTTTCGTGTGTACGGCCAATCCGTACATTTTGTGAAACGATGATGTCATCACACCAAGTGTCAACTAGTCAGACACCGTTAAGTCACAGCAACTACATTTATGGTTTTTCATATTGTTCAACAAAGTTCTTGATTAAAAAAGAAAAAAAAAAGGAAAAAAAGAAGCTACTGCCTAATATTATTGTTGTATACAGGCGCGCAAGGTTTATGCGCATGCTTTAAGTCTTCTTCTCCGTTTTTAGTGTATGTCTGTGGCAGAATTACAGCGCCACATACTGGTCTGGCATGTATACTACATCGTTTTGAGTCGGTTTCAGTGGTTTTGTGTGTACGCAGATATTTCTTGAGACGCCGCTGTGTTTACGGAATTTTTTTTTTTGAATGGGGAAAAAAAATATCGGATAGGGAAAGCTCTGGCTTCGTGTGGATGTGGCCTGAACCTCACAAGAGCCGACCCAGAATGTGTGTGTTATTGACTCTAAAATGGTCTTTCTCCTGCTTCTGTTTTACTGCAGCTAAGAATGCTGCGGGAAACCTGCTACTCAACCCCCTGGAGCCGCTAAACGCTGATAAGATCCAGGTGAAAATCGCTGACCTGGGAAACGCCTGCTGGGTGGTGAGTCTGGAGTTTTCTTTGCATGTATAACAACAAAAAAACCCAGCTCAATCAGAAAGTTAAAGAGAGAGTCCAGCCAAAAACAAAGATTCTGTAATCATTTACCTTTATTCTTGTCGATTGATGCATTAGTTGAATTGACTGATGGAGATGGTGATATCCTCATGGGTTTTCAGTGGTTGGGTCCTCCTAATGTAACTCTCATTTGTCATCATCAGCATAAGCACTTCACAGACGATATTCAGACGCGGCAGTATCGCTCTCTGGAGGTGTTGATCGGATCAGGATACGGGACCCCAGCTGACATCTGGAGCACAGCGTGCATGGTGCGTTTGAAGGCTTTTTGATAAGAAACACTGTTTTTGAAAACATCTCAGTCTCTCTTGCAAAACCTAGTGAACCGCCTCATAAAGCAGCATCCTCACAAAGCACTCTACACAGGCTCCAACTTTCCAGGACACAAATAGCTTTCCATGTGGAGACTTGACCGAGTTTGCTGTTAGCCTGTTGCTAAAGTAATGACCCAATACTCCGAATGAGTTTTGTTTTAGCATGTTGTTAAAGTAATGACTCAATGAACAGTAAGGTCAGACCCACAGAAAGAGGTTAAACTCCATCTGTATCAGCATTTCAAGCCCGCTGCGTAACGGAAGAGTCTTGTCACGGCGTGGCGGCTTCAGTTCGGGCAGGGGTGAGAAGGTTGGTTTGGCCTTTCAGATAGCAACCTACCATCTAGAGAACTGGATCCTAGGAACACTGTGTCCACGCACACATACATTCGTTTTCTCAAAGTGTGTCTCTCTCTAGGCCTTTGAGCTGGCGACAGGGGATTACCTGTTTGAGCCTCACTCCGGAGAGGATTATTCCAGAGATGAAGGTAATTATTCTTCCACAGGCTGCCAGGGTTCATACACATCTTTACCAATACATTTCCATGAATTTAATATATTCATGACCTAATGTTCCATGAAAGTCTATGTATACATGCAAAATAAGCAAATTTATCATATATCTTAACTGAAGTTAATGATTATTAATGCTATTCGATTGCTTGCTATTTTTAATAAAGTCAAGCTGTGACTGTGCCAGAGGTTACCCCACGCAGAGAACATAACGTCATGCCATTGAATGCCCGAATGTATTGAAATTTGTTTAAAAATGATTAGCAATTAAACCAGGGCATGAATTTTGTTTTGGATAATGTCATTTAAAAAGCATATATATATTTTTAACATTACAATTATCTCAGGTAAATCCTAAATGCTCTATGTACTGTGTGTTTTTACTTTGGAGTCATTTTTGTGCAATATCTTAACACAGGGAAGCTTGATTCAAATTTTTCATTGAATTTACAAAGTCAGTAAACAGTAAACAAATAAATTACAAGCAGTTGCACAAATAATACCATAGAATAAATAGAAATGAATGGTTTTTTTTAGGTAGATCTAATAGTAGTGTTCAGGTACAGAAATATTACAAAAATAAGTACTCAAATGTGAAATAACACTGGATAGTTTCACTGTAAATTAAAAACAAAACTGTTCACGTTCACTGAAGACACAACCAACTTTGTTTACGAGGATACACATCAAGACCGGCGTTTTGAGATAATTGTTGTGCATTTGTCCATTTAAGCGCAATAAGCCACAAAAAATCACTCCATTTGGTACTTGCAATACCAAGTTTGCGATGCGGCTTTGAATGTGACTGAGAGCGCACAGAAAAGTTCAGCACTGAATAAAAAATATTGCTTGGAATCACTTAAAAAAAAAGACTTAAATAGACGTGCAAATGATACACTTTTGTGACGATGCAACACTGTCCCGATTGGGCAAGTGACGATTCCATCAACTGTCCCGAAACGTGAGCGAAAGTCTTGTATCACCGTGTGCAGTGCAGATGCAGTGTGCTGATGTGAAGCCATTCGTGTCATAATTAGAGATATTTGTGTGAAAAATTTCCGTGACTTTTCCAAAACATTCTGGGTTTATTTTTCCAAAACTTTTCCAGGCCTAGAAATTGCTATTTTAAAATTCCATGACTTTTCCAGGTTTTTTTTTTTACGACCATACGAACCCCATGGTTTGGATTCCGCCCAGACAACTTCTCCAGACCCGCAGTGAATCAAAAACACATCGGGAGAACAAATCGCACTATGCCCTTTAATTAGCACTTGAACGAGAGCCATTGCAAGTTCACTAATGACGCCCAATGCATCCATTTCTCAAGCGCAGTGTAATATTTGAGCTGTCATTACGGAGGTGGCACTGGGAGTTGAATCGCTTGGAGAGGTTGCGGCCTCTAAGCTGTGTTCAGACCGCCTACAAAAATAAGATAGCATCTCCAGATTTTATCTAGATGGGCTTTTGAAAGTCTGGATTTGCCCAAACACACTGGTCCAGCTGACCAATCAGAGCACACTGTGCTTATCAGAAGGCGGGGCTTAATAGAGACAGGAACTAAACAGAGCGTTACTGACAGACTGGGAAAAGAGGAGCTGCAACAATGGAGAATGTGTTTTTTGAACATTCAAGCATAAAATCCTATTCTAGTAGAGCTCAAAAATCTAAATCAAGACTTTGTAAAACAGCTTAATATGCTCTCTTTAAAAACTTATTTGGTCCTCTTTAATATACAGGTACATTAGGACTTGGCATGTCTGGTCTTAATAAAACATGTTCACTAAAATCAAGGTCAAACATAAATTGGTGGGATCATAGATGACCAATTCAAGTCAGTAGTTTTAAAAGTTCCATCGAATGCTTGTTGTAAATGGCTGTAATCGCTATCTTCTCTCAGATCACATCGCGTTGATCATCGAGCTGCTGGGGAAGATTCCTCGTAAACTCATCATGAATGGCAAATATTCCAAGGAATTTTTCACCAAGAAAGGTACATCTGTCAATAGACGCTTATCACATGAGTAACTGCTCAGCTAATGTCTTTCACTTACTTGATAAACTTGCTCACAGTGTTCAGTAGCTTTGTGTGAATGTCAGAGTGATTGATGAGGTATGTCAGCGCTGCCATTAATGGGATAGCCATACATTTTTTTGAGTGTGTGTAAATGTCGCTGTGTAGTCTATTTTGAAACTGATAGTTCTCACTTTTAATTGGATGTGTCCATCTATTTATGTGTGTGCTAGGTGACCTAAGGCACATCACTAAGCTGAAACCGTGGGGTTTGCAGGACGTGCTGGTGGAAAAGTACGAGTGGGCCCGAGACGAAGCCCAGAATTTCGCGGACTTCCTCATCCCGATGTTAGACCTCATCCCAGAGAAAAGAGCCACGGCTGCCGAGTGCCTCCGTCACTCCTGGATCGCCTCCTAGTGGCCAAAACCCTCCAAACCACACACACACACACACACACACACACACGCACTTCTCTGAACTCATGAATGCTCACCACTGACAGACGCTGTTCCTGGTGTCCCGGATCCGCACGGATGAGGAGCTCCGGTCAAGCAGATCTAATCTGAATCCAGTTTGCAAGTCGTCGTTGCTTTTTTACGTAATGGGTATAATTTGAGTGTACCGTCATTTCAGTGGTCCGTGCTCTTGCTGATTTATCTAACAATCACTTTTCTATCAGTTTCCGTCATATCACAGGATGGTTTGAAACGTGTCAGGATTGATTTATCTTCTCGACAGGTCGGACTTTGTCAACTTACAGTGTCCATTTTCTTATTAAAAGCAGGAGTGTT
Source organism: Leuciscus leuciscus (assembly GCF_965113295.1). NCBI lineage: Eukaryota > Metazoa > Chordata > Actinopteri > Cypriniformes > Leuciscidae > Leuciscus > Leuciscus leuciscus. Next base: position 29,831,392 of record NC_138747.1, on the reverse strand, counting down.
TGGAGTAAGACGGACTCAGTAGCTGATTGTAGTTTTTCTTCACCGTATTAAGAAACGATTGCTAATCACAAGTTCCTTCAAACTGTTTTCCATATCTTCACAGAGGGTTTTACATCAATGTCTGAATGAAGGGAGCATGAATGGACATTATTGAAGTTCTGAGTGTCTTCATATATTGAATGTGAGCTACTGTACAGTGCAGGAGAAACACACATGTATTTTTACCACAAAGGGCAAAAATAAAAGGTTAGAATTTCTCCATTTTGATTTTTACATCACAAAATCCATAAAGGACTATCAAGGTTAGAATAACTCATTGTATAACAGTAATAATAACGTTTAATATGTGAATGCCAGGGAGGAGTTTTGGGATCAAGGTTTTTTTTTTAGTTACATAATCTAAAATCAGTGAGAACATTTCAAACTTTGTACATACTCATACCAAAGAGTTGGTTCGTCACACGATCAGTGTTGTACAGTCTTAAGCCCCATTATTTGTGTACAGTTTTGTTATAAATGAATGGCTTAAGAAAAATGTTTAAGAATCACTGATTCAGAGATGCCTTGAAATGAATCTGCAATGATCTGTGCATCTTTTTATGCTTTTTCTTCTTCCCACAGTGTTGCTTCAAGCAATATTAGTTTTTGTCTCTGGATGAAGGCCTTGGCTTTCTCTTCATTTGACCTTTAACCCCTCACGAACATCATCTGCTTCTCTGCTCTCTCCGTTCTCATGAATGTCTCTGCTTTTGCTTGTTCAGCACTGAACTAAAATTGTTTCTGTAGTAACTTTAAATAAAGTTTTTGAAATGGCTTTTGGGACTTCGAAGTATTTGTAGTTTAGATTAACGGGAACACTTTACAATAAGGTTTAATTTGTTAACATTAACTAACAATGAACAATACTTTTATCAATACATTATTAAAATCCTTAACGTTAATGCACTGTGAACGAACATGAACATTATTAACTAGCAGGCTAATTAATGCTGTACAGATATATTGATCATTGTTAGTTAATGCATTAATTAATGTTAACCAAAGAGACCTTAATGTAAAGTGTTATGATTCACTTTGCCATTTTGATTCATATCGCAAAATAACAGCGTCTCCCGTTTCATTGCTGAATAAATGAAGTGCATGTTCATTTTAATTCATGCGTCAGTAAAGCGAGCTAGTGCTTTCATGTCTTCACAGAATGATTATAGCGCAGGTATAGATTTTTATTATTAATAATGCCATTTACAGGAAGGAGATTCGGAGCGGCACTGAAAGAGGGTTCTCGCTAGTTGAACAAAGATGGATCTGTTGTAATTGTGGGGAAACACGTGTGGTGTTTGATGGTCTCTTAGTAGACATGAACATTTAAATGAAAGACAAAAAGACTTGATTCAGTCATGAATGGCTGAGCTTTTAAGCTGATTGGTTGAGAGTGATTCACTGGTAACACACAGGGTGCTTCTCAAAAGTAGTCTGGAATATTCTCACTCAAACCACTGACTGCTTTTACAGGGAATAAAGCTGCCCATAACTACTGCTCTAGGATCAGTTTTCGCCATAACAACAGCATATATTAGCGAAACCGATTTGGTGTTTGCGCTGTCAAAAGGTTTCTATTTACAATGTGTTTTGCAGCGTTGAGCAGTGCAGCCAATCACGAACATATCAGGTGAGTTCTTGAAAGCAATGGCCGAATCAGACGAGTTTAAGTCGTGATCCACTCATCACTCAAAACACGCCAGTGCACGCTCACGAATCCTCTCATTAGAAGTTAACTTATGAGGCTAAATAAGAGATTCATTGTGCAGTCAGCTTCATTGATTATATCACAACTTTGATGATTTGAGATGAGTGACAGTGATCATTAAGGCAGCGCTCTATATATAATCCATTCAAAATCTGAATAAAACTTTTGTTTTGCTGCATTAGGTAAGACAATGGTTATTTATTATTCAAAATGGCTGCCATGTCCAATCATGCATATAGTGTGATTGCTTTTCTGTTTAAATTATAATGGTTTGTGAACAAATAGCTGCTTTAATAGCAAATCATTTATGCTGGGATGTGTGGGCTGTTACTAGACGACACGTAACTTGAAACTGTTTTTAAAGACTCCGTTTAAAGGATCCTTTGAAGGCTCTCTTCGCTTCACATTCTTCATTCTGCATGTTTTGAAGGATGCATCAAGTGTATCGTTCGTGTCCTCCAGTCGCCCACAATCCTTTGCACACATTCCAATTTGTAAGGAAAGAATTAGCAGAGTTTGTCCAATTTCACTGTCATGCATTTATTTTGGAGATCAAGTCATTGTTTTCTTTTGTTTTGTTGTAAATGAACCACGTAATGCTAAACTTGTTCAGTGTGTTGATTAGGGTTGGAGCGAAGGACTGAAGTTGCCCATCCCTGATCTACGCCGTGTTATGCTTCTATTGGTCACGTGATACAAATTCACAGGTCAAAGTTCACCAAACTTGTACTTTGGAACTCAGCAGAGTGCAAAACTACTTCACATTGGCTTGTGTTTCTGTTCTCCAGCATTCACGTGTGTATGAATGAAAAGTGCAGTGTGATCGCCCCTTAAACGATGTAATAGCAGAAAAAGCCACTGAACGAGTTAACGAATTAAAAATATTTGAGTCACTGCTATAGATCAAAGTCCACACCATAAAAATAAAAATCAGCTCAGTAGTTCTTTCTGGTTTACTGATTTAATTTGTACTAAATTCAAAGGATTTTTTTTTTTAAACAAATGCTCTTAACAAAATACCTCAATTTGGCCTTGGTCTCAAAATATAAAACATATTTATGCAGTTTATATATTAAAAATTGTTTATATAAACCTGAAAGGTGGTAATGACCTTTTACAGACACAAATGGATGATTTGAGGATTATTGTCCTTCATATTCCAGAGATGGACAGAAAGCGGTCCGTAGAGCTGATGATGTGCAGAAGTCTTCATGCTTCCTCTAGAGAGAGAAAAACGAGTTCTATTAGTTTATCAACAACATTCACCTTCAGAACTAATAGAACAGGAATGACATGATAAATAGTGTTTTGCTGAGTTGTTCTAGTGAATAATCACACTAATGAAAGGTGCACACAGACCCGTCGCGGAAAATACAACTCTTTCTACTAGCACTGCGCGCTTGAAGTGGGTTCTGTGATCACGTTATAGAGAGCAAACAGAAATCCTATATACACATTCAGTACGTCTCTTTGGACATTGTTATTTTTACACAGCAGATTAAAAAAAGAAAAAAGAAACGACACAAGATCCCTGCTTGCCCCCACCGATGCTATCTTAAACCTGCAGTTCCTCCACTGCTCATATATAGTCAATCGTTTAATAGCCTAACACATCCAAGTCTTCTGGATTCATAGCATACCTTTCTTCCCCTCCACCTGGAAGTCCTCTGGCAGCAGTTTGTCTTGCCGGTTTCCCAGTACGAAGGCCAGGAAGGATAATATGAGGGAGTCCATGATGCTGATGATGGCCAGTATGTACGCCCAGCGGACCGTACAGTTTCCCAGTGTGTATTTATCCGTCCGCTGACCACACATCCTCTTCACCTCCTCCGAGTCCCAGCCGTCGGGGTAGATCATGCAGCCTACCACCATGCAGGTCGCTGGATATAGAAAAGATACCCAGTCAGATAAATATTACAAAAACGTACATTTTTGTGTAGGAAATATGGGTTATACATAATACACTCTGTATTCCGGTCCTCAAATTGGATTGGCTAAGCGGCGTTTAGCACTTTTCACTGTTTGAATCACTCCGCTTGTTTGCGTTTGCCTGTTCAGACAGAGTTTCAGTGACCGTTTCTGCAGTTACGCCAATAGTTGATGAAATGTCCTTCAATCGTTCCCTCAACCGAATCATCCAGGAAAGTGTTGCCTGAGTCTGACACAACGGCAGCTTCAGGGGTTCAGCTTCGGTTTAGTTTGGAATCGTTCAAAAGGTCCGGCTCAGCAAGATGTTAAAGAAACTAATACTTTTATTAAGCAGAGATACATAAAATTGAACAAATGTTCCAGTTAAGTCTATCTATTTCGAATATATGCTGTTCTTTTGAAGGTTTTCAACGACTCTACATTTTCTACATTGATAATAATAATAATAATAATAAGAAAGGTTTCTTGAGCAGCAAATCATCATATTAGAATAGAATGAAGACTGTAATAAAGAAATTTGCTGCTGAAAGTTGGTAATAACAATTTATGATCAAATAAATGCAGCTTTGGAGAGCATAAAAAAAACTAGTGTTTTTACATGGTGAAGCAAAAAAAAAAACTTTCTAAAACTGATTTTCTGTTTATTGAGCTATAAAAGCTGAATCATATATTCAGAAAACATCAGCATGTTCGCTTGTGTGATATTTCTCAATAAAATGCAGATATGTTTTTCATTTATATATATATATTTTTAAAGGTATTCTTCCTAAACAGTGCCAGAAAAAAACAGCAGATTCCCCCAAACTCCTAGCTTACTCCAAATAGTTTGATCATTATTATGAAATCTGTGTACAAATGTTCAGTAATTATTGTATTCGTTAATGTTTGAATCTATACAGCAAATTCACTTTCAAAAATAAACCCACTCTGAAAAATATCCACTGGAGAAAAAGCATGACCTTGATTTCTCTTTTATGGTTGTCAAAAATACTCTTCAAGACTACCAGAAATACTATGCATTGGGACTGTTGCCTGGCAACTCCAGCCACACTTAACTCATCATTTATTATTCATATGACAATACACTCTCTGCAGGGCAGCTGGTGCTGCGGTGGATATTGCTTTACACACACACACACTCTCTCAGTTTCACACTCACTTTCTTTTAATGAGGATGCATTGCAAATGCAGTGTTATGTAATATGGTGTGCTGAGAGGGTTATCTGTGTCCTCAGTGATAACTTCATTAGATAGGACAAGACTTAAAGCATTATATTTCGCAACACAGCACAAATATATTCCTCTAATATCCTGTAAAGCAGCACGTCTAGTCTGACATTAGGATGTGGAACTATCCAGGGTGCTGAAGTCCTGAGGAACCGTTTCAATTCAGCCTCAAGACTCCAACTGAATGTTTAAAGCTTTTGAAGAGTTCATCAGCACTTTATTATGACTTTCATATGCCATTAACACCCATTGTATTGTTATTGATAAACAGTCTTCAAAGATGTTTGTTTTTGATAATTGAAATAAAGCTGCAAATAAACAAATCATTTTTTGGGGAAAAAACTTGCCTTGTCAACTAACAAAAAAAAAAAAGTAGTTTAAGTACTAAATACATTTTTAAAAAGCAAAAATGAATTACATAAAATTAAAAATTAAATATAAAAACAAAGGCTAATTCAAAATCTTCAGAAAAAAAACTATGATATAAATAATAATAAAAATAACACTGCACTTAAGACACATTTAAAAATGACAAAGTTATTCTATTAGATAAAATATTAAATTTTAAGTCAAAAACAAATCAAACAAACAAACAAATGCCACTTGGAATGATATTTTCATATATAATAAAAAAAGTGATGTTTTTAGGAAAATATGTCCAAATACTTTTTGGGGCCACTGTATATAATATAATGTAATATTATATAATATAAATTAAAAGTCACGGTTAGGTGGTTGAGAAAGGCGCACGACGAATGAAATGGTGAGAATTACAAAGTCATTTTAATCAAATAACGACTCGGAAGAGAATGACGACGTTCACACGAACAATAACCGTCGAGGACTGAACTGAACAGGAGTGTTAATACACATATTACATGAAGACACTCATCAGACTCCATAGCAACTAATGAGAACTAATGCAGACATGACAGAAACAGCTCAACAGAACATAATTCTGACAATAATATAATATAATTAAATTTGTACGTTGATGGTTTAATATTGTATTATATTATTATTAATGTTTATGTCATTAATAAAAATAAAAGGACAATGGTTCCACTTACAGGCTGCCAGCTGCATCCACGCGCAGATCTTGTACACGCTGCCCGAGTTGCAGAAGAAGAACAAACTAAAGCAAACAATGGTGCCCACGATCAGCAGCAGAGAGATCCCGACGAAGAACATGGCGGTTTTGAAGGCACCTGAAGGGATGGAGCCGAAGTCCAGGGCACTGCCTTTACACACCAGCTCTCCTGTGATGGGGTTCCCGATGCAGTAGTGGAAAAGCCCGAAGTATCCCGACTGAGGGGTGTCCACACTGTCTCCGATCCAATACGGCTGGATGAAGATCACGACACAGATGATGGCGAAGCAGATGGTGAAGATGGTCCAGAGCACGCCGACCGCCCTCGAGTTTCTCACGTAATTGGTGTGATAGATCCTGGCAGCCTCCTGGGCCGATAACAGTTTCGTCATGTTTGCTGGAGGTGATGGTCCACCCGAAGGTGTTCGCTAACTGAACGTTCAGACGGAGAAGATGTGAGAAACGTGGTCAACTTCAAGTCGTGTTTGGTAGTCCCGTGCAGAATTGATTATCAAGCAGCCAAAAGTCTTCCTTGGATCAATCCACGTCTCATAATAAAAATGAAAAGGCAAAAATGATGATGAGGATCTCCATTCTGAAGGAAGTGTACACTACAGCTCTGGTCCCTGAGAGATGCATTAAATAAAATAACCCAGAATTCCTGTAACCCGAGTCTCTATCAGGCCAACAGTAGTCAGATGTGTTCCTCAACTGTGTCCGTTAGACCCGACTGACGAGGAAGTTTAGATGCGGATGAAAGTGCTCTCTTCATTCAGACAAACTCTGTGAGATCATGAGATTATTAATTAATGGAGGTGTACAGTTACAGATACACTCGGACTGTGTCTCAAACCTGGAGAACTGAAACAGCTCTCTCTCTCATTCTCTGAACATAGTGGAGATTCTGTTCATCTATCTGTCTGTCCATCCATTAGACAGAGAGATAGACAGGCAGACAGACGATAGATAGACAGACAGACGATAGATAGATAGATAGATAGATAGATAGACAGACAGACAGACAGACAGACATAGATAGATAGATAGACGATAGATAGACAGACAGACAGACAGACAGACAGACATAGATAGATAGACGATAGATAGACAGACAGACAGACAGACAGACATAGATAGATAGATAGATAGATAGACGATAGATAGACAGACAGACAGAAAGATAGATAGATAGATAGACAGACAGACAGACAGACAGACAGACAGATAGATAGACAGACAGACGATAGATAGACAGACAGACAGACGATAGATAGACAGACAGACAGACAGATAGATAGATATATAGATAGATAGATAGATAAATAGATAGATAGATAGATAGATAGATAGACAGACGATAGATAGATAGATAGATAGATAGATAGATAGATATAGACAATAGATAGACAGACACACGATAGATAGATAGACAGACAGACAGACGATAGATAGATAGATAGACGATAGATAGACAGACACACGATAGATAGATAGATAGATAGATAGATAGATAGATAGATAGATAGACAGACACACGATAGATAGATAGATAGATAGATAGACAGACAGACAGACGATAGACAGATAGACGATAGATAGACAGACAGATAGATAGATAGATAGATAGATAGACGATAGATAGATAGATAGATAGATAGATAGATAGATAGATGATAGATAGATAGATAGACAGACAGACAGACACACGATAGATAGATAGATAGACAGACAGACAGACAGACAGACGATAGATAGACAGACAGACGATAGATAGATAGATAGACAGACGATAGATAGATAGATAGATAGATAGATAGACAGACAGACAGGCAGACGATAGATAGACAGACAGGCAGACGATAGATAGACAGACGATAGATAGATAGATAGATAGATAGACAGACAGACAGACGATAGATAGACATATGATAGATAGACAGACGATAGATAGATAGATAGATAGATAGATAGATAGATAGATAGATAGATAGACAGACAATAGATAGACAGACAGATGATAGATAGATAGACAGACAGGCAGATGATAGATAGACAGACAGATGATAGATAGACAGACAGGCAGACGATAGATAGACAGATGATAGATAGATAGATAGATAGATAGACAGATAGACAGATAGACAGATAGACAGACAGACGATAGATAGACAGACACACAGACGATAGACAGACAGATAGACAGACGATAGATAGACAGACAGACGATAGATAGACAGACAGACAGATAGATAGATAGATAGATAGACAGACGATAGATAGACAGACAGACGATAGATAGACAGACAGACAGACAGACGATAGATAAACAGACAGATAGATAGATAGATAGACAGACAGATAGATAGATAGATAGATAGATAGATAGACGATAGATAGACAGACAGACGATAGACAGACAGACAGACAGATAGATAGATAGATAGATAGACAGACAGACGATAGACAGACAGACGATAGATAGACAGACAGACAGATATATAGACGATAGACAGACAGATAGACGATAGATAGACAGACAGACAGACGATAGATAGACAGACAGACAATAGATAGATAGACGATAGACAGACAGACAGACGATAGATAGATAGACAGACAGACAGACGATAGATAGATAGATAGATAGATAGACGATAGATAGACAGACAGACAGACAGACAGATAGATGATAGATAGACAGACAGACGATAGATAGACAGACAGACAGACGATAGATAGACAGACAGACAGATAGATAGACGATAGATAGATAGACATTAGATAGACAGACAGATGATAGATAGACAGACAGACAGACGATAGATAGACAGACAGACAGACAGACAGATAGATAGATAGATAGATAGATAGATAGATAGATAGATAGACAGACGATAGATAGATAGATAGATAGATAGATAGAAAGATAGATAGATAGATAGACGATAGATAGACAGACAGACGATAGATAGATAGATAGATAGATAGATAGATAGATAGACGATAGATAGATAGATAGATAGATAGATAGATAGATAGATAGATAGATAGATAGATAGATAAATAGATAGATAGATAGATAGACAGACAGACGATAGATGGATAGATAGATAGATAGATATAGACAATAGATAGACAGACACACGATAGATAGATAGACAGACAGACAGACGATAGATAGATAGACGATAGATAGACAAACACACGATAGATAGATAGATAGATAGACGATAGATAGACAGACACACGATAGATAGATAGACAGACAGACAGACGATAGACAGATAGACGATAGATAGACAGACAGATAGATAGATAGATAGATAGACGATAGATAGATAGATAGATAGATAGATAGATAGATAGATAGATAGATAGATAGACGATAGATAGATAGATAGATAGACAGACAGACGATAGATAGATAGATAGATAGATAGACAGACACACGATAGATAGATAGACAGACAGACAGACAGACGATAGATAGACAGACAGACGATAGATAGATAGATAGATAGACAGATGATAGATAGATAGATAGACAGACGATAGATAGATAGATAGACAGATAGACAGGCAGACGATAGATAGACATACGATAGATAGATAGATAGATAGATAGATAGATAGATAGATAGATAGATAGATAGATAGATAGATAGATAGATAGATAGACAGACAGATGATAGATAGATAGACAGACAGGCAGACGATAGATAGACAGACGATAGATAGATAGATAGATAGATAGATAGATAGATAGATAGATAGATAGATAGATAGATAGATAGACAGACAGACGATAGATAGACATATGATAGATAGACAGACGATAGATAGATAGATAGATAGATAGATAGATAGATAGATAGATAGATAGATAGATAGATAGATAGATAGATAGATAGACAGACAATAGATAGACAGACAGATGATAGATAGATAGACCGACAGGCAGACGATAGATAGACAGACAGATGATAGATAGATAGATAGACAGACGATAGATAGATAGATAGACAGATAGACAGGCAGACGATAGATAGACATACGATAGATAGATAGATAGATAGATAGATAGATAGATAGATAGACAGACAGACAGATGATAGATAGATAGACAGACAGGCAGACGATAGATAGACAGACGATAGATAGATAGATAGATAGATAGACAGACAGACGATAGATAGACATATGATAGATAGACAGACGATAGATAGATAGATAGATAGATAGATAGATAGATAGATAGATAGATAGATAGATAGATAGATAGACAGACAGATGATAGATAGATAGACAGACAGGCAGACGATAGATAGACAGACGATAGATAGATAGATAGATAGATAGATAGATAGATAGATAGATAGACAGACAGACAGACGATAGATAGACATATGATAGATAGACAGACGATAGATAGATAGATAGATAGATAGATAGATAGATAGATAGATAGACAGACAATAGATAGACAGACAGATGATAGATAGATAGACCGACAGGCAGACGATAGATAGACAGACAGATGATAGATAGATAGACAGACAGGCAGACGATAGATAGACAGATGATAGATAGATAGATAGACAGACAGATGATAGATAGATAGACAGACAGGCAAACGATAGATAGACAGACAGGCAGACGATAGATAGATAGACAGACAGGCAGACGATAGATAGACAGATGATAGATAGATAGATAGATAGATAGATAGATAGATAGATAGATAGATAGATAGATAGATAGATAGACAGACAGACGATAGATAGACAGACAGATGATAGATAGATAGACAGACAGGCAAACGATAGATAGACAGACAGGCAGACGATAGATAGACAGACAGACAGGCAGACGATAGATAGACAGACAGGCAGACGATACAGATAGACAGACATGCAGACGATAGATAGACAGACAGGCAGACGATAGATAGACAGACAGATGATAGATAGATAGACAGACAGGCAGACGATAGATAGATAGACAGACAGACGATAGATAGATGATAGATAGATAGACAGACAGGCAGACGATAGATAGATAGATAGATAGATAGATAGATAGACAGACAGATGATAGATAGATAGACAGACAGGCAGACGATAGATAGACAGACAGGCAGACGATAGATAGACAGACAGGCAGACGATAGATAGATAGACAGATGACAGATAGATAGACAGACGATAGACACACTGTAAAAAATGTCTAACCCTCCCAAATCAAAAATTTCAAGTGACCGATAACATCTACATTTTTTAATTGGCCCAAGTGAAATTCTTGTTGCAATAGTCTGTTAACATTGGCTCAATGAGAAATAATACGTCAGACTAATTGAAAAAGGTAGATGTTATCGGTCACTTGAAATTTTTGACTTGGGGATGTAATTTTTTTTTTACAGTGCAGACAGACAGACAGACGAAAGATAGACAGACGATAGATAGACAGACAGACGATAGATAGACATACGATAGATAGACAGACAATAGATAGATAGATAGATAGATAGATAGATAGATAGATAGACGATAGATAGACAGACGATAGATAGATAGATAGATAGATAGATAGATAGATAGACGATAGATAGATAGATAGAAAGATAGATAGATAAATAGATAGATAGATAGATAGACAGACAGACGATAGATGGATAGATAGATAGATAGATAGATAGATAGATAGATAGATAGATAGATAGATAGATAGATAGATAGACAGGCAGACGATAGATAGATAGACAGACATGCAAACGATAGATAGACAGACAGGCAGACGATAGATAGACAGACAGATGATAGATAGATAGACAGACAGGCAGACGATAGATAGATAGACAGACAGACGATAGATAGATGATAGATAGATAGACAGACAGGCAGACGATAGAAAGATAGACAGACAGGCAGACGATAGATAGACAGACAGGCAGACGATAGATAGATAGACAGATGACAGATAGACAGACAGACGATAGACAGACAGACAGACGAAAGATAGATAAATAGATAGACAGACAGACATAGGATAGATAGATAGACAGATGATAGATAGACAGACGATAGACAGACAGACAGACGAAAGATAGATAAATAGATAGATAGATAGATAGATAGATAGATAGATAGACAGACAGACAGATGATAGATAGATAGACAGATGATAGATAGATAGACAGACAGGCAGACGATAGATAGACAGACAGGCAGACGATAGATAGATAGATAGACAGATGACAGATAGATAGACAGACGATAGACAGACAGACAGACGAAAGATAGATAAATAGATAGATAGACAGACAGACAGATGATAGATAGATAGACAGATGATAGACAGACAGACAGACAGACGAAAGATAGATAGATAGATAGACGATAGATAGACGATAGATAGATAGATAGATAGATAGATAGATAGATAGACAGACGATAGATATAGATAGATAGACAGACACACGATAGATAGATAGACAGACAGACAGACAGACGATAGACAGACAGACAGACGATAGAGAGATAGATAGACAGACGATAGATAGATAGATAGATAGACAGACAGACAGGCAGACGATAGACAGACATACGATCGATAGATAGATAGATAGATAGATAGATAGATAGATAGATAGATAGATAGACAGACAGATGATAGATAGATAGACAGACAGGCAGACGATAGATAGACAGACGATAGATAGATAGATAGATAGATAGATAGATAGATAGATAGATAGATAGATAGATAGATAGATAGATAGATAGATAGATAGATAGATAGACGATAGATAGACATATGATAGATAGACAGACGATAGATAGATAGATAGATAGTTAGACAGACAATAGATAGACAGACAGATGATAGATAGATAGACCGACAGGCAGACGATAGATAGACAGACAGATGATAGATAGATAGACAGACAGGCAGACGATAGATAGACAGATGATAGATAGATAGATAGATAGATAGATAGATAGATAGATAGATAGATAGATAGATAGACAGACAGATGATAGATAGACAGACAGGCAAACGATAGATAGACAGATAGACAGACAGGCAGACGATAGATAGATAGACAGACAGGCAGACGATAGATAGACAGACAATAGATAGACAGACAGATGATAGATAGATAGACCGACAGGCAGACGATAGATAGACAGACAGATGATAGATAGATAGATAGACAGACGATAGATAGATAGATAGACAGATAGACAGGCAGACGATAGATAGACATACGATAGATAGATAGATAGATAGATAGATAGATAGACAGACAGACAGATGATAGATAGATAGACAGACAGGCAGACGATAGATAGACAGACGATAGATAGATAGATAGATAGATAGACAGACAGACGATAGATAGACATATGATAGATAGACAGACGATAGATAGATAGATAGATAGATAGATAGATAGATAGATAGATAGATAGATAGATAGATAGATAGATAGACAGACAGATGATAGATAGATAGACAGACAGGCAGACGATAGATAGACAGACGATAGATAGATAGATAGATAGATAGATAGATAGATAGACAGACAGACAGACGATAGATAGACATATGATAGATAGACAGACGATAGATAGATAGATAGATAGATAGATAGATAGATAGATAGACAGACAATAGATAGACAGACAGATGATAGATAGATAGACCGACAGGCAGACGATAGATAGACAGACAGATGATAGATAGATAGACAGACAGGCAGACGATAGATAGACAGATGATAGATAGATAGATAGACAGACAGATGATAGATAGATAGACAGACAGGCAAACGATAGATAGACAGACAGGCAGACGATAGATAGATAGACAGACAGGCAGACGATAGATAGACAGATGATAGATAGATAGATAGATAGATAGATAGATAGATAGATAGATAGATAGATAGACAGACAGGCAGACGATAGATAGATAGACAGACAGGCAGACGATAGATAGACAGATGATAGATAGATAGATAGATAGATAGATAGATAGATAGATAGATAGATAGATAGACGATAGATAGACAGACAGATGATAGATAGATAGACAGACAGGCAAACGATAGATAGACAGACGATAGATAGATAGATAGATAGATAGATAGATAGATAGATAGACAGACAGACGATAGATAGACATATGATAGATAGACAGACGATAGATAGATAGATAGATAGATAGATAGATAGATAGACAGACAATAGATAGACAGACAGATGATAGATAGATAGACCGACAGGCAGACGATAGATAGACAGACAGATGATAGATAGATAGACAGACAGGCAGACGATAGATAGACAGATGATAGATAGATAGATAGATAGATAGATAGATAGATAGATAGATAGATAGACAGACAGATGATAGATAGATAGACAGACAGGCAAACGATAGATAGACAGACAGGCAGACGATAGATAGATAGACAGACAGGCAGACGATAGATAGACAGATGATAGATAGATAGATAGATAGATAGATAGATAGATAGACAGACAGACGATAGATAGACAGACAGATGATAGATAGATAGACAGACAGGCAAACGATAGATAGACAGACAGGCAGACGATAGATAGATAGACAGACAGGCAGACGATAGATAGACAGACAGGCAGACGATACAGATAGACAGACATGCAGACGATAGATAGACAGACAGGCAGACGATAGATAGACAGACAGATGATAGATAGATAGACAGACAGGCAGACGATAGATAGATAGACAGACAGACGATAGATAGATGATAGATAGATAGACAGACAGGCAGACGATAGATAGATAGACAGACAGATGATAGATAGACAGACAGGCAGACGATAGATAGACAGACAGGCAGACGATAGATAGACAGACAGGCAGACGATAGATAGATAGACAGATGACAGATAGATAGACAGACGATAGACACACTGTAAAAAATGTCTAACCCTCCCAAATCAAAAATTTCAAGTGACCGATAACATCTACATTTTTTAATTGGCCCAAGTGAAATTCTTGTTGCAATAGTCTGTTAACATTGGCTCAATGAGAAATAATACGTCAGACTAATTGAAAAATGTAGATGTTATCGGTCACTTGAAATCTTTGACTTGGGGATGTAATTTTTTTTTTACAGTGCAGACAGACAGACAGACGAAAGATAGACAGACGATAGATAGACAGACAGACGATAGATAGACATACGATAGATAGACAGACAATAGATAGATAGATAGATAGATAGATAGATAGACGATAGATAGACAGACGATAGATAGATAGATAGATAGATAGACGATAGATAGATAGATAGATAGATAGATAGATAAATAGATAGATAGATAGACAGACAGACGATAGATGGATAGATAGATAGATAGATAGATAGATAGATAGATAGATAGATAGATAGACAGGCAGACGATAGATAGATAGACAGACATGCAAACGATAGATAGACAGACAGGCAGACGATAGATAGACAGACAGATGATAGATAGATAGACAGACAGGCAGACGATAGATAGATAGACAGACAGACGATAGATAGATGATAGATAGATAGACAGACAGGCAGACGATAGATAGATAGACAGGCAGACGATAGATAGACAGACAGGCAGACGATAGATAGATAGACAGATGACAGATAGATAGACAGACGATAGACAGACAGACAGACGAAAGATAGATAAATAGATAGACAGACAGACAGAGGATAGATAGATAGACAGATGATAGATAGACAGACGATAGACAGACAGACAGACGAAAGATAGATAAATAGATAGATAGATAGATAGATAGATAGACAGACAGACAGATGATAGATAGATAGACAGATGATAGATAGATAGACAAACAGGCAGACGATAGATAGACAGACAGGCAGACGATAGATAGATAGATAGACAGATGACAGATAGATAGACAGACGATAGACAGACAGACAGACGAAAGATAGATAAATAGATAGATAGACAGACAGACAGATGATAGATAGATAGACAGATGATAGACAGACAGACAGACAGACGAAAGATAGATAGATAGATAGATAGATAGACGATAGATAGATAGATAGATAGATAGATAGATAGATAGATAGATAGACAGACGATAGATATAGATAGATAGACAGACACACGATAGATAGATAGACAGACAGACAGACAGACGATAGACAGACAGACAGACGATAGATAGATAGATGGACAGACGATAGATAGATAGATAGATAGATAGACAGACAGACAGGCAGACGATAGACAGACATACGATCGATAGATAGATAGATAGATAGATAGACAGACAGATGATAGATAGATAGACAGACAGGCAGACGATAGATAGACAGACGATAGATAGATAGATAGATAGATAGATAGATAGATAGATAGATAGATAGACGATAGATAGACATATGATAGATAGACAGACGATAGATAGATAGATAGATAGATAGATAGACAGACAATAGATAGACAGACAGATGATAGATAGATAGACCGACAGGCAGACGATAGATAGACAGACAGATGATAGATAGATAGACAGACAGGCAGACGATAGATAGACAGATGATAGATAGATAGATAGATAGATAGATAGATAGATAAATAGATAGATAGATAGACAGACAGATGATAGATAGACAGACAGGCAAACGATAGATAGACAGATAGACAGACAGGCAGACGATAGATAGATAGACAGACAGGCAGACGATAGATAGACAGATGATAGATAGATAGATAGATAGATAGATAGATAGATAGATAGATAGATAGACGATAGATAGACAGACAGATGATAGATAGATAGACAGACAGGCAAACGATAGATAGACAGACAGGCAGACGATAGATAGATAGATAGATAGACAGACAGGCAGACGATAGATAGACAGACAGGCAGACGATAGACAGATAGACAGACATGCAGACGATAGATAGACAGACAGGCAGACGATAGATAGACAGACAGATGATAGATAGATAGACAGACAGGCAGACGATAGATAGATAGACAGACAGACAGACGATAGACAGACAGATGATAGATAGATAGACAGACAGGCAGACGATAGATAGACAGACAGACAGGCAGACGATAGATAGACAGACAGGCAGACGATAGATAGATAGACAGATGACAGATAGATAGACAGACGATAGACACACTGTAAAAAATGTCTAACCCTCCCAAATCAAAAATTTCAAGTGACCGATAACATCTACATTTTTTAATTGGCCCAAGTGAAATTCTTGTTGCAATAGTCTGTTAACATTGGCTCAATGAGAAATAATACGTCAGACTAATTGAAAAATGTATATGTTATCGGTCACTTGAAATTTTTGACTTGGGGATGTAATTTTTTTTTTACAGTGCAGACAGACAGACAGACAGACGAAAGATAGACAGACGATAGATAGATAGACAGACAGGCAGACGATAGATAGACAGACGATAGATAGATAGATAGATAGATAGATAGATAGATAGATAGACAGACGATAGATAGACATACGATAGATAGACAGACAATAGATAGATAGATAGATAGATAGATAGATAGACAGACGATAGATAGATAGACAGACAATAGATAGACAGACAGATGATAGATAGACAGACAGGCAGACGATAGATAGACAGACAGATGATAGATAGATAGACAGGCAGACGATAGATAGATAGACAATAGATAGACAGACAGATGATAGATAGATAGACAGGCAGACGATAGATAGACAGATGATAGATAGATAGACAGGCAGACGATAGACAGACAGATGATAGATAGATAGACAGGCAGACGATAGACAGACAGATGATAGATAGATAGACAGACAGATGATAGAGAGACAGACAGGCAGACGATAGATAGACAGACAGATGATAGATAGATAGATAGACAGACGATAGATAGATAGACAGACAATAGATAGACAGACAGATGATAGATAGATAGACAGGCAGACGATAGATAGACAGATGATAGATAGATAGATAGATAGATAGATAGATAGATAGATAGATAGATAGACAGACAGATGATAGATAGACAGGTAGACGATAGATAGACAGGCAGACGATAGATAGATAGACAGACAGGCAGACGATAGATAGACAGACAGGCAGACGATAGATAGATAGACAGACATGCAGACGATAGATAGACAGACCGGCAGACGATAGATAGACAGACAGATGATAGATAGATAGACAGACAGGCAGACGATAGATAGATAGACAGACAGACGATAGATAGATGATAGATAGATAGACAGACAGGCAGACGATAGATAGATAGACAGACAGGCAGACGATAGATAGATAGACAGACAGGCAGACGATAGATAGATTGACAGATGACAGATAGATAGACAGACGATAGACAGACAGACAGACGAAAGATAGATAAATAGATAGATAGATAGATAGACAGACAGACAGATGATAGATAGATAGACAGATGATAGATAGATAGACAGACAGGCAGACGATAGATAGACAGACAGGCAGACGATAGATAGATAGACAGATGACAGATAGATAGACAGACGATAGACAGACAGACAGACGAAAGATAGATAAATAGATAGATAGATATAGATAGATAGACAGACAGACAGATGATAGATAGATAGACAGATGATAGATAGACAGACAGGCAGACGATAGATAGACAGACAGGCAGACGATAGATAGATAGATAGACAGATGACAGATAGATAGACAGACGATAGACAGACAGACGAAAGATAGATAAATAGATAGATAGATAGACAGACAGATGATAGATAGATAGACAGATGATAGACAGACAGACAGACAGACAGACAGACGAAAGATAGATAGATAGATAGATAGATAGATAGATAGATAGATAGATAGATAGACAGACACACAGATTACATAGTTCCAGCATTACTGAAGACTGAATGCCAGTCAAACACAACCAGACTCTTGCTGTTGTCTAACTAACACAGTTAATCCAGTGATCAGTGTCAGGCTTCAGACAGCAGGAGGCGCTGTGACATTATCAGAAGAACAAGAGTGGCCATCTCATATCCAGTTTAATCACTGATTTAATAACTGGGACAGTTATTCTATTACAGTCAAGTCCTGTGTTCAGAGTTCAGACAGAGTTTTATAAATGTTCCAGTTTAACAAATATAGCCTAGATATTGTCTGGCAAAATCAGATTAGCCCTGCTGTCAGTGGAATAATATGTGCAGACTACTACATAATCACCCTGTCAGTTTCAACAATTAGCCCTGGTACCATTTTTAGAAAGGGACAGAAAGGGACAAACAGCAGTGACATTTCAGAGAATAATGTCACCATCCCCATCACCTGTCCCTCCGGTGCATAATTGCACAATAATTCATGATTAAAATATATGAATCAAAGGTGCTGGGACAAAAGCACAATACAGTGGCCCCTCGGGGTCCAATGAGGAAATCAATGAAGTGCTCATCTGCCCAACTCAAGCGTCCCACTGGCTTTGTCATGAAGAGCCGGCAGACGCACGTCAAGCGAGGGACGGGACGCACCATCTGGTGCTCTCGATAGCACAGACACAGGGCTTCTTTTATTTGATTTGATTTGATTTCACCGCTGAGTGTCAGACCAGTGAAAGCATTGATGAATTACAGAGAATAACAGCAGCATTAGAACAGAACGCGAACTAATGCGAACTGACTGATATATTAACAGTGCTTTGCAGTCTTTATGGTAATGGATTTTCCTCTGGGACATTTCGGGACCACACATCCCCCCTGCTATTCAACAAAGATTTCCTTAATAATGTTTATGGGTAAATGAATCTGTCAGGCCCACGATCCTCTGGTTTTGTCATGTTGTGATCACTTTATCTTAAAAGATAGCTCAGTCATAGATTGTTTGGCTTTTTTGAAATGCTTTAATATTCCTGTTTTCCTAGGATTGTAAATAGGCAAAGTCACAAATATGTCCTTGCTTAACCCTGTTGTGGCTTCGTCTCGGCTTTGTCAGTATTTTCGGCTCTCGCAAGTAGCAAGAAGTCCTGAACCTGGAGGGAAAAATTACGACAACAACAAACAAAAAAAGTTATTGATCAGCAGGTGTGACAAAAACATCAGCTCGCAGTCCTCCAAATTAGAGACCTTTTCCTTCTCAACTGAATCCTTTTCCTGTAGAACACACGATTAGTCTGTAATCTTATGAGACAGAAGAGACAGTGACATCAGTGTATGTAAATGTGTTTGTGTATATTTACCAATTTTTCAGCACTTGACACAAGCGCCTCAACTCTGCCCTATGCTTTGAGATGGTTTGCTCTTCCATTTCCTTTGGGGGGGGGGGGGGGGGGGGTATCTTTACTGTAGATACTTTAGGTTTTAAAACAGGGATAATGTACAATTTCAAGAAATGCACCCATTTTTGTCTTCAAACATTAAACAAAATAACTCCATATCTATCTGGATGACCGATGATGGTTGAAAAAAACATATTCAATACTATGACAGCTTTCTTACCTTCAACTTCCTCATCTCAAAACTCAGATTAGGCATGTCTGCAGTTACACAAAGGTGATCTGGAAACAGACACAGATTAAACAAATAGCCTATAAAAGTCCATTGGAACGAAACCGTAGCCAAGGCGACATCTAGTGTATATATCTATGCACCAGTCTGCGCACACGTCACACACCAGGATGCGCCCGCGCCCTCAGATCACTTGGACGTGGCTGTGTTCAAGAGGTAAAAACGATATAAATACTGTTCGTTTTCTCACACAAACCGCTCGTTTCGTGTCTTAGGCCATCAATGTGTACTTACGATGGGGAATTGTTTAATTTGGACTTCTCTGTGCATGCTCTTTGAGGTGGCGACCATAGACCTGCATTATATGACTGACAGACAAGAACGGTTTGACCTAAAAATATCAAAATTGAAACTACTGCGGAAAAAAAGACACCTACATCTTGGATGCCCTTGAGGTAAGCTAAAACATACCAAAATTTAATTTCAAAGTGAACTATCCCTTTAAGTGCATATCTTCGAATGTTCTGCCTTTTGGACTTATCATACCATGATGGGTACGATCCCACTGCCAGAAGATTATACAGTGCTTCCCACTATATCTTCCATAGCTGTCAAAAAATGCAAGAACCCCCCCACAAATAGATATATATAGTGCAGTAAATCAATATCATAAAATAAAAAATAAATTATGTGATTAATCGTAATTACAAACATTAAAGTTAGATTTAATATATTTTATAATGTAATAATTTCACAGTTGATCTCCAAATTAATGCAGCAACAACATAGAGTCTATTTTAAATATTTGTTTAACGTATTTTTATGAATGAAAACTGCTGTCACTTTAAGACTAGACGCGGATCTCACACATCTCTCACTAAGTTCATTTGACTTTATTTAACTCATTTAAGACTGATCTTATGGGGACACTCGACAAAATTGACATTTTGGCATAATTGTGTGTGTTTATATTTTAGGCTACACCAAGCAATCAAATCATATGCCCCATGAAAAATGCTAAGATGATCACGCTAAGTGATTTTGCCAAGTAAGACATGTTCCTGGATCAACATATTTTGTTGATCCTGGAATAACATTCCTGTCCCAAAATGTAGTCCTTACACTATCCCTACCCCTAAACCTATCCCTACCCATAACTTTTCCCTAAAATCAGAGGGAAATGATAGGTGAATAACACTGATGTTGAAGCACCTCACCCTGGTTCTAAGCCTAAACTTGACATAAACTGTAAACTTGTCCCTCGAATCTGATTGGTTGATTGGAAAGTTGTTCCAGGATCAACAAAGATGCTGATCCGGGAACATGTGGTAATTGGTGAAATCACGTTCACCGATGATCACTGCTGCTAGCTGGCTTCGTATGAATGTGACCATAAACCGTTCTCATTACTGATATATATCTTGGTATAATAGAAATTCGAAGCTGAATTTGCCAGTTGATAACAGACACACTACAGAGCGTCCGGTGAGTGACTTTTACCAGAGATGATCTGGTATACGGGAATAACCCATTTATTATCACCACAACTCAGTACACTGAATACATTCTGCTTTGCATGTGTGTGTGGTTTTCTATGAAATAAAGTTATAAGAAAAAAAGATTTAAGTACAAATAACAATAAACATAACAGTAATCTTCCCAATGAATATTACATTACAATGATTAATATAGTAGGCTATAAATAGGAAAACCAAATGTGCCATGATATGGAGTTCACTGGTCATTACTGCTGAATAAACCCTGGTGTTTTTGAGGATGGCCCATTGATCTTCCACCAGTTTTGCAACAGAAATATTTATTAAGTGCATTTTGCGCCTTGTTTCCATGGGAACAGTTTTAAAAAGAAAACTAGAGCCCATGTCCTGACAACAAAAAAGGTGAGATGATGGTGAGATCAGTTCTCCGTGCGGATCATATCATGTCAGACTCCTTGTATATATACTGTGCAAAAGTCTTGATTCACATTCATGTTATCAGAAATTAACATTGTCACTTGTTAGAATTGTGTTCTATATATATATATATACAGTATATGCTCACTCGTTTCGGTTTATTCTAACTACAGGACACATGCTGAAAAACACTATCTTTCCACACATACCACTTTCACACAGCGCGCTGATCCCGGGAAATTGGCGTAAAATTGCTAGAGTGCCTTCTGTGTGAACGCAAACACATCCCGGGATTATTTCCTTCCGCAATCTTTGCGAGGTATGCAAGATGTTCATTGGTGAGGCGGTTTCTCTGTTTCCTCTTAATAGTGTTCATGGTTGAGAATGTTGAGTGTATGTGCTCACAAAAAAGGACATCACTTTTTGCACAAGTGGCTTCAAAGTGGGAAAATCTTCTTCAGACACCAAACTCCAGAAGTGACCAACGCCTGCTCTGAGATCAACTTTCAGAGTGTCTTTTGTCTGCAGTTCCACCATTTCACTTTCTACATCAGCAGCGCGCTGAGCAGGGCAGAGCAGAGTGATAGTTGGAGTGAGAGATGACACATCCACATGGAAGGGATTTTCAATAAAGTTGTCATTTGCGGTGACAGCTCTGAGTTTGGGGAAGTGAATGAATTCTGTCAGGTATGTACAGGGAAGTTATTTTGTTCTGAAATGCTCTGATGACATTCAGCATGTTGCTTGGAAGCTTATCTCTTCCTTGAAGCTGCAAATTGAGAGTGTTCAGGTGACAGGTGATGAAAGGCCAGCTGTGTGATCCAGCATGGGTCTTCCAGCTCTGCCTCCAGTTTTCCTTTGCTGTCCAGGAAAGTGTAAATCTCAGGGAGGAGGCGCACAAACCGCTCAAGCACTTTTCCACGGGACTCACTGTGCATCAGTAAATCACCATACTCTGTGTCATATTCCTCAATGAACGTCTGTGATTCAGCGCTCTGGAGACTATGAAGTTTGCCACACGAACAACTGTTTGCATCACGTTTTGGAATGTATTATTTTTCAGTTTTGAAACCAGTGACTCCTGATGAATGATGCAGTGGAAACTGACAAAGCTGGGTATTTCTTCTCTTTTTTTCATGAGCCCAATAAGCCCCTTCTCCTTTCCTCACATGCTAGGGGCACCATCCGTGCACACACTTGCTAGACCTGACCAACTGAGATTTTATTCATCAAAAAATGCCAGAATTGCATTGCGTTTGGCCAACAAGTGGAAGCAAGCACAGCATTTCTTCTCTGAAAGACTTTTCTTTTGGGAACCTTACCCAAACACTCGTGAGACCCAGTGACACCTATATTTTCATCTAATGCCGCTGTTTTGAGTATCTATATAAATTATTTGTAATAAAGCAGATGAGTTTTTTAATGGGTTACGTTATAGCCCTGCTTGTTTTTAATATTTTATGACATATCTGTAGTGACTGCATGATCATATCACCGTATTAGTAATTGCCATGCGAGCCACATATTAAAGCTTGGCGAGCCGCGCAATGAATAACCCTGACATAACTGATAAAACTTTTTAAAAAAGAAAAAAAAAACTCAAGATGCATGTCCAGACTCCAACAAATATGTCATAATAAGTATTTAATACACCCATTATACCTTCGCCCACGCCTTTGGACAATACGAACTAGCTCTAAAGATGTCCGTGTATCTATTTACATACTAGTTTCCTCACTTATTTCATTGTTATATTTAGAAGACATAATCTATGTGCCTTTTATTCATTATATGGTTTATTTTATGTAGGCCTATATCGCTTATCTCTAAGAGCTAAAGTACTCTTTGGGTGCATGCGCACTAAAGCACCCAAAGACAGAGGGGCTCCATCTCCGTCCTCAGCGCAGAAAGGTGTCGAATTTTAACTAAGTATTAATAATTTCTATCAGTGCACTTTTCTATTAGTGGACTGTACACTTTCTCACTTAATACACATGGTCTTTGTTTCTACCGCTCAGCCCAAATGTGAGGACTCTCCTGTCATGTGCACTCATGTGGTTCCAAGTGGTCTAGTTTAGGCTAGTCTGTTCTTATTACGCATCCAGACAAAAGAAATCCCTCCCTTTCTGCTCCTCCGTGACCTGGCTGTCATCCCTCCACACAGCAGGCCTTTCTGTCCGTCATGTGGCACTAACACTATCAATAACCGTGTCAGTGGGGCAAGTCCCGCAGGCTACTTTTTATATCAAAACAATGAACTTGGTTGGTGTCAGTTTTAGGCTACTAAATAATTTCTTGTTCATTTTATTTAACAATAATAAGTAAAAAAAGTAACTGCATATAATTAATTTAACTCAGTAATTTCAACAAAAGACCGCGTTTTGTCATCTTTACTTTAGGCGTTTTGTCCCTTTGCACACACCGTATGCAAATACAGCAGCGCCAAAGACAGATGAAGGTTGAGGAGATGACGACATTTTAGACTTAATTTGTGAGGTATGAATATTTTGCTTAAATCTTTTTCCATCAAAATACTGCCAATAAAAGTTTTATTTTTTCGAGATGTCAGTTTAGCCTATGTCAGAGAATATACGTGTTTTTCATTGTAGATGAGATGAGCTGTGAAAGGCAGACGAACCAGATTGAATGTTTTGAAAACTTTGTAAGGTAACGTATTAATATTTTGAAATCATTTGACATCTCGATCAATGCTGTCAAAACATAATTAACTGATGTAGAAGACCAAATAGTATTTGCACTTCATGTTATGAGTTTTGTCGGGAGTCTGGGAATGCAGCTGGTTTCTTTTTTCTTTCAGTGCATAAAATGTGTGTAACTTAATTATATATATAGCCTATACTGTTTTGTCATTTCTTTCAGTGGATAAAATATGTTTAACTTAGTTATTTTATATTTAAAAAAATAATTGGCCGTATCTTGTCATCTTAACTTTAGGTGTTTTTGTGCAGTCAACAAATCATTGTTCAGTTAAAAGCAAAAAAAAAACAAAACAAAAAAAAACAGGATGTCCCTTTGCACACACGTTGAGTATATGACGACATTGGCGACTTTGTGCGGTATGAATATTTGAATATGCAAAATAAAGTAAGTTAATCAGATTGATGTGCGCGTTTATGTTACAAGTATCACATCGAAAATGATCTTTTCACGTGCGTAGACAGCATAAACCTACCAATCATTACAGTTTCAGAAAGTAGGCGATCACGTGTTTTATCATGGCAAAATTTTCTTAAAACGATCGGTTTACAAAAGGTTTCACCAGCACTTACAATCCGAATGAAATTTCACTCAGATCGAGCTCAGTCGGATCAATAGAGGTGTTTACATGAAGGTTTCAATCCGATTGAGCTCTCAAAATGTGGTTATAACGGATTATAAGGATTCATGTAAACGCAGCTAATGACTGGATCTGCTTTTCTATTACAATATAACATTATATGTTTTTATTTTATTTTTTATTGTAGAGCTGTTGCTGAGCTGTGAAAAGGCAGATGCACCCGATTTAATAAGTACTTTAATAAGTGATGTATAAATATTTTTTAAATCCTTTGACATCCTTAAATTGTATGAAATAAACCTGAAAAAAAAAGTACAAAATTGTACTGGAATTAGCTGACTAGCTAACTAGCTAACGGCTAGTAGTGACAGCAGCGGCAATCCATCTGTCACTCAAGTGTCCACGCCCTTAATTATGCACAATTTTAAGGCTTATTATGACCGGCGCTGGCGTAGCTAGCGAAAGCGGTCATATAGGGATTGTCAAAGTTTTTTTTTTTTTTTTTTTTTGTCATCTACTGAATTTTTCGTCAACGATACCAGGGACACCGAAACACCGGGGAACATGAAATTTGGTGGGCATGTAGCCCCACTAGACTTTTACGGAAAAATTTCGTTTGGTCCCCGGGCCCCCCCCCCCCCGCGCTGGGCCCCCCCAAACCCAAAAAATGTTTTTCCTAAATAACTACCTGAACCGTGGCACCGAGGATGAAGAAATTTTTATGGTATGTTGGTCTTAAGGGCCCACATCAACCTAGCCCATAATCACTCATTTGTGATTTGCGCCCCTCCCATAAAAAATGAAAATGCTATATTATTCTGCTTTAATCGCCCCTATCTTCAGTTGAGATGTTCAGAACTGCACCATATTTCATGTGTATGATTAACTTGACATCCTCTGGGGGTATGCTAAGTTTCGTAGAATTTCATCCATGGGGGGGTATAAAATAAATAAATTTATGTGCACATTTAGTGACTGTACACTCATCGGCCTGTAGATGGTGGTGTTGAGCGAAGGGTTTAGGATGATACTGTCACACACACACATGCAGGAATACAAACAAACGCAAGCATGCACACACACTGACATCCACACGCACAGACACACACCCATACACACACATACAAATCCACATGCACAGACACACACACACAAACACACACGCGCACACACATGTACGCACGCATACATACACGCACAGACACACACACACACACAGACACACACATACACAAACACACACACATACACACACACACAGACAGACATGCACATACTACTACTTTTTTTAGGTATATACATAAACACGCAATACAGCCAAATTGCTCCACGTCATTTATTTTTGTGGAAAGCCAGTGCAGGCCTGAGCGGCGGTCATATTTTGTACCGCCATGCGGTACATCTAGTTTAATTTAAAAGTTATAATAAAAAATAAAAATATTAAATATATAAAAAATCAGCTGTGAGTAACCATAGCAACAGGCAGTCAAAGTATCTGTTTACAATTTATTGTATCAAAACAAAACTGAAGGGTTCTACGAGCTGAGCGGACTATAAATATCTCCGAAACCAAGTTATTGTTTGTAAAAACTTTAGATTTCGATTGTAAAACGAATTAAAATATAAACTAATGTTTTAAAAATGTGTTATTTGGCAAGTGACCATGGTATAAGCGGGTTAATGCCATTCGAGGTGTCCATTGTCAGGTATTAATGGACTTCGGCGGAGGCCTCCGCTGCCCGTCGGACGGTTCACGCCTCGCCGTTGTCCATTAATACCTGACAATGGACACCTCGTCGGGCATTAACCCTTACTTATGGGCCTAACAGTAAATTAATGATAATAAAAAAATAAACAGGTGTGCGAGCAGTTACTTTTTTTTTTTCTCTGAGCGTTTTTAAAAAAAGAAGGAAAAAACAATAACATGCAACTAAAGGCCAATTTATACTTCTGCGTCGGGTGCGCGTAGAAGGTACGGCGTAGCATACGCATTGACGTGTACCATACGTCGTACCCTTCGCCGTACCCTGACGCGCACCTCCTCAAAAATGTAACTACGCGTCGTGGCGACGCGGACCGCAAGATCTGTGATTGGTCGGCTGGATAGCATCGCGTTTCCTCCTACGCATTTCCGGAATGATCTTCTGCACTCTGCACCGCCCGCCATTTTTAAATTCCGAAGATCAGTGAAGAGCCATGGAAATAGACCAAGTGACCGAGAGATTGCTTGAAGAAGTGCGGAAATACAGCCATCTGTATGACTCCTTCAGTCGCCATTGCTCGTAGAAACCTAAACTCAAAATAGCCGCGAGGAATGTAAACACAGTGGAACTGGAACATTAAAACCCACCCGCGCCAACTAGCGTTTCGGCGGTGTAACTGCAGAGCAACACAGACATTCGCAGAAATATAAATGCTCACGACGGCGTCGCCTACGTGCGTAGCCTACGGCGTACACTCGACGCAGAAGTATAAATTGGCCTTTAGTTGCTGTCTGTTCAATGAGTGCTGAAATGTAAATTACTCATCATTAAAGTAATTTTGGCTTCACGGTGGCTTATAACTTTTGTCATAAAGTTAAAATTGTTGAGACGACACAATGAGCCCAATGGCCGGCTGAAATTTAAAAGGCTGATTTTCGCGCTTTCAGGACAGTGACGAGTACATATGTCGTCCAGTGGTTGTCCAGACAACCCAGGCACAACCTACGTCAGTCTACGTCAGAACGTAGGCTCACTATTGGCCGACGCTGGTCATGTGTGTGATGCGTGTGATGCTGGTCAATAATGAGCCGACGTTCTGACGTAGAACCCAGAAGCGCTGCATTGTTTACACTACGTCAACAGCGTAAGAGAATAACATGGAAGAGAAGAGATTGTTGAATAAAGTCCTTTTTTTAGCACAAAAAGTATTCTCATCGCTTCATAACATTAAGGTTGAACTAGTCACATGGACTATTTTATAACTATGTCTTTACCACCTTTTTGGGCCTTGAAAGTTGCAATGATGTTGCTGTCAATGGAGGGACAGAATTTCATCAAAAATATCTTAATTTGTGTTCAGAAGATGAACAAAGGTTTTTACGAGTTTGGAACGACATGAGGCTGAGTAATTAATGACAGAATTTTTGGGTGAACTAACCCTTTAACAACATATATCTTTACTAGGAGATGCAGGAGTTCAACATGCAAGCATATCCGTATCACCTACTTGCACGCGCATGCGTAGAAGCAAGCTTTAACAACTCAGTCTGCTTAGATTTAAAGCTACAGAGCACTATGTTTTACAATATCTATCTTTAGTCTAAAGTAACTCTGCCCACTCTGCAATGCAAATTTCTCAAATGTGTTTTAACTTATAAGGGGATGGAAATAGACAATATAAGGAGAATAGTAAACAAGGTTTTTAAATATTTCTGCTTCTAACTGTTTTTAATAATTATGTATTGATATTCCTTTAGTTTAAACTGTATATATAGGCATGTCACGGTATCAAATTTTCATTTAAATAATAATTGCTAAAGGGATTTATCATGATACGTTCTCAGAAAAAAAAAGTACAAAAGCTGTCACTGGGGCGGTTCCCTTTCAAAAGATACACCTTTTTACCTTAAAGGGATACCAGACAGTTTCTGCATGGTCTCATTGACTTCCATGGTATATTTTTTTCCTACTATGGAGGTCAATGAGACCAGAAACTGTCTGGTTACTGACATTCTTCTAAATATCTTCCGTTCTGTTCAGCAGAAGAAAGAAATTCATACAGGTTTGAAACAACATGAGGGTGAGTATATGATGACAGAATTTTCATTTTAAAGTGGAGTATCCCTTTAAGACTCAAGTGCATATTAGTACATTAAAGGTACATATTGGTAGCAAAAGTGTACATTTTAGTACCTAAATGGTACATATTAGAACATTTTTAAAGGGTACCGTCCAAGTGACAGTGTTTATATGGCAGGCCTATCACGTATTGAATTAGGTTCAGTTTTGAATTAGTTCTCAACATTGATTTGTTCAGGCAGCCGACAGAAACATAAACAAATCAGAAACGCATTCGATTTCAGTTCTTTATTTTATCACTACATTTACATTTACGTTTATGCATTTGGCAGACACTTTTATCCAAAGCGACTTACATTGCATTATCCTATACATTTATACATAGGTATGGGATCGAATCCACAACCTTGCGTTGTTAACGCAATGCTCTTACCACTGAGCTACAGGAAAGCATCACTACAATACATATTGTTATTTTGATTAGATAATCATCAAGTGTTCTAAAATAGAAGCAAATAAAGTGAGAGATACATGTAATATAGGTCTACATTTATCATTTTAATGGCCATCTTTAAGCATGACTCTTTGGATTTATATGGTAACACTTTACAATAAGATTCCATTTTTAGCATTAAAGGACAAGTTCGGTATTTTACACTTAAAGCCCTGTTTACAGATCGTATCTGATGAAATAGAACGGTTAAGATTAAAATTTGGACACATGCTCCTGTCCCGAGAATTTTAGGTTTATTTTGCTTTTGTGGACCTATTTTGCCAAACGCGTCACACCAGCGAAATAAACCTAAAATTCTCGGGACAGCAGCATGTGTCCAAATTTTAATCTTAACCGTTCTATTTCATCAGATACGATCTGTAAACAGGGCTTTAAGTGTAAAATACCGAACTTGTCCTTTAAGGTTAATAAATGTTGTAAAAGTATTATTCATTGTTTAGTTTGTTCATTTTAACATTTACTAAAACATTTTAAATTGAGTTTTAATTTTAATTGTATCTGTTATTACCTTAGTTAATGTACTATGAACTAACATGAATGATAACGGTAAAATTGTATTGCTCAAATAATAATACATGCAGTAAAAACGTATATTGTATATTGCATAATGCATATAGTTAATGAAAGCTAATCGGCCTTGTTAACAAATGGGACTTGTAAAGTGTTACCTATGAGATTTACGTATGTTTCTAGGTTATAGCTAAAGAAACACACATTTGACCTGTAATATTTTAATGTTTAAATTATTTTCTGTAGAGTTCGTTCTGTAGAACTTCTCATTCATATTTATTTCATTTAGCACATTTCAGTTCAGCACTGTTTTACTTGGAGTGTTATGTTTGTTTTTATTCCAGCATCCATTTTAAAAAATATCGGTTGAAAATCCACTTTCAGTCAACCTCTAGACACAGCCACCCTACAATGAAAAAAATCCATTCACTCCTTTTTTCTTTTTTTAATCCTCAAAAAGCCTCTTAATAATCTTTTCTGAGCAATATGATGTCATATTGCTCATGCTCCGCCCACGACCACTGATGGACTGTCCCATATTAGCATATTTCCGCCCTCAGCAATTTGTATAGGGACGTCCCGCGTGACGTCACGCCATTTGGAGCAGCAATCTTGACGGAATAGAAAATGCTAAACCGCTGGTGATAATACAGCTCGTCGCGAAATATTCATCTATTTACCAACCTTTGCGGTGATGATTGAAAAATCCTTCCCCGCTGGCGTCCAAATCAAAGAGTTGCTGACCCATCCGAACTCGTGATACCGATAGCCTGCTAAGCTTTTGTATGCTTTTAATGAAGCTCCGGTGTAGCGTGATGGGAAGTGAATAAGGTAGCTGTAAATGTCACCGAACTCAATGTCAGGAAGTTTTTCTACACATTTAATGCCTGTAAAAAGAACTTGTGGTGCTTCATATGGATCTATGATTCCTAATTATTTTATCTTCCTCTTGTTTATTTCTTTTTATGATGACATGACGTGAAGAGTTAGCTGACGGCCGCTGCGCTAATAATAGATAGTGGCCAGTGACCGCGACGCTGAAGTGTGTGAGAACAAATGAATAACATTGGTGCGAACCACGAACATTTGTTTATTTGGATTAAATATTTAAATATAAAATTTTAATCATTCTGTGTCATTTTTCAATGTCAGTCTTTTCACTATTTACATGGTTATGCCCAAAATGCTATAATATTCAAAGTAGTTGACTGTCGTTCTCCTCTACCCTGTGTACATTATTGATTAAATAGCCTAACGTTAGCCTATTTAAAAATCGTTACAGGCACCTCGCGAGCATTCATTCATTCAACTATTTTAAAAGACTGGAATGAACACCAGCACACACAATCAATCTTTTTTATAGTCAATTTAATAAAAAAATGTAACAACAGGTATGAAATGTCAGAAAGAGAAAAAAAACGTAATGGGAAGACGAGCATAGGACTGCTGCAGCTTAGTGGATAAATATATTTAGCCTATTTATTATTAAGATTGCACAGTTGGAAAGAAAATATATTTATAGGAACATTTCAGCAGGCTCAAGATAATTAATACAGTGACCATTATTCTTTTATTTATTTATTATTTTAATCAATTCGCAGCCATAAAACGGGATAATCCGCATTCTCATGTATGTGCGCTTGTGCAATAGTATTCCGTCAAAATGGCTGACACGCGGCTAGGGGTCACGTGACTGGGACATCCCTATACTGTCCGGCAAGGCAGTCTTGTGTGGACAAGCCCCATGGAAGAGAGGGGTGGGGTGAGCAGTTGCTCATTATCATTTAAAGAGACATGCACCTAAACGGGTCGCTGTGAACAGAGCTGTTTTTGAGGAGGTAAAAGGGTGTTGTTTTACACAACCATTGAGGAATTTTAACCAAAGTATGTTACAAACTTTACATGAAGACCCTAAAGAATCATACCAGCTTGTGGAAAATGGGTATCCGATGACCCCTTTAAAATATCTTGAATGTAACTCTACACCCTTGCCTCATTCAGTATACGCAGATCTATGAATATGTAAATGATCCCCACCTCCACTCACTCACAGAAGCTCAGAGATCATTGTTAACTGAAGATATTACTGAAGTAATAATAACAGCAAAACATACTTTGCAACATAAAGCTTTTTTAATATGCAAGAGCAGAGGCGTCACATACTTGTCCATATATGGTAATTTATGACAGGATCTTCCAGGTTCTTATAGTGAAAAATGTGGTGAAGGAATAGATTATCATCAGTTAAATATACAACTAACATTTAAAAATGACAGATTCCTTTGAGGGGTTAACCTGATGCACCAATACATTTGTTGATTAAAGTGAAACATTGTTTTCTCCAAGCAAAGGTCGAATGGTTTCCATAGACATTAACATTTAGGCTTTTCAGAAATGTTCCAGTTGGCTACTCTATGAGAAATAAATAATAAAATCATTCAGAAATGTTTCCTTTGCGCACAAAAACTCCTCTGATAATTATTCAAGCATGCAGTATTTTTTTACCAAAGATAAGTGCATCTACTATACATATAAAGTTCTTCCATCACAATCACAGTGTATTTATAGTGTATTAAAGGTATACAATTAATCACTTCTGTGTTTCCTGGAAATGGACCCTGCAACCTTGCCATTCCGAGTGTTACGAACTGCTCCGAGACACGAAGGTTGAGATCCAAATGCAGCTTTAATTTAGGGGCAATCCAGACACGTAATCCAATATACAGGCAATAGGTCAAAACACAGGTAGGCCATCCAAACAAACAAACAAAACAGGCAGGGGTCAGAGACAAAAGAGTAATCCACGGAACAGGCAAAAAATCCAAAAACCAAGAGACATGAAACCAGGGAAAACACTCGGAAATGCAGTGCAACAACATACAAAACTTCGCAGAGAGTGAATGAGTGAACATGGTATAAATAGTAGGGGTGTAACGGTTCACAAAATTCACGGTTCGGTTCGATACGATACATTTGTGTCACGGTTTGGTACGGTTCGGTTCGGTACGTTTTCCATAGGCTACAGGAAAAATAAACTAGATGTACCGCATGGCGGTACAAAATATGACCGCCGTTCAGGCCTGCACTGGCTTTCCACAAAAATAAATGACGTGGAGCAATTTGGCTGTATTGCGTGTTTATGTATATACCTAAAAAAAGTAGTAGTATGTGCATGTCTGTCTGTGTGTGTGTGTATGTGTGTGTGTTTGTGTATGTGTGTGTCTGTGTGTGTGTGTGTCTGTGCGTGTATGTATGCGTGCGTACATGTGTGTGCGCGTGTGTGTTTGTGTGTGTGTGTCTGTGCATGTGGATTTGTATGTGTGTGTATGGGTGTGTGTCTGTGCGTGTGGATGTCAGTGTGTGTGCATGCTTGCGTTTGTTTGTATTCCTGCATGTGTGTGTGTGACTGTATCATCCTAAACCCTTCGCTCAACACCACCATCTACAGGCCGATGAGTGTACAGTCACTAAATGTGCACATAAATGAATTTATTTTATACCCCCCCATGGATGAAATTCTACGAAACTTAGCATACCCCCAGAGGATGTCAAGTTAATCATACACATGAAATATGGTGCAGTTCTGAACATCTCAACTGAAGATATGGGCGATTAAAGCAAGCAGAATAATATTGCATTTTCATTTTTTATGGGAGGGGCGCAAATCACAAATGAGTGATTATGGGCTAGGTTGATGTGGGCCCTTAAGACCAACATACCATAAAAATGTCTTCATCCTCGGTGCCACGGTTCAGGTAGTTATTTAGGAAAAACTGCATTTTTTGGGTTTGGGGGGGCCCAGCGCGGGGGGGGGAGTGGCCCCCGGGGACCAAATTCAGTAGATGACGAAAAAAAAAAGAAAAAAATACTTTGCCAATCCCTATATGACCGCTTTCGCTAGCTATGCTAGCGGCGGTCATAATAAATGCCAGAGAAATTTCCTTGAATACATTTTTTTTTTTTTTTTTACTGAGCAATAATGGAGCTATACTTGACTCTTCTTATGAGCATATAAAACAAAACAGCTCCTTGGACAAAATGAAATATAATATTGTAGTAGTAGGCTAGTTATAAACAAAGGTTTATTTTAGTTCAGATTAACATTTGAGGGCAGCAATTGTATTCATAATGTCAAAATAAAACAGACGTAGTTACTTGAAAGCATTATAGCCCACTATTCCTGACAAACTTCCATACCTTGCAGTTAGTGTTACTACAGCAAATCCATTCCACGGTGAATGTTGCTGATCTGTGGACACTGGATAGTTCATTCATGGCACGATGTTTCTTCCTGGTTTCCACGTCAGCGCTGTTTGATCCGTTAATAACAGAGAAATGTGCATGTTTCTCACTAGATCTCGCAGCGATGTTATTACTTCAGTGGCGAATTCAAAAAGCATTTGAAATTCAAATGCTTTCTTTACTGGTCTGGATCTCTTAGCGCTGTGTGGTGTTGCTTGATCAGGCTCGCGCATAGGGCTCGCGAGTCCCGCTTCACAGGTCAAAACTGATAAACGGTCCACACAAACACAATATGAGTAGCTCAGTTTCGTTCCTTACATTGCATTTGCCAGTTGATGTTGTGGTCGCGCCAGCCTCTATGAGCGCGCTTGCCACCCGCGACGCGCCTTCATTTGAAATAACGAAATTTTGGTCAGCAGAAAAAATGGTCCAACGAACCGTTCGGTACGTAATGCGTACTGAAAACCGAACCGAAAGCCTCGTACCGAACGGTTCGATACGAATATGCGTATCGTTACACCCCTAATAAATAGGCTATTGGGTATAGAGCTGGTCCAGTGTTCCACGACCGGGACGAAAACCGCACTGTTCCTCCTGTTCCTCTACTATCGGCCATATTCTCCTCTCCAGTACCCTGCCATAGACTTTCCCGGGGAGGCTGAGAAGTGTGATCCCCCTGTAGTTGGAACACACCCTCCGGTCCTTAAAAAGAGGGAACACCACCCCGGTCTGCCAGCCCAAAGGTACTGTCCCTGACCGCCACGCGATGCTGCAGAGGCGTGTCAGCCAAGACAGCCCCACAACATCCAGAGACTTGAGGTACTCAGGGCGGATCTCATCCACCCCCGGTGCCTTGCCACAGAGGAGCTTCTTGACTACCTCTGTGACTTCGGCTTGGGTGATGGACGAGTCCACCTCCGAGCCCTCAGCCTCTGCTTCCTCAATGGAAGACGTGTTGGTGGGATTGAGGAGATCCTCGAAGTATTCCTTTCACCGTCTGACGACATCCCTAGTTGAGGTCAACAGCTGCCCACCTCCACTGTAAACAGTGTTGGTAGGGCACTGCTTCCCTCTCCTGAGGCGCCGGACAGTTTGCCAGAATCTCTTCGAGGCCAACCGGTACTCCTTCTCCATGGCCTCACCGAACTCCTGACCCAGGCCCGATTTTTTGCCTCCACAACCACCCGGGCTGCAGTCTGCTTGGCCTGCCGGTACCCGTCAGCTGTCTCAGGAGTCCCACAAGCCAGCCAGGCTCGATAGGACTCCTCCTTCAGCTTGACGGCATCCCTTACTTCCAGTGTCCACCACCGGGTTCGGGGATTGCCGCCTCGACAAGCACCGGAGACCTTATGGCCACAGCTCCGAGCGGCCGTGTCGACAATGGATGTGGAGAACATGGTCCATTCGGACTCAATATCTCCAGACTCCCTCGGGATCTGGTCGAAGCTGCGCCGGAGGTGGGAGTTGAAGATCTCTCTGACAGGAGACTCGGCCGAACGTTCCCAGCAGACCCTCACAGTACATTTGGGTCTGCCGAGTCTATTCAGCTTCCTCCCCCGCCATCGGATCCAACTCACCACCAGATGGTGATCAGTTGACAGCTCCGCCCCTCTATTCACCCAAGTGTCCAAGACATACGGCCGGAGGTCGGATGAAACGACCACAAAGTCGATCATCGACCTCCGGCCCAGGGTGTCCTGGTGCCACGTGCACTGATGGATAAATAAAGTGCGGCCCGTAGGTGCACACGACAGTGAGAGACCTATCCCCGACCCACACCAGCCCGCCGCCTCTCACCATGGGCAACTCCAGAGTGATAAAGAGTCCATCCTCTCCCAAGGAGTGTGGTTCCAGAGCCCAAGCCGTGCGTGGAGGTGAGCCCGACTATCTCTATTCGGTACCTCTCAACCTCACGCACAATCTCAGGCTCCTTCCCCGCCAGCGAGGTGACGTTCCACGTCCCTAGAGCTAGTTTCCGTGTCCAGGGATCGGATTGTCGAGGCCCCCGTACCAAGGAGTATAGGAGGTACCAAGTCGATACTGAAATTTAAAAAATTTGACTCTTTGAGCGCTGTTGAGCAGAATCGTAAACACCTCGGAATGGTCATTGTATTCACGCGCTCATCAAATATGTCTTTGATTGGCTACAATGATCAGCGTTTCAATTTTTTAAAAATATACATCAATGACACTCTTCAGCGAGCGCTTACACAGATACACACAGGAGCGTTTGAAAGCAGGATCGGTCCACTGGTGCTGATAGACGGCTCCTTGTGCTTTCAAACGCCCCTGCTTTCAAAACACTTTCAAACACTTCCATGTGTTCCCAAACGCTCCCATGCGTTGATCATTGTAGCCAATCACAGACATATCCAATGGGCCCATGAACACAATGGCCAATCAGAGGTTTTTACTGATTTCGCTCAACAGCGCTGAAAGCGTCACATAAAAAAAAAAAAAAAAATTCTGTACTTTTGAAAACACTACCAGGATTAAATGGTTAGTTCACCCAAAAATGAAAACTGTCATGAATTACTCATCCTCATGTCATTCCAAACCCGTAACACTTGTGTTTATCTTCGGAAAACAAATGAAGATATTTTAATGAAATCTGAGAACTTTCTGTCACTCCACTGACAGCCTACACAACTAGCACTTTCACAAGTAGTAAAGGCATCATTCAAGTAATCCATGTGACTCCAGGGGTTTAACCTCAATTTTATGAAGCGAAAAAGCGCATTCACACAAAGTATGTTTAACACGCATGCATGCTAATTTTTTCTCAGCACACACAAAGCACTTGTGTTTCTTCATCAAACTAAAGTTAAACCGCTGGAGTCTCCTGGATAACTTTAAAGACCTTAGTAGTTGTGTTGTGTGTGGCTGTAGGCTGTGTAGAGAGAAAGATTTCATTAAAAAAGATCTTCATTTGAGTTCTGAAGATGAACAAGTCTTACAGGTTTGGAAAGACACAAACCTTAGTAATACATTTTAAAGCACATTACAATGAAAATAAATACTGAAATTAAAATGAAATGAGCTTTCAGTAGCGTACTGCAAAGGGGGGTTATCTTTACTGCAGATACTTTAGGTTTTAAAACAGGGATAATGTACAATTTCAAGAAATGCCCCCGTTTTGTCTTCAAACATTAAACAAAATAACTCCATATCTACAGTATGGTAAATGGACTGCATTTATATACCGCTTTCACAGACCTATGGCCACCAAAGTGGCCATAGCCTCACATTCACCCACTCATTCATACACCGACGGCGGTGTCAGCCATGCAAGGCGCCATCCAGCTCGTCGGGAGCAGCTGGGGTAAGGTGTCTTGCTCATGGACACCTCGACACTTGGTCAGGAGGAACCGGGGATTGAACCACCAACCTTTCGGTTTGTAGACAACCTACATGAACCACTGAGCCACTGCCGCCCCGTACTGTACAGTATCTCGATGACCGATGATGGTTGAAAAAAACATATTCAATACTATGATAGCTTTCTTACCTTCAACCTCCTCATCTCAAAGCTCAAAACAGTTTTAAAAAGAAAAGTAGAGCCCATGTCCTGACAACAAAAAAGGCTTTTGTATAGTGTGTCGTTCAGGGTGTAGTGTACACTAGTAGAACACTAGTGTACTATTTATGAAGGCTATATCCTTAACACCAAGCATATCTGCTGACTCTGTTGATTTTCTCCTTGATTCTTTTAACTCAAAAGTTAAAAGTGTAATTGATGATATTGCTCCTTTGAAAGTCAGGAAGAAGAGTGGCAGACAAAAAGCACCTGGAGAAACTCAACAGCAGTGCAAAATGTGAAAAGACAATGCAGATAAGCAGAGCGCATGTGGCGGAAGACAAAACTTGTAGTCCATTATAACATCTACAAAGACAGCCTTCATGCTTTCAATATGGAACTAGGCAAAGCTAGACAGACTTTCTTCTCAAATATTATAAACAGCAATTTAAACAACACACACACTCTTTTTGCTACTGTAGAGAGACTGACAAGCCAGATTCCCAATGAATTGCTCTCAGACAGCAAGTGCAGTGAGTTTGCTTCTTTCTTCTCTGAGAAAATCAATAATATCAGAAAGGTGATCAGCAAATCCTTGAGTTGCGCTGGGGTCAGACAGATCAGACCACCTGAGAAAGTAGTTACTATGTCTGATTTCAAAGAAATTGATGGCAACATTTTGGAAGAAACCGTACAAAACATCAACATGCACTCTTGACACACTTCCCACATCTTTTTTTCAAAAGTGTGTTAAACAGTTTAGAAGCAGGTCTTCTAGAAGTGGTAAATGCTTCACTTCTCTCTGAGAGTTTTCCAAACTCCCTGAAAACTGCAGTTGTCAAGCCCCTCCTGAAAGAGAGCAATCTGGATAAGACCATATTAAGCAACTATAGACCGATCTCAAATCTTCCTTTCATAGGCAAGATCATTGAAAAAGTTATCTTCAATCAGCTGAACAAATTCTTATGCTCGAATGGATACTTTGACAATTTTCAATCTGGTTTCCGACCGCACCACAGCACAGAGATAGCGCTCATAAAGATAATAAACGATATTTGCTTAAATACTGATACAGGCAAATTATCAGTGCTGGTACTACTCGACCTCAGTGCTGCATTTGACACTGTCGATCATAACAGACTTCTTGACAGGCTGGAAAACTGGGTGGGGCTTTCTGGGATAGTCCTAAAATGGTTCAGGTCATACTTAGATGGGAGAGGTTATTATATTGGACTCCTCACTGGCCTTCCCAAAAAGACCATAAGACAGTTGCAGCTCATACAGAACGCTGAGCAGAACCAGAACATATGAACATATCACACCAGTCCTCAGGTCTTTACACTGGCTCCCAGTTAGATTTAGGATTGATTTTAAAGTATTATTACTGGTATATAAATCATTCAATGGCCTAGGACCTCAATACATTGCAGATATGCTCACTGAATATAAACCCAACAGATCACTCAGATCATTAGGATCATATCAGCTAGAAATACTGTACCAAGGGTTCACTCTAAAGGACTCATTATACTTCTGCGTCGGACCTACGCCGGAGCCTATACGCCGTAGGCAACGTGTTGGTTTTAATTTATACTTCTGCGTCGTTGTCCGCGTTGACGCGCACCTAGGGATGTGAAACCCTGAGGGAGGGGTTCTGGCAGACCAATCACAGCGCTTGAGTCCGCGTAGAATTGACGCGTTGTTACATTTTTGGAGAGGTGCCGAAGGGTTCGCGCGCTACACACAGCCTATGACGTAGCTACGGCGGCAGTTCGACGCAGAAGTATAAATAGTCCGCTTTTAGCTATATTATGCTGGAACCAGCTTCCAGAAGAGATCAGATGTGCTCCTGCAGTGGTCACATTCAAATCCAGTCTCAAAACACTTCTGTTTAGCTGTGCATTTACTGACTGAGCACTGTGCCACTGTTCGTCCAACTGTTTGTACTGTACTGTATTTTATTTTATTTTTCTAAACTGTTTTAATTATTCTTATTTCTTTTTATTATTTAAATTTCTTCTATGTAAAGCACTTTGAATTGCCATTGTGTATGAAATGTGCTATAAATAAACTTGCCTTGCCTTGCCTAGTGAATAGACAAAGCTCACTTCCACCTGAGGGCGAAACACATGACGGGATGAGCATCTGCCTTTAGCCACAGGGGAACACAACTCTTCTTATCATATCTGACTGTTAAAAATAAAGATTTAATAAAAAGCAGCCTGGATC
The DNA here is from genome assembly GCF_965113295.1 of Leuciscus leuciscus. Lineage (NCBI taxonomy): Eukaryota > Metazoa > Chordata > Actinopteri > Cypriniformes > Leuciscidae > Leuciscus > Leuciscus leuciscus. The sequence continues at coordinate 29,790,824 of NC_138747.1, read as the reverse complement.
TCAGTAAAGGAAAAAAATGTTTTAGGGGGGGCGGGGTTGGGTCTGTTGTAGGAAAAAATTAATCTTTTCTTTTGTTTTTATTTTATGATTTAACAAATGAATGCCATACATTCATTTGTCTGTATTTTGAGTTTATTTTATGATGTTAATACAGCTGCAGGGTGTGTGTGTGTGACTCAGAGGTGAGAAGATTAGGGGGTTAGGGGAGCCACAGGGGTTCCTCTGTGTCTTTTGTTTAGTGGGGGCTGTAAGAGATAGCTTTTGAAAGAGATAACACTATAAAAATGCGGGCCCACCTCTGCTCTGGGTCTCACTCCGTCTGCAGCTGGTCTGCGGGCAGACTGGGAACATTTCTTGCAAGAAATAAATATCTTTTAAGAACAATTTGATCCTGATGTCTCTTATGCCTGATGCTGTTTTGTTAGTTACTTGTTTTTGCCTCTACAAGTTGGTGTCAGAAACGTGGGATCCATGAGGTTTCTTCTGGCCCTGAGAAAGCGGATTGACGGACTGATCACCCTAAAGCACAAAAGGCTTTAGTCTTACCTCGCCGAATTGAGAGAGAAGAGCCAAAACTGCTATCAGGGCCGGGAGGAACCCACTGGATTCAGAAAGAACTCGGAGGCAGTAAAAGCATCTCGGGTAAGAGACAGTTAAAATTATTTTATTTTGTGTGGTGTAATCTGATATGACTGTGAGTGAACGTGAACCATTTTGGCTGAGTTTTGCTTTGGTACGAGCGAAGAGGTGATTCAGATAATCACAATTGTTTGGGGAAGAAATTGAAGTAGCTTCGGATCGGTTTTTTCCACACTTAGCTCGTTGGTGGACGGGAGTGCCACAGGTGATTCAGATAATCACAATTGCTGATTAGTTAGTTTTACTCAAAATCTCTGTAACCTGAGAAAAATTTTTTTACAAGTGGACGGAAGAGCCACATCAAATCAGAATTAATAGAGCGCTAGAAAGTGCTTAGGCCTATGGGAAGATTTTGAGTGGAACGTAATTACAGAAACCCGACCGATTTTGGGTGACGAAAAAAGATCGGATCTGTCGAAGACGTTTGACAGATATTGTAAGACACGTGTCGAAGTTGTGAAATCCAGAAGGGAGATTCAGCCAAAATGGAGTCATCTAACAGTAAAGTAGACCATTTTTACACACCGGTTTTCTGTAAAATGGAAAAATTACAGCCAGAAATGCATGCAAGAAATTGGGAAACGGATGATTGTTAAGCAAAGGGGAAGTGAAAATATTTGTACTAACAAACGCACACACGACGCACACACAAACACATACACTGATTTTCTTTCTGCTATCTGCAATGAAGAAACTGCTTGCAAATCTTTTTGTGTGTCTGATGAAACTTTGAGCAAAGCTATGACTGATGATTTGAGCAGTGTTGTAAATGATGAGCGTATGAGATTGTGCAAAAGTACAGGGTTTTTCTGAAGTGCCAATTTATCCGTTACTAGTCAAAGAGTTGTTGTAACGTTAGTTTGTTCATGAGTGTAAAAATGTGAACAAACAGTGAATTGTTGGATGGAAAAGAAGCAGATAAAAGAGAACAGAGTCGATAGGAGAAGGAACTGGCATGTAGGGAAAAGAGAGTTTTTCCTGATGGAAAATACAAACAGTGAATTGTTGGATTGAACAGATACAGAGGAAACTGGCATGTAGGGGAAGATAAAATTCATATTTATGAACGCCTGATTAAGTCAAATCAAGTTGAAAGGATATGAAAAGTGAGTTTTAGATAAAAATAAGGCATTGAGTATGATTAACAGGGATTAACATGATATAAAGATAAGGAATGTTTCATTAAGCAGAACGGAAAAAAATTCTATATTTTAGAGATAAAATAATTATTGAAATGATGTTTATTTTGACAACCATTGTCTTTTGAACCTAAAGGGTCCAGCTATGCTGGGAGTATAGCAACAGCGCTTGCTTGTTCAACCCAGCTTCTGGATGTTAATATGTACGTGATTTGTAATCAGTGTTGTTGATGATAACACAATTAGATAGATGTAAAGACAGCTATGTCCGAAGATTTGGGAAATCAATAATGTACAAAGTCAGATATTTTGTTGAAATTAAGTCATTGAAAGACAAGGACATTGTCTGTTTTATAAAGGAAATTATGGGTTGGAGATAATTTCCCTAGACACGTATGACTAAAGTTAATCAGAAACTTTGTGAAACCCGCTTAGAATATTTTGATTTTCCATGTCGCTTATGAAAATTGATGTTCTGCCAATAATAATGATGTGGATGTGCTTTATTGTATTAATGTTATGAAAACAAGGTTATTTAAGAGTAGATTGCCATATTTTTATAACAAGAGTTGAAGGTGCAAGCGGTTAGGATAGCTGTCTGTGTAATTTAGAGACTGAGAACAAGATTTGAGGAATCTTGTGATTTCTGTGGAACAGTAGAGATGAGTGGGACTGAATAATGATAATATTAAGTTGAATCTGCATACTAACCATTTGAATAAGCTATCAAACCAGTGTTAATGAAATTAATGACATGCTAAATTTCTTTATACTGTATGAAGAATAACTGAATAGTCCTGATACAAAAGAGAGCAAATGCTGTAAGCAGCTCTGCTCTGAAGCTCTCAGTTTAAAGAGAATTGCAGATTATGTTTTTGTAAAAGTTTGATTCTGATTGGAAAGATCAACTTTGACTGGCTCCAAACAAAGAAAGTGCCAAACTAACACAAATTTAAAGAAAAGTCTGTGTTAATATGGGTTAGAAAGTAGATCAGTGTTAATATGATGAAGATTGTGATTCGGCTATTGTAATTGAATTTGCAGCGGACAGTGGGGGAAAATGCAGAGAACTTAATAGGGGCTCTGTTTGCATTTCCTGAATAAGAACACTCTGCTTCAGGGGTGTGAAGTAAGCTGGAGATGTTAGAAAGACCACAGGGATAAGACTGTAGGTAGAATAACAAAGAGTGTTTTATTGCGGTCAGCGGAGTCATTCAGTGACTGTAAAATGCGATGATATAGAGAGACAAATCTAACGAATGATTTATAGTGATAATCATAAAATGTATGACAAAGCAGAGAGCGCAGCCTCAAAAGTTAGTATGAATCATAGAAGCAGGTTGATAAACTCCTAGAGAAAACACTGAAGTCAGGTATTAAATTATGGTGATTGAAAACCTGACAACTAAAATTGAAATGAAATTTTAAACGTTATTAAGAACTAGAATAATTCTTATTTCTTTAAGATAAAATAAGCAGAAGCAGTGTTACAGGATTAACAGTTGCTAAATGTAAAATGTGTAAGAAGGCATTTGATTAAACAAAAGCTTGTTGTTGACTATGAAAAGAGCTAACAGCCGATGTTTTGGGTTCAAAAGATAAGATTGTGAATTGGCCAAAACAGGTTTGCTTATCTGAATTTGGTATGTGCTGTGACTGAAACTGCCACAGTTTCAGTGCAACAGAGACTCATTCTGAGTGGAAATTTGTAATGTCTAAATTACAATACATGTAATTTATGGAAAAGATGCCTTAAGATGGTAGATAAAGTCTGAAGTTAAAAGTTTATGAAAATGCAGTGTATCAGTCCTGAGTGCCTCAAGAGTCTCTCTCTCATTCAATGTCAGCTGAAAGCTGTTGTCTAAGCCTGTGTAAAGCACAGTGTTTCAGTTGAAAATCATAGACACAGAGATGTTAAAGGAAATCATTGCCATTCAAAGGGCAATTTGTACTTAAAACGTTTTAAAAGTAAAACTGAAAGACTTTAAAGAAGTCTTTAAAATAATACTGTTTTGAACTTGTTTATTTTAGGACCAGTGACTGTCTCATTTTAGCCTCCACCATAAAACAGGGCTGATGGCTCCGGCTACAGAAGTAACAGTACACTGAATGTACGATTGTGATCTAAATTCACTGAGTATAATCTAAGCAGCTAGGTTGCTGCCTTTAAAATGATTAATGAATTTAAGTGATTAAATACTGCTGTTATTAATCCGTCTCCCTATGTTTAACACTAGTAGGCAGTCCGAATGGCTCTGATGACTCTTGAATGCGCCTTTTCCTAAGCTCCAGAAAACAACAGATTATGTTGAAGAAAACGGTCACAGATTCTGTAATGGGGAAAAGCGGTTACCAGTGTGTACGAGTGATTACTTCAAAGACGGGTAAGATCTTAAGGCCAAAAGGACAACCTAAGACAGAAGGATCACGCAAAAACACTGGGCATTTCCTGATGGAGGTGTTTTTATGTGAGATGGATATGAGAGTGGCGCTGATTGACTGAGTGGCGATCAGCTTCAGCAGATCATTGAGAGGCGAGATGAGCTGTAAGAAGTTCAGTCTGCCCCAGAAAATGTGAGCCCCTATACCACTCACAAGAAACCGCGTTGATTGTATGGCTTGTCCTCCATTGTGACGTGTCTGCATCTATGCCAGGGAGACAACACCCTGAAGAAAAGAAAATTATTGCTTAAGAGCTAATGGAAATAGGCTTTCAAGAGCCAACTGAGACCGTGAGGTGATTGTCATTATTTGTTGTGGAGACCGTAACAAGACGTATTAATTTATATAAGGAACATGATGTTGGTTGCCTTATGGGCAAAGAAAATTTTTGAACTTCTGAAGGTCGTTAGACATGGTGGTGGCTAAAGATGAGAACAGCTTGTGATGAGTCAAGAGAAATTTCTGAAAAAAACGAAGGTTAGGTGAATTGAGTATTTAAACTAAAGATAACCTTAGAAAAGATCATAGCATAATGTATTTTAGATTATTGTAATGGTTCTAATTTGAGTCAAATATTTGTATTTTGACATTTGTGAACTATTAAGGATTGACTATGACTATGATTATTTTAGTTACAGTCCTAGGAGGCTGTTGAAAAGATTATTTGCTTATAGTGAGAGAGAAAGAGACTGCTTGAGTGGACTGCTGAGAGACTGCTTGATACTCTGTCTGTCTTTCTGTTATCAGTCAGCCAAAGAAAGCTGAAGCAAAGTAATAATGCACCAACACAATCCAGCTGACTTTTCTAAAATCAAATGAATAATGAACAGACATGCTTTGAAACTGGTTAAGAGGCCATAAATAAAAACATTAGATAAAAGATACAGGAAAATGTAAGGTTAAACTGTCATTTAAAATTTAAATATTTTTAGAGAAAATATATAAATAAGAAATATGAGCGGTTCATAGTCAGGGATGAGTGTGAGTGTTAATTCATGTTTTGAACAGTATGCGTTAGTTAAGGACAACGTTTGGGTTAGCAAACTTTATCCAAAACAAATGTTACCAAATAAATATTAACAAATATTGCAGTTTTTCCTGTAGCTCAAACATTAGAGTGTGACACCTGTAACGCCAAGGTCATGGGTTAAATTTCCGAGGGAAAGCAAGAACTGATAAGAATGTAAATGTGTACCTTGAAATGGAAGTCACTATGGACGTCTGATAAAAGTAAGAGAATTTTATTACGTTAAATTTATGCACGAGATGAGTGTCGTGCATAAAGAGGAGGATGAATATGCTCGTGGCGGGAACAAGAGAACGCACAGTAAAACAAGTGGTCAGATGAGTCTTTGAACTTTTTAGTATGGATAATTTGTATTCAGGCCACAAACAAAGACATTTCGGCCTCACAGGGGGGGCTAAACCCACTGTCTTCACAGCAGGCTGAGAGGTTATCTAGCTTTGACCTCATCGGTATGTGAGGACAGTAAAAGTCCAGGAGGAACCCACTGGTGGTCAGATAAGAGCCTTTCAACTCTTCAGGGGGTCAGAAGGACAATTTGGATTCAGGAAAGTCCAGGAGGGGTAGAAGAACTTTATTTGTCTTAACCAGCCAGATCTGGTTTACCAAGGGGTTCACATTTGCTGAAAACCATCGCACAGGTGGGAAGATAAATGTTGGGAGGACATTGGGTTTAATTGTGTGCATTGTTTGTATTTTAAGTGTGCTAATAACAAGAATTGTTTCGACAGGAAACGCCAGGGCAGATGGGGCAGCACAGCAGACAAAAGAAAACTATGTGACAATAACCTCAACATTTGTTTTTCTTTACAGAAGATGCAGACTTTTACACACACACACACACACACACACACACACACACACACACACACACACACACAAATGGTCAGACAAGAGCCTTTCAACTCTTCAGGGGGGGGGGCCTGAACTCTTCAGGGGGGGCACCTTGCGCATAACTTAACATTTTTCATTTTGCAGGATGTCAGGAACCAAACAGAACTGATTCTGTACTTTTTTTTGTTAACATGAACAACGTGGGTTGAATGTTTTTTTTAGGGGACAAGGACCCCGAGTGCTATTCAATGAGCAAGAAATTATCCGGTGATATGTTTCAGGTTGAAAATTTCACAGGTCACACCAAAGGGACGGCAAGACAAGCGGTCACTAACAAAATCACTTAAGGTCTGCTTTCGCAGGTGACAGCAGACAGTAAATGACTCATTCCAGTGGGGGTGCGATCGTGATCTAAGGGAAAATCTTGTAAGGATTTGAAAATGATTGAAGAGTGTTAGACCTGGGTCGAAGCATCTGACCTTAACCACACCAACCAACGTCAGCAACCCAAAACGCCAAACGCAAAGAATAAAGTGGGGGATCAATGATATGTGCTAGAAACTATCTACCCCGCCAACGTTGGAAAAATCCTCTCTACGGCATGCAAAGTGTCATATTGGTGAAGATGGAACGTCCATGAGGCAACGAGATGATCAACATATCTGGAGAAAATGTTGACCAATTAATGGTTGAAGAAAAGTTTTGTGATTTTTATTTGATTGAATCAAATTAGGGCTTAGTATTGATATAAATCTAATCATTTGACTTGTGCAAAGAAAAAATGTGTTTTCAGGTAGAAGATTTATTAATTAATGTGAAGTATGGTGATAAGAAAAAAAAAAAAACGGTATGTAATGGAAAAGTCGGGTTAGATTTTATTAAATAGATTTTAATTAAATACAGCTTTAGAAGTAAAACCATTTCCTGACAAAATATTGTGATTAATTGAAAAAACTACATATACAAATACATAGTGTTATGATTGTATGTGTTATTCTGATAATTTTGTTATTAATGGGTACAGTCTATCCTAGGGATGAACAAAATATGCAGATGGTACGAGTGACGGAAGTTGCAATTATAATCATTTACGTTTTTCTTACTATATGCTTTGAGCTATGTCTGGGATGACTGAGGGTCTGGTTCTCAACCAGGAAAATGCGATAACAATGTTTGTTCATTTTTAGCCCGGTTTCAGACAAAATGCTTATTTATTTGATACAAGCTTTTTACTTTTTCAAAGTTCAAGTAGAGTGATCAGGTATACGAGAATAAGACATGAAGGGCATAACTGTGATGTAAGAAACTTGAATTAATTCTAGTCTTATGTAAAGACTTGAATTGATTCTATTCTGAAGATTTAATAGCGTAATGGGTTTAATTAAAATTAGAAGGCTGAATTTTTATATATAGTTTATCAGAGAATGATAAAGAGGAGGAATTGTTGTAGGAAAAAATTAATCTTTTCTTTTGTTTTTATTTTATGATTTAACAAATGAATGCCATACATTCATTTGTCTGTATTTTGAGTTTATTTTATGATGTTAATACAGCTGCAGGGTGTGTGTGTGTGACTCAGAGGTGAGAAGATTAGGGGGTTAGGGGAGCCACAGGGGTTCCTCTGTGTCTTTTGTTTAGTGGGGGCTGTAAGAGATAGCTTTTGAAAGAGATAACACTATAAAAATGCGGGCCCATCTCTGCTCTGGGTCTCACTCTGTCTGCAGCTGGTCTGTGGGCAGACTGGGAACATTTCTTGCAAGAAATAAATATCTTTTAAGAACAATTTGATCCTGATGTCTCTTATGCCTGATGCTGTTTTGTTAGTTACTTGTTTTTGCCTCAACAGGTCCATGAGAGATAATTAGGAGAGTAATTTCAGATATCTAAAATGGCTTTTTTACAGTAACAATCACATTCATGTTATCAGAAATTAACATTGTCATTTGTTAGAATTGTGTTTCTGATGTGAAATTGGAATTTCAACTAGTAAGAAATAAATTCTTGATATATATATATATATATAGCCTATATATATATGTATATACTGTATGTGATCTAAAACACATATTTAAAAAAATGCGCTCTCCTTTTTTTTTCTCTTTTTTATTCTTAATATTTAGTTATTCAGTCTTAGATGCGGGGTATTTTCATTAAAGGGGTCATATAGACCCCTTTTGCGCCGACGTCACAGTTACGTCACGGCGCTAGCTGGAGGCAAAACAAACGGAAAACTGGAGGCGGCCAATACAAACCAGCACAGATTCGGCTACATAATAAGGAGCTTAAATTATTATTTTTATTATTAAATGTCATCTTGTTGTGTTGTTGGGTGCAAGAATCGATGAAAAATGAGTATGCTGTATCTGGAATTTTTATTTCTAGAAAATATCCACATCTTTAAAATTGCACCGTCACTCTTTACATTGTCGTCTTGGCGCTGGCTAGGCAGAACTGCGGATCGCACACACAAATCTTTACATGACCATTCAGCACATAGTTATAGGCATCTAAAGATTTATATGCCCTCAGTTTCTCTTTACCCTCGGTTTCTCTATCGGGCAGGTGTAGAAGTCAGGCCACTCAACCGTTGGTAGCGTTAACGTTAATCCTGTCAGATCGTCCATTGACTGAGCGTGTACGGGTCGGCCAATCTGGTTCCGTCCGTTAAAATGAACTTTTGCAAATAACAATCGTGGTCCTGGACAGTGAGTGACCTTGCACATTAAGATAAAATTGGATTTTCTCCAGTCATTGTTAAAAAAAACAAGCTAACAAACTGGCAAACTAACGTTAGTGAAGCGGCCAGAGGGATCTTTCTGCCTCCAGCTAAGCCCCGCCCACACAAATACGTCACCATGTTTACCAACTGTAAAAGGACCTATAATGGTACATGCACTTTTACAAGTTGATTGTACTGAAATGTGTGTTGGCAGTGCCTGAACACAACCACCATAAAATGATAAAAATCCATCCAGTGTTTTTTTTTTTTTATCTCCTTATATGTTTTACCCCCTCTCAAATCAAGCCGTTCGATTTTGTGACGTCACAAAATCGACGCCCCTCCCATGATTGTTGATTGACAGCAGCGTTTCAACACAGACCCGCCCTCCCTCGTGAGAAAGCTGTCTGTCATCATAGTGCATTGTTGATATGCTGGAGCAGAATGGCGTCTAAGCGATTGTGGTGTTCTGTTCTTGGGTGTAATAAGGAACACAGCAGTCATTTTGATATTCCTAAATCCGAACCGCTGAAGAGCAGTGGCTGAGTTTTGTTTTTGAAGGGAATATGCCCAAAGCATTGACGCGGGGATTCCCCACGATCAACGTCCATGCTTTCATGTTTGCACGAATCATTTCACACCAGACAGCTTTACAAACGAGGGTCAGTAAAGCTGGTTTTGCTTAGAAGCTGCTCCTGAAAAAAAGGATCGGTACTAACGTGTTCCTGCTGAACCTCCAGAAGAAGAAGTAATGTTTTATTAACCTTTATATTAATATTTATATTAATCTTTGCAAATCGCTTGCACGCTTCACGATTAATGCGGCTGTTTACACTCAGGGTACATTACGGCATGTTTTCTATGTACAACGTTCTCAATATAATTCATAATCCCACGTTTATAATGAACAACGCGCTATGGTTATTGTGTTATTATTACAAACAGTGTGCGCACAGAACAGAGGGGCGGGGTCAGCAAAGCTCATTACCATTTAAAGACACATGCACTTAAACGGCGTGCTGAAAACAGAGCTGTTTTTGACCTGGTAAAGTGAGTGTTTTCTTACAATACTAATGAGAATTTTTAATTAAAGTATATTACAAACTTTTAATTTAGACCCTAAAGAATCATATTAGCTTGTACAAAACTGGCATTATATGACCCCCTTTAAGTGTCACAAGCAGGTATTATTGTTCGTTACAACAACAACAGCTTGTGCGTCTGCGTTGAACTGTATAAAAAGCACTTGAACACATGAGAGGCAGCAGGATCACAAGAAAAGCTTGCCACATGATGCCCTTTAGGTGACTGTAAATGTTTTAAAGCTATTATGATATTAATATAGGAAGTGTTGTTGTCAAAGAAAGTTTCATGTTTTAAAACGGTTTAACTTTTGTTGTTTGTTTAAGGACAATGACTTGGAGAAAGCTGAGAGAGACATGGCTAATACAGTCACTGGAATTGTCATTGTCCGAGCTGAAGGTGCAGGACCTGAACAACCACCGCTGGATGTTGGGATCCTTGTTGAAGGAGAGAAAGTGCTTCGGCAGCCAGGAGACGTCACCAAGGCTTGTGCACTAAGGTTGAATGAATCTGAGCTATCCATCTGATCTCATGTACACCTTTGAGTTTCTTCAAAAGGTGTTAATGGAACTTGATGCAAGCAAACTTTCACACAAAACTCAGGTACTTGCAAACTTGTGGAATAATTCATCAATGTTTAGTTCTCAGTCCATTACAATGCTGCTTTTTGTATTGTTGCCAGTCATAAAACATGCCAGTCATAAATATTCCTTTCTATAAGGGTCAAGTTCTGTAGCACTTTGTGGTGCATGTTAAACACGAGTTGTCATGCTCATTTGTAGAATTTATTGAAAAAAGGGGTATGTGTGGTGAAACAGCACGCGACACAGAATGAAGGACCCCTGAAGAGACACTCTTTTGACCACCAGACCGACCCGACCATTGACTTCCCCCTCCGCCAACTGTGCCTTCATCACACCATCTTTGCCTTTGTCAACATTCGACGGCGTAATTATTCCCCTCCTTTATGAAAACCAGACGCCATTTGTTGCACAGAACAAGCAACTGATTAGCAGGGCAAGCTAATAAAAACACAGCTAATTTAAAACATTCGCCCCCAAACACATAAATCGTAAACGTTATAATGCTTCTTGGCACATCAGGGCGAAACAATCTATAAATTGTTGGGGACTCATTATAAACCGTTTCAGCTTGCCTCATGAATATTAATTAGATGGCATAACATTTGTCCAATAGTTCTATCTGAAAGACGGGTAAGTGGCCGCTAGCTAGATTAGCACTTTATTTAGTCCACTAACAAAGCGCTGGCTGGGAGAATCTTTGGCGACAAATCTTTACGGGGAAAAACACTTAAAGTGAGCTTTTGTAAAAAAATTTTAATAAAATTAAAGTACACTTTAGTGAATACTTAAAGTCCCCCTGTAGTCAATAATTTTACCCCTTAAAACTCATCTTTGATGCATATTTAAATGTTTACTCCTTAAAAAAAAAAAAAAAAAAACTTAACTCTGTAAAATAATACTATGTAACTCTACACCCTTGCCTCATTTAGTATACGAGGTTCTATGAATATGCAAATGAGCCCCGCCTCCACTCACTCACTCAGCTCAGAGATCCACTCGTTGACGATCACACGTTGATCTGATTGGTTACAAGGTAGTTTGTGACGTCAGAATAACCAGCGATTTCAAATCGTGTTTTTGAGACTGTCTTTGGTTCACTGCCGTTTTAAGGAGAAAATACTCAGCAAAAGACCCTGTGGTAAAAATCATAATATTAAAGCAATATATGAGAGAATTATGTAAATGATGTTATGACGAACTATATGCCTTTCTCCATTGACGTTCTACGATGTTCAAAGCGTTTCTAAGGACACTGATTTTAGAAGGCAGACTGAGATGGAGAACGGGAACATGGTTTGTGTCACATTATTAGCTGTTTGATAAGGTAGTCAAGTGTCATATATCCCCCATGTCTTTGTCTGGACTATTGTTGTATATCCTTGTAGAAGTATTGTTTATTCTTAGTTCATGTTTCGTAAAAACATTAATGTTAACAAACCAAACGTACTGGCAAGCATAACTAAAATAAACTTAAATGTAATTATTTTCTATTGAAATTTGTATGTCATGTATTTATTAAAATACATTTGTAATTACACATTTGTAATGATGAAGTTAATTACATTTAGTACACTTAGAATATTTTAACTTGCAATACTGTAATATTGATTTAACACTACAGCTAAAATTATAATCAAGAATTTACGTTAGTATGTTAGTCAAAATAAGTGTATTTCTTTAAAGCGTGGCAAAGATTACATTTGACATTATTACGAAGTGCACTTCTAAAAGCATACTTAAGTGTGTCAAGAAACATGAAAGTGCACTCTGAATTACACTTACTTGGCCTTTTATTTCATCATTATTATATAACCTGCAAGTAATAAAACAAAAAATAATATACTTTTAGGATTTGAAGTAAAGCACATTCAATAGAATAAAGCACACCTCTTTTTCACAAGATACATGCACCTTAATGTTGTTTTAAACCTTTATGATGTTCGTTCTTCTGTGGAACGTAAAAGAGGATATTTTGAGAGATGGAAGTCACCAAAATGGTTTGGTTTACAACATCATATTTTGTGTTCTGTAGAAGAAAGTAAGTCATATATGTTTTGAACGACATGAGGGTGAGTAAATAATGACAGCATTTTCATTTTTTAATGAATCACCACCTTAACGCTCTATTTACTGTAGAAATACACCGTCAGCATGTTTCATGTTACTTTTCACATTAGGCCGAATGAAGTGAACATTGGGCTGGAACCTGGGTGTTTGGCAGGACCTTTTCCCACACAGATGGTGATGTTGCTGGGGGGGGAGGATGGATGTAATTTGGGGACGGATGAGGGAGTCTGTATATGTTGAACGTGTGTGTGTGTGTGTGTAGCCCAGGGGCACAGACATACACACACAGCAGACTGACCTAGATGAAGTCAGAGCCGTCAGCTGACTCTGTGCCTGGCCGTTCCCTCGCTCTATACCCAAATGTGCGGCTACTGTATTCACAGGATAGAAACAGACATGGACTGTGGCTAATCTGCCCCCCCACACACACACACTCCCTTACACACACACACACACACACACACACACACAAAGACATGCGCTGAACGAGTCAACCGCACCGCTCCACTCCTGGCTATTATATGAAGCTTTTGTGTGGTGTGGGGCGACCATTAGTGTGAAGTGTGCCGGGACTCGTAAACACACACCGCAAGCGAACGCTGTCGTCAAAAGCTCCACTGCAACTTTAATTAGTTAAAATTCGTCGAGTTGAATGAATCGGGCTTAGTCCTTTCTTAACCCATGGACACATATAGCAAAAACTGTCTACATAATCTACTATTCATTTCCAGAGAGCAGAAAAAGTTGATTAAAGAATGTGAAATTGAATCAGCTTATGACCTCAAAGCTAAATATAGCAAACTGCGCAAAAGGGATTATGGAAACATCAAAGAAAAATGAAAATGCAAGTCACATTTTCTGTCATTCTGCTGTTGGTCCATCAGTTTCAGATTTCTGCTTGTCAGAAATATTCTGAATATGTGTGTGGGTATTATAGGAATGCAGGAAATGTTTAATTCTGAATGTATATATACACACACACACACACACACATTCAGAATTGAAACATTTTCTATGTTTACATGTAGATGCAAAAAATAAGGTGAAAGGTGAAAGACTGTAAGGAGGCATTTTCAAAAAACATCGGCTTACCCAAATTACCGCAAAAACAATCCTCTCCTAAGTCTCTAAAATAGCATCATGTGATGTTTTAAACCCCCAAGCGTGGAAGGTTCGTATGCAAGCCCTGAATAACACTTACATAAGTGAATAATCCAGAAAAGGGGTTTATTCGTAAACATTCTCCTCCTTTGCAGTGTCATGACGGGACATTATGTGAATGATTTGTATCTCATAAACTGCTTGATCATCTGAATAGGGTTCAGAAGCTCTCTGACTGTGGGCTGCCCTGCATTGTGCAACATGTGTTCATTTATGTGAAACAGCTTCTTTATGTTTTAACTGCTATTTGTACAGGACTGCAACCGATCTGTCCACATGGATAAGTGTAATCCTCACAGGAAACTGGTGTTCTTGTGAAATTATTTTGTGGTGAATTGGATAAAGGGCTTTTCCCCATCTCAGAGCAACTGGTAATGTGCTCCTGTGACAGCTGAGCTCTTATATATATATATACACTACCGTTCAAAGGTTTGGGGTCAGTAATATTTTTAATATTTTTAAAAGAAGTATCTTCTGCTCACCAAGGCTGCAATTATTTGATAATTAAAAAATTATATTATAAAAAAATTATATAATCACAATAATATTGTGAAATATTATGACAATTTAAAATAACTGTTTTCTATTTTAATATATTTTAAACTGTAATTTATTCCTGTGATCAAAGCTGAATTTCCAGCATCATTACTCCAGTCTTCAGAGTCACATGATCCTTCAGAAATCATTCTGATATGATGATTTGATGCTCAAGAAACATTCATTATTATTATCAATGTAAACTGTTGTGTACAATTTTTTTCTAAATTCTTTGATGAATAGAAAGTTCAAAAGAACAGCATTTATTTAAAATAGAATATTTTCTAACATTATAAATGTCTTTACTGTAACTTTTGATCAGTTTAACTCATCCTTGATGAATACAAGTATTGATTTATTTTATTTCTTTCCCCAAAATTTTTTATTAAAATTCTTACTGACCCCAAACTTTTGAACGGTCGTGTTTAATGTTACAAAAGCTTTAGATTTCAGATAAATGCTGTTCTTTTGAACTTTCTATTCATTATAGCATCATGAAATAAAAATTTAAATAACTGTTTTCAACATTGATAATAATCATAAATGTTTCCTGAGCATCAAATCATCATATTAGAATGATTTCTGAAGGATCATGTGACACTGAAGACTGGAGTAATGATGCTGAAAATTCAGCTTTGATCACAGGAATAAATTACAGTTTAAAATATATTAAAATAGAAAACAGCTGTTTTAAATTGGAATAATATTTCACAATATTACTTTTTTTGTTTGTATTTTTAATCAAATAAATGCAGCCTTGGTGAGCAGAAGATACTTCTTTTAAAAACACTAAAAATCTTACTGACCCCAAACATTTGAACGGTAGTGTGTGTGTGTGTGTGTGTGTGTGTGTGTGTGTGTGTGTGTGTGTGTGTGTGTGTATATATATATATATATATATATATTTTATATGTGTGTATATATATATATATATATATATTTTATATGTATATATATATATATATATATATATATTGTTAGATCGAAGTTACAAGCTCAAACAATTGCATTTGGTTTCTATTTGAGGACAAATTCTTTTTAGGCTTATGTATTTAAAAAAAAAAAAAGGATATAATATATATCATGCTTTTGTTCCTCACACAGTTAACTTTGAAGTTTATGGTTCCACTTTGAAAGCAGAAGTGAAGTTGTAAAAAAAAGTGTCTCTTGTTTCCCAATCTGTTACCGAGGGCCAGTATGCTTGTCATTATGGTAATGTATATCCCATACATTTCTGTTTTGTTTTGCATGGTCTGAGACTAATGGGCTGTTTTAAACCATAAGTCTCGAACCCAGAGCAATTCTTCGTTTGCAACCCTTAAATGTGTTTCAGATGTGACTTTCGTTCCGCGAATGAATCGTTCATTTGAACAGATTCTTTTGAATGACTCAGTTGAACCGATTCGCAATTTGTCAAAATGCATCACAGGAGCATTACTAAACAAAATGAATAAAACAAGAGACCTTTTTGTTAAGTCTATAAATACAGACAAATAATTGTTAACATTTTTGCATAATTTGACCAAATTAAAGCTTGACTAAAGATGATGCACAATAAAGAATTCTGTTCAGTAACATTTACCTTGATTTCGATCAGCTTTCTTTCTTACACATCACATGTCTCTTATTCACCTCTTCACTTTATCAAGTAGGCCTACATCATTTAGAAAAAAAAATTATTAGTGGTTGTGTCCCCACAATTGTGGGACGGTCATAATTTGAGAAAAAGTGAACAAAAAAGGTCAAACTATTTACATGGTTTACTTTAATGTCACTCTTTGTTCAGATCAACAGTTTTAAACATGTAACAGGCTAATTAAGAGAAACACATTCATTTGAATTAGGCTACATATAGCTTAAATAACATAATTAACACGTTAATTCGTTAAATAATTTCTCGGTAACTTAAGAATTAAACGGGCTGGTGAATCGTTTTTCAGGGGTTTTTGTCTTGCAGTGAAGCGTTCGAACGAACCGATTCATTAACATGAACGTATTTCTCAACGCGGCGTTCAGAGACGTGTCCGCTGAAGTTGCGTTCAATCTATAACCGCTGAGTCTGTTTTAAAGGCTAATACACCGAGCTCTAATTGGTCAATTACATCCACGTGTAGGCGGGAACAGCAGCTATGTGTGGTCGAAAGGCCTGTCAATCATTGCTGCATGGACACGCCCACACCTCTCTCAGTAGCGCTGCACATTGAACGCGAGGACACAGACGCTGTGTGAGGTTTCGGATGTAAGGAAGCTCGAGCGCCACTCGCACATATGACAGGATACAAGCTCGAAAGAAGAAAATATGCCAATGTTCCTCATGTATCATGCGATTTCTACATCGCTGTGCTGATTTCGTCTGTATTACAGAGGTGAACGGCGATGTCTGGCTGCGTAACGCTGATTGACGGACCGGAGCGGTCGCGCGCGTTTTAACGCACAACAGTGTTTTCAGCTCAACTTTGCGAGAACTTTGCGGCATCACTTCTCTTTTTGACGGGCGAGGTGAAACGACAACACACAGCATGGCGACACAAAACGACTGCTCTGTCAAGGTCTCTTTAAGGTAAGCCTGCCTGTCAGAATCTGCCGACTGTGCCCATATGCAACCATCATTTCGCATTGTTTGTAGTATAATACACTGTTTGTGCTATTATATATATGTTTTATGTATCATGCACTGTTTATTTACGTTCACAACAAAGAGTTTGTAGGACAAACAGGGTGTTGCAATTCTCTGGGTGTGTGCTGCACAAGGTAAGACCCCGGTGATGCACATGCACATAGATGCAATATTGCAACCCGTTGAGAGTAAAATTTCTTGCAAGTGTCAAACACAGATGTGCGCGAACTATAGTTCCATGTGCCGCCACATGCATGTTACATGCATGCATAATTACATGCATAATGCATATAGAGACAGAAGTTACATTTAGGTTTGACTTGTCTCGTGCACTGTACACAAGTGTGCAGTAAGGTGCATTTAATTGCTATATGAGTTTTGCATAAATGCTGAAGGACATCAGATGATGCAGGAATGTCTGCAAGGTGATAATGACAAAGACGCGCGCGCGCGCTCCTTCTCAATGTCCTTATTTCCTTTGTTAAAACCCCACACCAGTGAGTAATATCGCCATAGATCAATATCGAATCGATTCGCCCTCGTCTGCAGTGATCCTCAGAATTGCCAATCACACTAATGTCATCATTCAGTCGTAAAATTGAATCGCGTGTCAGCAGTCAGGAGCAGTGAACGAGCATGACTCGAGGCGGTGGTCTGAGAACTGTCTGGATCCCCTTCAGTCAGTCTGACTCTGATACCAGAATATAGAGCAGTTTAGAGATCAAACCCAGTGTCTGGGTGTGTTCTGTCCCCATTTCCATTTCTGCAAGCCCCTCCTGTGAGCTTGCATGCATGCATTGTGTTGTTTGAAAGGGCCAAATGGACCTGCTGTTGCAGTAATGCAAGATTGAAGTGGATCTTTTGTGTTAGGGAGTGTGGTTGCAGGTGCATGGTTGATTTTTGATGCACGGTTTGTATAGTAAGCGTGCTTTACTGTGTCTGCCGCTCACTCGGGGTCACACCTGCAGATGGGAGGGGGAACATTACATCAATGAATGAAGTGGACCCACGTGTTCTGCTGAACATCATGAAGGCGGACTGTTATTTAAAGCTATACTTCATCTAGATATCCCGACTGCTTGCAAGGCAGGACTGGATTGAGATTCCTCAAACATACGCTTAAGTCGAGCATCACTGTTAGTATTGCTCATGCTTAACATAAAGGGGGGTTCACACTGACAGCAGTGTGCAGAGACAAAGTGACCCGAAAGTCATTTATTTTCAATGGTAATTAACTGGTAATAGTGACAAAGTGATTAGACGAAATGAGTAAACCGTAGCCAGAGATGTTATAGCAGATGCGGTTTACTACGTTAAAGGGTCAGTTCACCCAAAAATGAAAATTCTGCCATTCATTTCTCACCCCCATGTCGTTCCAAAACCGTAAGACTTTCGCTCATATTCGGAACACAAAATAAGATATTTTTGATGAAATCCGAGAGCTTTTTGTCCCTCCATAATAGCACTTCATAACGTTAAGGTTGAACCACTGTAGTCACACATGGACTATTTTAACGATGTCTTAACTTTCCGGGCCTTGAAAGTGGTAATAACGTTGCAGTGAATGGAGGGACAGAAAGCTCTCAGGTTTCATCAAAAATATTTTTATATCTGTTCCGAAGATGAACGAAAGTCTTGCGGGTTTGGAACGACATGAGGCTGAGTAATTAATGACAGAATTTTCATTTTTGGGTGAACTAACCCTTTAATAAATGGGTGAAATCATAACACTAAATATGGCATTCTAGAAAATCAAATCTGGTTAAGTTTTCATTTGTCTGCTGTTGTTGAAAAATTAACCCACATTATTTGGATGCAGTCTTTCAATCTAAAGGTGGCTCAAAATATCATAAATGTTTGATATCTTCTGACTAGATTGAATACTGTAGTCTTAGGGTAAAAATTTGTCATGCCCTTCCAACTCGGCAACTCATAGAATTCCGAGTTTCCCACTTGTATACAACTTTGCTGGTTCATTTATGTTTTTGGAAATTGTAATTACGATATTTCTGAGTCGACTTGAAGAGCACATAAGATCTGCGTCCATCCGACCAGCAACCAATGAATTGAACCAAGTACCAGCCCTGCATTTTTTTTTTTTTTCTCTTTCCGATAATCCGTTTCAGAACAATACGTGATGAAGGTCATGGGACCGAAACGTTGCACTTACATTTTTTTTTGAGATTTTTGTAATTACAGATAGTGTGTAGGATTAATTAATTTTAATTGACCTTTTCTATGTCTCTTACCCCCAGTTGTGCGAGGTAAATTGTTCATTGATTGCAATACGAAAGAAATAATCTGTCGCTACTTCCATTACATTGTGATTCGAGCTGGCTGGTGTAGTTGCTATGATTCAATGTACTGAGTTGTCTTTAGTTTCCTCCTCGATATCCTCCAGCTAGATGGAATCAGAGTCTTGGGGGTGAACATGTGTCTGCACCTTCTGTATCATACAGGATTTTCAGTCAAATCTACAGACTGTCTCGGCCCAACTGCAGATCGGGCTGAAGTTGTGTGATTTAATCTAGCTTTTAGATTTGTTTTATTGTAAAACAAAGTGTTTGAGTAGGTGTGCGAAGGTATTGACAAACTATGGTTTATTTCGCGAAGGCAAACCTCTTGGAGAGCAATGAATTGTCATATTAACCTTCAGGACAAGTTTATTAAATTCAGTAAATTCAGTAAAATCAGAACTAGAAAGCAGTGAAATCCTGAAAAATTGTGTTTATTTCATCATTGGCAGTTCTTTTTTTGGAATTTCCCAGCAGTCACTGGATACGGGCAGGAAGGATGTGACTGAGCTTGGATGACATTGAGAAATTAAGGACATCAGCCAATCAGATTGTCTTGATTGCTGACCCAGAATCTCCCTTGATGCCCACCCAACGCACGAGACGAGACGATGATGGACAGTTTAGAAGCTCTTACTTGATGAAATTCCTACCAGTAGACTAATTTACAGTAGTGCTAGTGGTTAAATAAACGCTTCTGTATTTACAGTATGTCACGTCATTGTCATCCTTTGTGAAATAAACTACTTCTCCATTATTACTGAGAGACCGAATGTCCTTGCCACAGTGAGAATAAGTGACCTCAACATCGAAGTAGCAAGCTCAGCTTCACTTCTCATGAGTTGACCCTTTTTCTACCTCATTTCCTCTTAATCACCATCAAAGCCTGTGGTTGAGAGATTGATTGTGTTTTTCTCTGTGGGTGGGAGTTTGCATCTGTATTGTGTGTGTGTGTGTGTGTGTGTGTGTGTGTGTGTGTGTGTGTGTGTGTGTGTGTGTGTGTGTGTGTGTGTGTGTGTGTGTGTGTGTGTGTGTGTGTGTCATCTGCAGGCCATCTTTCCTCTCCCTCCTGGTTTAGACAAGTGAGACGTTCTCCAGGAGTGTTGACTCAACAGCGCTTTTAAAATTAGACACAAAGTGAAAATTTGTTTTGCTGATGATTTTCTTGCCTGATAAAGAAGGTTATACATACTGTGGCGTCAGACTGTCTGTAGTCGGAGGGTCTCGTAGGAATTCCTTCAGGGTCTCGAGATAACGCGTCTGATGATTTCATTGGGAATCTTCTAACATCACTAACTGTTTTTAGAAATGCTACTTTGAACTGAGCTCAAACATTATGGCTGCTAGATAAGTGCCTGCATCTGACAAGTTTGAGAAACGCCTGACCTGTTTATGTGTCCAGTCCGCTTCCTACTGACACGGCGTGATCTTTTCTCAGGGGTCTGGCTGAGAATGCAGGAGTTTGTAGGGGGATCATGTTAATAGTCGAGGCTCCTGGGAACCAGACTCGTAATTGCCTTGTTTATGGGAATAGCTTCCCCCAAGATTTTTAGGGTCCTTGGCATCCTCTGGAGTTGCATGGTGATCACTGGGTCAGTGACAAATAAGAGTGTGTATGATACAGAGAAATATAGAAAAATGTGTTAAGTCATCTAGTCTAAAAAACAAGCATGTTTCATGTGGTTTGAAAAAAAATATAATTTAAGGACTTAAATGTCATGTGGTGTAACCATCAAATTAAAGAGTCTACACATCTTAATCATTATTTTAGTTTTTTTTTAAAACATTTGCATGAATTATTAATTCATAAATATTGTTTTGGGGGAGTCGCACCACTAAACATGAGCTGTGGTTTTTAACAAACTTTATTGACCTTGACAGTCATTTAATTTTTTTCCTGCATGATGGTTGCACCACATGACTTGTGGACAAACGTTTTTTAAATATTAATGATATATTATATTATATTATATTATATTATATATCTTCTTTATAATGATAACAATAAACAAGTATGCCAAACTACGTCAAGCCCCCCCCCCCCCCCCAACCCTCAAAAGATCAAAATAAATGTACCCTCAATTTAAAACTTTAAAATCTTTTTTTAGTAGTCGGTCTGAGCAAAAAATGTCAAGTCATTGGCCCCTCTATGATTGTCAGTAGAGTTCATTGAATGTGTTCTGACCTCAGCAGTTGCTTTTCTTGTAATCGAGACTAGTCCATTTGGCCATCCATTAAGCTCTATTAAAGAACCTGGACAGTGCAGCTCAAGTTGAAATACGTCCCACAGCGCACAGTGTCTTTTGTAGAGGTGACCTGCTTACTGCCTGTTCTGTAACCCTTATGCTGTATTCACTGAATGTATGTGGGTCTTTTCTCTGGATTCAATGGGAATATGAATTAGAGATTGGTTTGCATGGGCCATATTTAGTTGAACATTTCATTAAGCTGCACTTGCAGTATTAACCATTTAAACCTGTGGCAGATCAGACGATTAAATAAGTTTAGGATTAATTTAGGCATGCAGAAATGCTCTCAAGTCGGCTAAACTATTTTGTGCTGCATAAAATGTGGAGTAGGAGCATCTTCTTTAGTGCTTATTAATACAATGACTTCCTCAACAGCCTCATTGTCTGTCTCTGTTTCTCGACTGCCTTTGGATGAAATATTTGTGTGCCCTGGGGGGCAGGAAGGGTGGCGTCCCGTGAGTTTAAAACTCAAGCACGTGTGAATTCTAGGCGTCCTAAATAGTGAGTGAGATTTGAATGAGTGTGTCCCAAAGCATAGTATGTTGAAATTGATATTGCCCACAACCCATTGCACTTTAAATGAGGATTCAGTTCAGAACTACGAACACGAATAAAAATTGAATGTGAATGTGCATGAAGCTGACAGGGTCCCTACGTAGTTGTCACTGCTCCCTACTCCCTGAGTAGGGGATATCAGTCGAGGTTCACTTCTTTTTTATAAAATGCATTTATTCAGAATATCCTGCAATGTCAAACACAGACGAAACTCAAGTCGCGCATATTAGAGGAGTTGATGGTATGATGCAATAATATTCTTATGTACATAAATATAATACAAATTACCGTACTTTTATTTAATATACATGTGTATAATACCTCCATATAAATATTATTTAGGCTAATTACAAACTTCACTTAATCGTGTCTGTCCAATTCAAAAACACTAGCCTGGCTAGCCAGACCCACATGAAGATGTTGGGTCTGGGAACTCACCATTGGCAGGGTTCAATCCGAGGGGTGGGATAAACGGCTGTCTTTCAAATTCCCTCTGCACGCAATAGGACAGCGCTATAACCAACCAGAGCGTTTCCCACCAGCGGAGCTAGCTGATAGATTAAACTTTAGTCTGCAAAACTACGAACACATCTCATCTTCCTTTTTTAAGAATGACTTCAGTGCCGTTCTTTGTTCTTTTCTCAAAGAAAAGCTTAACTAAAAGTCTCCCAGAGTCGCAGCCAAAGCTGATTTGAAAGACCCCCGTTCGCCAGCAGCAGCTCTTCTTTGTTTTCAAGTAGCAGGGAATTCACACGGAACCGTCGCAACTCTGCCGTCATTATGTTAAGCCCGCCCACCGACTCTATACACGATGTGATTGGCCTGACTAGAGTTTGGTTTTTCCAGCTCGAAAGTCAACGGAGAGTTGCTTGATGACCCTGGCTGCAAAATAAAATGTGCTGCCGCTAGCGTGCGTCTAGATTTCTAGGCTACAAAAACACTATAATGAATGATAAATGTATGTTGCGATGTTTAATATGAAAATAAATGTAATTTGGTAATACACTGTCTAATCTTATTGAACCCGTGATCATGATAGCTGACTTGTAACTGTTGGGTCTAGGGCTGCACGATTTATCGCAATTTACATGTAATCGCACTTAAATGGAGATGGCTTATCGTGATTTTAAAAGCGCAAAGGCTGCGATTATTTATTTATTTATTTATTTATTTATTTTATTTTTTTCGCAGCTTGTCATTGATGATCGGCTCTGTAAGCGCTGCTCACTCTGAAAGCACTGTGAGTTTGAGTCACTTATAACGTGCATTTGAAAAAAACATCTTTCCAAAACACGAGAAGCATTTATGGACCTCTTGTCCAACAACAGACAACATTTACTAACATGCATTTACTCCAAACTCACTTCATAACGACAGTTGAGCTCCTCCTTCTGTGAGATGATGTGCTTCTTACACAGAATAAGGCAGTCGTGTGTTTATAATTCATGTTTAATCAAAGCGTTTCAATCTTCTGTTTATTCAGCTACAGCGATAGGGATTTCCTGGAATGATGCGCGTTATTGTACTTCTGCGGCGGGGCATATTTATCGTGTTTGCATGAGAGCGCTCTCAAATGGGGCAGTATTTACTACCGATCAGCCGCACTCCACTGACAAGCTGCGCACAAAATAATCGCAGCCTTTGCCAAATCGCGTGCGGTTTTATTGCGATTAATCGTGCAGCCCTAGTTGGGTCACATGCGCTTTCCAGTTTGCACCCACAAACAGCATACAAGCTTCCTTAAAGATGACGAAATACTCTTGTAAGTCCACTTCGTAGCGCACACACCGTTGAATGGAACGCCTCTCAACTGAGCGTGTCAAATAAGAGAGAAATAGCCTATAAAATGTGTGGGGGGAGGCGTGAGGAATGGATTTGGGAACCCATGCTCTTTTAGGGTGTAGTTTAAGTATTGGAAGTGGGATGCAGCAATTGTTTGCTCCTAACCATGGTATGTGCTTGACAACAGACCATGTCATCATCACACACTCCTCACTGCATGTCAAATAAAGTCACTCAGGTTAGAGACAGTAATTGTGAAAATCTCACTATGACTCTCCTTCCTGCAGTTTCCACCGGAAATCGTTCGCTGTGCAAGGCAGTAGTGTAGTTGACTGCGCTGAGTTCAGGAAGCGATCGCGAGGGGGTCAGAGGTGCGTTTCTGTGACGCTAGTTTCAGTGAAGACGTGCACCCAGTAGTCCGTTCGCCTCCGGGCTTCCCTTTAAAAGCCCTCCCAGACCCACAACCGTGATTCACTGACATGAGAGCCTCAATTGATAATGTCTCTCTGAGTCAATTAGATGCTGTTCTTTTAGACATCGTCCTCTGGTTGGAAGAAAAGGCCGGTTGTGTTTCAAATGAAAAGGGGAAGAGGCTTGAAGGGAGGTGGTGAGAGAAAGAGAGAGTCAGAGAGCAACAGAGAGGGCAAGAGAAAACAGGAAGTGTCTTTTTCTCTTTCGGTGTCAAAGGACTGCATAGGAAAATCAACATTAGCTCTCAGTGGAAGCATACAAAGAGAGGCATTTATTAATTATTTGTGTGTGATGGATCACTGTTCTCTCTCTGTGTGTGTGTGTGTGTGTGTGTGAAGGCTTTAAGAAACGGCTATATGTCACACTCTCTCACGAAGAGCAATGACATTGGTCCGTAGAGTAAAGCCACTACAGTGTGATTTCAGGCCGTTAAACGCATCAGATGTCCTTGACGGAGCATAAACGGGAGGTTATTATAAAAAGCACTAATGTTTTTCTGTGGAATGCAAAAGAGATGCTTTGCAGAATGTTTTTTCATGCTGTTCTTTTCTATGTGTGTTTATACACACAGGAGAACGTCACATTAAAAAATTCTGCCTTTAGTCCTATTCGCACTGGACTAGTATTATCTGGGGACCTCGTGTGGTTTAGAAATTACCCCCCCCCCCCCCACACACACACACATCTGAATTTCGTGTGGCGCGTTCGCACGGGATAAGCGAAGCCTGTGATTTTTACTCGAATTTACTGACTTATCTCCCGGATATGATGTCAATAGGCTATTGCTTGGTAATGTCTTGTCGTTATAGGTCTAGCTGTATGAGATATCATAAACAGAAGAATGTTCCTTACCGCTGCTATACATGTCATCCATCTCCATCTAATCATTCTTTTTGTTTTTGCTCTTCTGATGGTTTTCTCTTTCTGCAAATTGTATAGTTGTGTCGTACGGTGTATAGCGATATGACCCAGCACCCAAAATACCATCAAAACTAGGGTTGGGTACCGAAACCCGGTTCCAATAGAGAACCGGTTCCGACGTAAACGGTAGTATCGAGACCGAATAAGAACGCAACTTTCGGTGCCTGATTTCGGTGCCTGACTTTTTTCACCGCCCCCTATAAAACATCTCGCGGCATGAATGATCCAATAACAAAACATCTCCAGTTAACCAGCAGAGCATTCATTTAGTTCGTTTGTTAAATAAGAGACGATCTAGCGCTCTGATCTAGCGATCTGCGATCAGTGGCGCGGATTATTGTGGCTCGCGCACACCGCACTTTCTTCACGCGCGCTTCAATACGTTGGACGCGGACGCGCTTCAATACGTTGCAGAGATCGATCTATTTATGAGGCGTCGTCTGGTATGTGCGCGGAGAGTTTGTGTGTGCGTGCTCGCGTCTCAGATGAGTATGTGCGCAAGTGTGTGTGTGTGTGTGTGTGTGTGTGCTCGCGTCTCAGATGTATGTGCGTGAGTTTGTGTGTGTGTGTGTGTGTGTGTGTGTGTGTGTGTGTGTGTGCTCGCGTCTCAGATGAGTATGTGCGTGAGTTTGTGTGTGTGTGTGAGCTCGCGTCTCAGATGAGTATGTGCGCGAGTTTGTGTGTGTGTGTGTGTGTGTGTGTGTGTGCTCGCGTCTCAGATGAGTGTGTGTGTGTGTGTGTGTGTGTGTGTGTGTGTGTGTGTGTGTGTGTGTGTGTGTGTGTGTGTGTGTGTGTGTGTGTGTGTGTGTGTGTGTGTGTGTGTGTGCTCGCGTCTCAGATGAGTATGTGCGCGGAGAGTTCTGGTGAAATCAAAAAATATAGCCTAATGCACACAAAGTGTCCCTGCTTGATTTACAACCACTGATGAGAATAATCGGTTTAAAAAAACAACAACAACAAACAAAAAACTACGAATGCGGATTAGAACCCAAAACCTCTGACATTCTTGACTAAAGTTCAAGTTCAGCTGCAGTGTTCCTCTTCGGGTAAGTCTAGTATTTTAATGCCAACTGCAAATCTTGCATATCAAGTATGAAGTATATCAAGTATATTTATATGAGGCTATACTATGTGTGTTAAATATTTCTGCTCAGTGTCAGATATTTCTCTGTTTTGTAAAAGTCTATAATATATAATACGTAATATAATATATAATATATATAAATAATATGAGAAGACATTTTTTTTATCTTAACTTAAGTGTTTTCGGCTACATCAGTAGCCTTTTAAACGGCACAATTTTTTATTTAATCAGAAATCAGAAAATCTTTTTCAGAAAACACACACAGGTATTATTTTTTTGATAAAGTGTGTGCGGTTTCGTTTTCTTAAGTACCGGTTTAAGAACCGTTTAAGCACCGGAACCGTTTGAAAAATACCGAGTAAGTACTGGTATCGGATAAAACCCAACCGATACCCAACCCTAATCAAAACACTCAAACACAGCCTCCATTCTTCACGAAAGATGGATAAAAAGGCGCACAGGAAACAAAAACCTTGAAAAAATTAGAAACGACCCCCGCCAAATCACAGAGATGGCGATTCACACGGGACTAATATCATCACAGGACCTCGGGGTGTTCGGCGGAATATGGTTGGTCATTAGCGGGGGAATTTTTACTTTACAAATCACAGACATGGCCGATTCACACGGGATTAAGATCACAGACAACCTCCGCAATTATTACAAATGACTAGAGGTCACCAGGTAATACTAGTCCCGTGTGAATAGGGCTTTATTCGCAACGCATGCGCACACACACATGAATTTGTTCTTGACCTCAATGAATTTGAGGTATTCTAAATGAGCGACCACATGCCCAGAGTTACAGACCTCGATTACAACATCAGCCTAATGTCTGTACTAGTATTTGCCTTTTTTATGCTGTGGCATCTCTGCACTTTCTTACTCTTTTACTAATGAAATATATAGTATAAAGATGAATTATTTTGTATAAAATGTCATCTTAAGACGTTTATATCGGGCCACTCATGTTTTTTTTTTGCATACATACATGTGGTTTCAGTTGTTCCGACATTTTTACCTAAATTCAGAATAAAATTTAGTTGCGAAGTTATAAATGAAGCATGATTTGTTCATACGCAGATTTCATGTTTGAGAAGAACTGTTAATAGTTTGTTCAAATTTAGCGTCTGTTGCGTCGCTTCAGTGCCATTCACAAGTCTTCTCCTGTGGCCTCATGGGATATAAGTTTCCTTTTCAAAATCTTGGCAGAAATGGCCTTTGCGGTAAGTAAGCCTTTGCGGTCTTTCTCCGAGTCCACGCTGTCGGGGAGAACGGTGCTTGCTCAGCAAAAGTGCCGATCGAGGGCTCCTATCAGCTCGCGACGACCCTTCTAGAGTCTAAAATGCCCATTAGCACACCCTATGGTCTTGTGGATCACGTCACGATCACTCGCACGCGGTGACCATTGAGAAGTCCACTAGACCACATGAGGAAATGCAGATGAAGTGTGCCATTTGGGACATGGCCATAGCAAGTCTTCTGGATACTCTTTGCCTACATTTGTATTACGAATTCACATACTGTTTTTCTCTGACTATATAATAGCGAAGTATTTGGATGCACGGATAAACTGTAGCTTGTAAGCTTTTCAAGTCTGTTTCCTTATACAAAGCTATAATATCGTACAGCGCTGGAAGACTTTAGGGGTGCAACGGATCAAAAAACTCACGGTTCGGATCGTTTCTCGGATCAGAGTCACGGATCGGATCATTTTTCGGATCAGCAAAATTTTATTTTATTTTTTTATTAACACTTTTAAATTATTAAATTAAAATATATAAAATCAACTTAAAGTGCACAAGGCATAATATCTTCTTTTTAACATAATTAATGAAAAACAACTTAAAGTGCAACATAAAAAGGCATCTCCTTCCTTTAAACATGGACCAATGCTTTATGTGTTTCCACTGTCATATAGGGCTGTCAAAATTGCTCAAAAATGACGTTCGAATATTCCCTCTAAAAAACACATATTCGAATTATTCGAACATCTGGTTGCGCATTTTGTCAATGACGTGCATTAGGCCTATGTCAATAACAGGACAAATTAATACAAAGAGACATAACTACTTGTGTAGTTCGTTTAAGTTTAAACATATTTGACAACGTATTACCTTGCTCGCTCGCACTCGCAGGCACTCTTTCTCTCTCTCTCTCGCCGTCACCCATGCTGCGTTCACACCAAACGCGAATAGAGCGTCTGGCGCGAGTGATTTCAATGTGAAGTCAATGTAAAGACGCGTTTACGCACGTCTGGAGGTTTTGCGGCGCGAATGAGGCGTCACGCTCTCTACGGTTCATAACGCTCGCCATGACCACGCTGTGTGTGGACTGAACATGCGCACAACTTTTTTTTCATCAATCAATCCGCGGATCACGTGAGTGCCGAACCGAAGATATTGATCCGAACGGATCACGGATCAATGATGATCCGTTGCACCACTAGAAGACTTAGACTATTATGGACTGTTGTTGCTGCGTTTTTATGGTTCTTTTTTGCGAATTATTTATCTTTTTTTTTATTTTCATTTTTAAAGGAGTTTTATGGAAAAGAGCCATGAACATTCTGCAAAAATTCTCATTTTGCAAGAAAAGAATAACGAAAGTTTGGAATGACTTGAAGTTGAATAAATAACGTCTATTTTAATTTTGGGTGAACTGTCCCTTTAAGCGAGATTAGTTGTTTTAAAATGTGTTAATGCAAAGCTGTGTGTGAACTTATAATGTACTTTTACTTTGTTACAAGACTTTAATTGGGATCAAGGGGAGCATGGCATTAGTAATTCCCGGTGTATCCTCTTTGGTCGTGTTTAATCTCATCATAGTTATAAAATAATTAACCTGGAGGACTTCATGGTTTTCGCATTTTGTGTTTCTGAACCATTTGCTGACAGAAGGCCTTTTTTGCTCTTATTCAAATCTCAGCAAAGGTTCAGGAAACTTCAATAGGGCTTTTCTTTTGTGCATTTTAAATACACATACATGGGCTATTTTTCCTCCTTCATGCTCCGCTTGACTCTCTTGGCTCCCCGCCGGACAGTCCGAGAGCCTTTCAGGACGAGCTCGTACCCTGGGCTTTGAAATCAAGCTGACCCCCTGCTGCCCTCTCCAGCCCCCTCCCATAGGCCCTCTTTTCTCCTGCGAATTGAGGAGGGGGGGGGGATTGTGGGACAATGAAGTGAATAGAACTGGACCGTTTGCGCCGGTCCCTGTAATACTCTTTTCACACTGCGTTAACAGAACCAGGGCCGGGACAGTCCCACGGGTTCAGTCCACCCAGGTTTTGGAGCGCTCAGCTTGGGCTCGTCTGCTTTGTTCACAGGGACCTTCTGGACATCGCACAGCTTGTAAACGATAATAAAGAAGTTGTTTAACGGATCTAAGGGGCCAGCTGGTGATTAGGTATCTGAGGCAGTAAGGAGCTTAAACAGGGCCGGGGGTCTCTGATGAAACGGGTTTTGCTCCCTTATTAATGGCAGCTTTTAAAGCAAGCATCACTTATTATTACTCATTAAATGTTGGCGTATATAATGATTGCTTGTTTCTAAGCAATCAGATTTTGATTTTCACCTGGTGTATGGTAAAACTGGCATAACATCCCATAGATTTTACACTACAGTTAGATTTTAAAAGTAAGTCACTTATGCTCAACAAGCTTTGATGAAAAATGCAGTAAAACAGAAATATTGTAAACTTTTAATACAATTTAAAATAGCTGTTTTCTTTGTGAAATGATCTGCTGCTCAAGTAACATTGTATCATTGTAGAAAACAGTTGTGCTGCTTAATACTTTCCTGGAAACCATGATGCATCTTTTTCAGGATTTTTTTGACAATGGGACCGTTCAAAAGAACAGCATTTATTTGAAATCGAAATATTTTGAATACCTTATGAATGTAATATAGTGTACATTGAAGAACGAACCCGTATCTGGACTCGGGAGACGAGAATATCGTAGAAACTTGGTCGCCTAGCAACCACCCAAAAAACCTTAGCAACCACATTTCAACATGCTAAAAACCATTTTAAACACATGAGTTTTGCATGAACACAGGAAATGTAAATGTAGTATTTTTTTTTAGGTTAAGAAATGATGTTTTATTAACAAGGTTCGGGAGGAACACGTTCTAATGATCAAGCAATCTAGTCATTCTAACCAGCTGTCATCAATCAGTAATCAACAGGTCCACTCAATCAGCATGAGTTAAACCTATAAATATACGCAGTCGACTCACCCATATTCCTCGACAGTTTTCAGCATCCCTCCACCACCCCATCTCCTCACACTTGCTTGGTTATCTTCCTAAACCAGAGACGGGGGGAGTACTCTGGGTTCGGGCCCAATTTCCGAGCTCGGAGCCCTCCCGCCGGACAGCACGCCAAATACGCCTAACCATTTACTCTCTGATCATTCGTAAGTGTGAACTCGTGAAATTCTGATGTTATTATAAACTTAAAAAATGTGTGGTCACATTTACAAACCACATCCAGTATATTCAACAGGAATCTATGCAATCGGGAATTTTGCGAATTGAAAAATAATTCCCCTCACAAACCTGATCTTGCATTGTGTTCAATTTCACCAGGTTGCTGCTTGGTTTGAAAGTGACTCCTGTGTGAGTGGCATTTGGTGCATCACTACACTATTGACACTGGACAATTAACCTTTATTGCAGGTAGACATTTCAACTAAATTCGCCAATGTTACCGCACCAAAAGCCTGGATGCCCCTGGCTGAGATCTGTATGTTGCTGGATTGATTGTGCTGTCATTGGGGTTGTGTTGTTCCTGGTCTCTACGGCCTTTCATTTGTTCATGACTTGCATCACGTTTCACTCTTGAGCCTTTTGAAAACACAACGTGTCTGTGTTTGTGCGTTTGGAGGTGTTTTACTCCCCAGATCTGCTTACAAAACACATTGATGGCATACAGCTTGGTCACCCTTGGTCACTGACTCCTTCACTCCCACCCAGGCTGGATCGTGCTGGGACGTGGACTGCTCTCTGGTCCTGCAAATTCAGTCTGGCTCTCGGTTTCCCGAGGGCCGCTGCTCGGTGCCAGTATAGGAGCAGATGAATGTGACACCTATTCAGAGCTTGATTACCATGTCTGTGGTTTAGGCCGTTGAGTCGGTCATCATTTTTGTTTAAAGGTAATAAACTGATGAATACAATTATTTAGTGATTTTTTTTATAAAGAGCCTTTTCACATGAATAGAATCTGTCTGCTGCTTCACCGAAGACTTATCTTTATCAGACAATAAGCTCTCATTCAATAAGCGCGCACTCCATGTCACTCCCAGCTGCGATCAGTGTGCCATCTGACGTCGAAATGGGTGTTGAGTGAGGAGAGACTGAATCAAGCCTCTGGAAATCCACCGACGTGCCAGAATCACTCCTTTAAAACCGTGTGAATGTGTGTCTGAGATTGGAATGGAATCTTGTTACCCCATGGCATCATTATATTGCATGTTTAATTTAGCAAATGCCATCTAGGGCACGTATTTCACTAAAGTTATGTGTAATATTATTCTCTTTTGGCAGCGTGATCAAATAATGTGTCAAGAGTTGTTATTACTTCCGGTTCATTCATCACACTGGAAATGGAAGGTCAAGTCTATCCCATTGCATTGTGGGATGCAGTATTTGGCAAATGTAGCAGGTCATCTGAGTGTTTCATACATAAAGAAGTGATGCACCGAAATGAAAATGCACTTGACTGCATTTTTGTTTTTGAAGTGATTCCAGTCATTACAGGTGAAACTCGAAAAATTTGAATATCGTGCAAAAGTTCATGCATTTCAGTAATTCAACTTAAAAGGTGAAACTAATATATTATATAGACTCATTACATGCAAAGTGAGATATTTCAAGCCTTTATTTGTTATAATTGATGATTATGGCTTATAGCTTATGCAAACCCTAAATTAAAAATCTCAGAAATGTTGAAAATGTTCATAAGCTGTAAGCCATAATCATTACAAATAAAGGCTTGAAATATCTCACTTTGCCTGTAATGAGTCTATATAATACATTAGTTTCACCTTTTAATTTGAATTACTGAAATACATGAACTTTTGCATGATATTCAAATTTTTCAAGTTTCACCTGTTCAAGCAAACATCTGACGTGTCTCAGCTAAAGGAAATAATCCATTATTTATCGGCTTTAACAAATCGGACAAATGTTCTAATCGGACCGATAACGATAACATTAAAACTGATCACATATCAGCTGATACTGATATATCGTGCGTGTTTTGTTGTATTTTTATTTTTTTACCTTCATTGTGAGAGAAAGTGAGTGTGTAATGTGATGGTTTTGATGGGGGAGGTGTGGATAGGCCCAGAATCTCTTTTTAGGTCAAACACTGCGGCATTACTGGATCACGTCCTTAATCGGACGGCTGTCCGGATGCAGACGCTGAGGAGCTGTTCACCTGTTCACCTCACTCCCGCAGCTGGGATACACACAGTTTTGATGATTTTCCCTGATGTCTGTGCTTGCTTTCGTTCATTATTCTGCTTTTTGTTGCTCTTGCCCTCAGCCTCCCCGACCGGCCGGCACACGATTATTTTGTGCGTAAAGCCCTCCTCAGATCTCTGTAATGGGGGTAATCCCATCCTGCAGATCTCACAGATCTCTGAACCATCCTCTGGGAGTTGTAGGCCTGAGAACGGGAGTTTAGGAATCAGAGCTCAAGGTCTGCGTGAACCATTAATTGGGCCCGTTGTCGACGGTTCAGAAAGACTGTTTCATTCGTCAGACTGTTAATCAGTGGGTGGAAATGAGTCTGTGCTAATTAAGTCCTCTTGCTTCGTTACAAAACCTAGCGAGCCACCTACCTAGATGACGTTTTTTAAGGGGATTGTTCATACAAAAAAAGACACAGTTTTTACAGTATATACCCACCCACATGTCGTTCCTAAACGTCTTGCTGGCTTCTGTGAAACACACAAAATAATTTTTTCCATCCAGTAAATGCCTAATACTTTAAAGCTCCAAAAAGGACATCAAATTATTCCATACGGCTCGATCGTACATTTTCTAAAGCGACACGATCACTGAACATCGATACTATACTTAAGCCTCAATTCACTTTCAAGTTGTATAATTCTGTGTATGTAAGTTTAAATGGAATGTTATAGAATGTAAATGTCCAAATTGTGGTTTGGTCATCTTGTTTGCATGTGTGTATTTTTAAGCGTGTTTGATTTGCATGCGTAGGCATTTGGTTTTGTGAGCACAGGGGAGTGGCAGTGCCATTTGTTGAGTTATGGAGATTAAGCAATGCAATCTAACAAAGTGACTTGAGAGAAGGAGAGAGAGAGAGAGCATGCAGGTACTATACCTCAAGCTTTTCAATTACAATCTCAGGCTGGCCAGAGAGACCGTGTTAATATGCTGAGGAGCTAGAATGGGTTGCAGCACAATAAAGCCTGTGTAGATGAGATTGTCTGCTGTTGTTGTTTTGGTTCTGGGATTATCCTGGCTAATGTCTGTTCTTGGAAGACCTGAACCTTGGCAATCCAACCTTGCTTGTTTCCTCACCTGCTTTTTCCCAGCTGCCCCTCGTTTAATAAATGAGGTGGGCCAATATTCCTGCTGTGGCCTGTCCTTTCACTTTCTCTCAGCGCATCTTCAGGTAAAGTTTAACACAGTCGAAAATCCCAGAGTCTGCCAAAATCGTGAAGGGACTCGAAAACCAAGCCAGAAACTCCCGATTCACCATAAGATCGCCCGTTCTTCCGGTCCTCAGGAGCTTCATATGGCGTCTGTGGTAGCAGATGTTAGCACGCTAGGCTATTATTCACCTGCGGAGCTGTGGCGTCTCCATGCAAAAGTGGAAGCTACGATGACGAAGTAGAAATAGACACATTGCAGAAAATGATTGCTTTGGATTATTGTGTGGAAACTGGATTCTTGTTCAGGTTTAGGTCGGTCAACATTAGATAGAGAAACGTCTGCCTGGGCCTAAAGGCTTTGGTTTTTATAGTCCTTGTGGTTTAGTGCCGTGAATAAAGGCTAGTTTTGTACATGTTTGTCCATGACCTGGATCTCCATGCGCTCTGTTTCTCTGTGTTTTTCAAAAGAGTTTTGAGAGTAATGTACTCTATTATTCTGTAAAAATCAATGTGATCAATAATGGGATGCACACATGGGGAAATGACCGGCTCACAAAGGGAAACACTGATGGTCAAAGGACTCAATGACCATTTAGTGAATCATTTTTAAAACATTGCCTGGCTATTTAGACTCTGATGACCATAATCTTTTATTTTCAGAATTCATATTGAACGTTTTCCATTAAGCTGAAATCATAACAACTTTTTAAAAACAGTTCATGCCATTAATTATACTTTCTCTTTGTATTCATGGCTCAAAACACAATAAAATGTCACGTTGACTATTGTTTTAAAAATAAATTGTCTGTGTTTGGAATAGCATACCATGATCCTGGGTGTGTGACGAGATCTCGTGCCACAATATCAGCATGAGTTTGTAGCAAAACCTTTTACAGTGCTTGAATTATATTGTTCTGTCTTTTACTGCATATGATCATTCATACAGCAAAAGTAGAACTGAATTGCCACGATTTCTCAATTAAATTCAAAGTGCTTGATTAATTTTTGTTTAGTTTCTTTACCAGTGTCGATTTACCGGCATAATTCTCAAATGCCGTGTAACACGAGATTGTTCATTCAATAGTATTCGTGCACCGAAAGTGATGTAGAGTGTGACACAAAAATAGTAAATCTGAACGCAGGTTTGGGAATCTCTAGGCACTTCACGATTCGATTCGATTACGATTCAGATTTTTACGGTTATCGATGTATCCTTTTTTTTTGTGTGTGACTACTTGGAATTTTTAAAGGAAAGTATTTATAATGACCCATAAAGAATTTACTTCTAATATCATTTATTAATAAAACCAATGGAAGTGATTTGGCAAGTCAACTGTTAGTTTACATTTCCCAACATTGTAAATGAATACAAACTACAGCATATTCTGAATCTCTAACATAAAATAATAGACTTCTAACCAACATCCTCATGTTATGTGCAATATAATCCTTGAGACAAAATAAATAAACATTTTGCTATAGCAAAATCACAAACAGCTCTCATACAAAAATAATGCTTGTGGACGTATGCATATTCTGAATAATTAGTAACATACAAAGCTGTTCTTATACACAAATAAATAATAAAGAGTCTAAGACTTATGACTTGAAATTGTTGCTGTAAACCACAATCCAAAACAGCTTATACAAAAAAAAGTAAATGAACATCTGCAGAGAGCAGAGTCAAAATGTAGCTTGTTGTGACTGGCATTGAACAGATACACACTGTGACTGTACTGTAAACCTACGTATAACGTACGTATAACAGATCTGTTTACAGCATACTGATGTGAAAACTAAACCACACAGAAAGCATCTCTCATACAAAGATACAAAATGGTCCTCTATGCAATTATGCAAATTTTCCATACGTTAGCTTTTAACGAAGAGGGTGCCGTGCAGATTTTGCGCTCAGCCATCATGCGTCTCTGTTATGCGCACGCCACTGTCCGGGAGCTGCACTTCCGCGCTTCAGAGCTCCGCCTTTTGCGTTTCGTCAATATTACGTTATTAGAAAAATTTTTTTTTTTTAAAAAACGATTTTGGACATTTGAGAATCGATTCAGAATCGTCCATGTCCGCATCGCGATGCATCTAAGAATCAAATTTGTCCCCCACCCCTAACGCAGATGGTCACAGGAGATATGAAACGCATGATAATACCTGATGAAAAGTGTCTTTGC
Source organism: Leuciscus leuciscus (assembly GCF_965113295.1). Classification (NCBI taxonomy): domain Eukaryota; kingdom Metazoa; phylum Chordata; class Actinopteri; order Cypriniformes; family Leuciscidae; genus Leuciscus; species Leuciscus leuciscus. The sequence goes on along the minus strand of NC_138747.1, from coordinate 29,754,812 downwards.
TCACCATTTATGATCAGATCACCGAAAACACATCTTAATACCAACTGGAAACAGGGCTTCTCTCTCACACGCTTGACTTCAGGGATATTGTATATCATTTGCAGAGCTTCTGGGAGAGTTGCAATGTCTGGTGTACTGTATCACAATGCAGTCAACTTTACTTATTTGTCGAATGTAATTAAATGAAACCGACGCGGTATCAAACATTACTCTTAACGACCGTTTCAACGGCAAAAAGTTAAATTGACACCAGTACAGCAGCACCAGCCCTTCTGTCCTCTCTAGCTCTCATGGACTCTCACAGTGAAACCTTTCAAAGTCATTAGGCCTCATTCACCAACCGTTCTTACGAAGAAATGTGTTCTTAAACCCACTTACGCACCTTTTACGAAGATTCCGACATTCACTAATGTTTTCTCATCTGGGATTTGTTCTTGGCTAAGAGCACTCGTACGCACATGACAGTGATGACAGTTTGCTCCAAATAATTGGTTACTGCATTTTATTTAATTATACAGGCGTTTATAACGATAGTATTTTACTGTAATGTATTTCTGATCATTTGTTAAAAAAAAAAAAAAATCTCACTAACACTGCATTTAACATCAGCAATTAAGCTGATTAAATCAAATATTATGCCAGTAATATTTCTAGTTTTAGTAGAATTTAAAGAATATTAAAGTTTCAGTAGAATTTCTATTTCAGAATTACCGAAGGACTTTTTTCGTTTGGTTATCGGTGGACGATCTGTGTGTCTTTTGGACACTCCATCTTTTCTTGCACACGGCCCTGAAGTGTCATGTCCTTATATTGGAATTTGTGGGGCGTTTTCTTATGCTAATTAGGAACAACCGGCACGCGCTTTCAATTACGAAGACGTGGGATTCATCAATCCTAAGAACACATGTGCGAACAATTCTATTGTTTTAAGAAAATGTCATGAATCCGACGTAGACTTTTCTTAGGAAGTTAATTAAGTACAAAGTTCTTAGGAAGATATTGTCGAATGAGGCCCATTGTTGTTGCCTTTTTCAGTTAATTATTTTCAGGATTCGAAACTCTGAATATCTGGTTACCCGGACACTGAATGAAGCGAACAACAGTTTCCCTCGTTCTCTGACTTCAAAGGCTATCAATGCAGTGTCACTTCAGTGCTGCTGTATCAGCTTCACACATGACCCTCTGCTTTCTGGGGCCACATGTTTTACAATCACATGCTTGCATTGTTCTCGGAGCAGGCACCAGTGTGGCAGCCCAAACACAGCCACCTTGGTGACTCGAAACACAGAAGACAGGAAGTGTGGTGACGGAATAGACATCCGCTTTCTATTCATTACCTGTCCGAGATAACCGAGAGCTTTTTATGGCCCACTAGCAGAAACATTAGAACAGTATTTACAAGCCGTTGTTCAGCGATACATCACTATATGTCAGGGAAACAATAGAGCCTTGCCACAATTGAATCTCTTTGATCTTGAAAAGCTTCTAAATTTATATATCTCAAAACAGAACCTCTTTAGAAGGATAAAAATAAATTTTATTTATCTCGTTTTTCAGCTTTACGTCTATGAACTGTGTTTGTAGCTTGTTGTCGATTACCGCAGAAACTCATTTCATCGAGTTTACGGGGTAAAAGGGAGATGTATTTGCATTAAGTTTGCTTATAATAGAAACTTGGCAGTGAAGCGGAAAGCACTGCAAACAATATGCAACTATTACACTGTTTTGGAAGTATAACCATAACACAACACCCTTGCTTTGGCCGCCAAAATGTTAGTGTGTTGGGGCTGGTTGTCAGGACATTACAATCTTTTGACATAAGACACGTTTCATAGCTTAAAATATTGTGTAATCTGTGACGTTTCACGGGCAAATACATTTGCATATGACTGCCTGCAGAGTAAGACATTGGCAAATAGTTATGCATATTAGTATTAGTTATTAATATTAGTTAATAGTTAACGGCTGACATTTGCCTACAGTGGATGTGAGCGTCGCATCAAAAGCAAATAGAGCCCATTAGGGGATTTCGCACCGGAGGAACCTTTTCATAGTTCCTAGAACTATTGGCGAAAGTTCCCGGACTTTGGTGTGTTCCCAACGCAGGAACTAGGAACGATTTTAGTTCTAGGAACTCCTTTTTGGAGGAACTAATTTAGCTCCTGCTTCAGAGTCGGGTCTAAACCAGCACTATAAGAACTATCCGTGACGTTAGTGTTCGCTGAATGGCCAAATCCACCCAAAACACCAGCACCCACCATTTTAAAAAGGCAGTGTAAACTCACAGATTATAGCTTATATATTTACTCCAGAAACGAACTCTACGAACATGGAAAACAGTGATAGATGGATCTCTCAACCTTTACGCTGAGGAGAAAATCCAACGCAACTTTGAGGAGACCAAGACAAACGTGATTATGCATTTCTGCTCAGCTAGCGACACTTGACATCAACCACACGGCATATGCTAATACCCTTCATATACTGTCTACTTTCTATGTATAACAGTTCTATCTATACTGTATTAGACAGGACTGTTAGACAGATCGTAAACTAATGAACACGGAGAATGTGAGCACTGAGCCTCTGGCGTTCTCAGCGCTGTCAAAATAAGTCACGACAACAAGCGCGGCTTACGGCACTTCAGAGTTTCTATTGGCGGTGCGAATGCAACCAGGAAAATGTTCCTAGGGAAACCATTAGTTCTCGGGGAACCTCCCTGGTGGCTCGTTCCTAGAACTACCCGGTGCAAAGCCCCTTTTATAATGACCGACGCTGTCTACACTGGATACAGTATACAGATTCTCGTTCGGTTTCTGACATACTCCAAGTCTGTCCACAACAGGACAAATGCGTTCAGTTTGTTTGGTAAATGATGCAGTGTGTAAATGAGTTTGCAAAGAAACTTGATATAAGATGTATTGGATCTGACAGCAGCTGCATTACAAACCATAAGTAAATGATTTCATAATGCTTTGTCTGTAAATTACGGTTTTATATGGATAATGTTATTAAAACACTTGCAAGCAATATGAATGGGCATTGATACCGTTTCCTATGCGCAATGACGTTAGCCAATCATAACAGTGGCCATATACTGACAAGCCTCATGCCCGGGACACACCAAGCCGTCGGATAATGTTGGGCCGTTTTTGAGCGTCAGTCGACTTCGTTTTTTCCAGTGTGTTCCACCACACCCTTTAGTCGGACGCCGTTTAGTCGATTGTGCCTTTCGACTCGCCGGTGGAGCTCATTGGTGAGAGACATCACTCTGTTCAGCTCAGCGAATCAGCGCTCGAAAGCAAACAAACGACAGAGTACAGAGGGAAAACACTACAGACACTAGTCATTTCATCTCATTTTAAACCCTTTTTCATTTTTATTTTTTTTTATTTTTTGGTAGGGATGCAGGATATATCGGTCACCATATCGGTATCAGACACTTCAGATGCGCACTGTTCGTCATGATGGTTTTGAATTGCTTGAAATATGATTGAAATCACTTCAAAAAAGGAAAATAGTGTTTAGTGCAACAAGTGCAGCACAAGTCTGTCATAGAGACGACATAAAATTATAGTGATAACATTATAATTGTGTGCTTTGAGTTATGACTTTTGTTTTTGTAAATGTTCTGTTAAATGTATATAAACATTTGGATTTCGATTTATCGGCCAATATATCTGTTATCGGCCTTCAAATATAAAGAGTTATCAGTGTCGGCCAAATTTTTCATATCAGTGCATCCCTATTTATTTATTTTTTACTTCTTTTGTAAAAAATTTGTATTCGCAATTACAATTACAGATGGCACAATTATGTAATCGTTTAAAGGCGCAATTACAAAGAAAAAGTTCACTTACATTATCCTGTGTGCTTAAGATGTGGTGTTTTTCTTTCTACAGCTTATCTTAAGGGATTTTTAGTTTTAATATAACATTATATTACCATGCATATATTTACTTTGGTTTGGTTTCTTGAAATATTTTATATATTTAACATTTAAGGCTTAATGCTATAGAAAAACAAGAGTGTTTTCAGCTGGTTTATTTTAATATAACAATATGGCATGCAGTGGCTTCAAACAATGGCATAAAGCTATTCAAAACATCATTCAATGTAAATTGTCGTAATTTATAATCGCAATTACAATTTCAAGGGAATAATCGACAATTATGATTTTGGTCATAATCGTGCAGCCGCACTCACATGCTCCTCATCTTGCTCATAAAAACACGGGAATATGACCGTGCGAGATTATGTGACACATTAACCGTTTTCCTGAGGTAAATGGATCTGAGTTTAAGACAACAGATCAACACAGTAGGGGAGGACGAGTGAACAGGAGCTGGGGTGAGTTTCCCGTTCGGTTAAATCCAGCAGTTTGATAACCTCTTTTCTAAAGGGCATGAAGTGTGTGTTTAAGGTGAAGCTCCAGACATCCTCCTCTTCCTTGAGAGGTCCAAGAAAACCACAAACACACTTAGTCATTCTTTTTATCTCTTTCTCACATACACACACAGGCTGACGTGTTTTACTGTTTACATTTTCATGAATTCCTCTTCACTGCGATGCCAAGAACTACCATATTTCACTTCAAGCTAGATGAAACCCTGTAGATGTGTTTTGTGCAGATATAATCAAGGGACACAGGCTTTTGGCAGCAGCTGTTTACACTCTTCGCCAGGTGTGTGTCTGTGTGTCTTTTGTGTGTTTTTTTGCGCATGTGCATGACAGGACAAGTTAATCCTAATCTCTAGAACATGTTTGCGTCATCCGACTGTATCTTGAGACTCGGGAGAGAGAGAGGAAATGAGAGATGAAGGAACTCATTTTGGAGGATTGAGTTTAGGAAAGAGGCAGAGATGGAGTAGAGGACAGTGACGTAGCTTAGAGGACATTAGAGATCGAGGAGGAGCTGAAGAAATCAGTTTTAGGAGGGCAGGATATATTTAAAAAGAGAGGAGATGGTTGGTGGAAGCAGTTTCGTGGAGGTGGGAGGAGTGGACTGTGGGAAGAAGATCTGACATCTGGAGAGACTCTATACCTTTAAAAAGGGGCCCACAGGGCGATGAGAACCCCACACACACACACACACACACACACACACACACACACGCACACACACACTCGTACCCATAAACACATATGAAATGTGCTTCCTGTGACACTAGGGCTTGTAACTATAGCTCTGAGGTGATTTGTGGTTAAGGATGCACAAACCCATGTCTCTTTCAGGTCCTGGGGGTCAACAGGGGTCATACTCATCTGATGTTCTCCAGATGAGACTGAAACCTCATGTTAGTCAAGGCTGTAGGATAACGTAGGGTCAAGCTGATAAGAGAATCAAGAGAAGGTCATCTCACATGCAGGTTTATTTGATCTCACATAGGCTAGTTTCCTGATTTATTATATTTTTTATTATTGCTTCTCCAAATTCCTAAATTTTTTTCCCACCAAAATCTGTTTTCTGTAAATTTTTCTGCATTCTGTTTTTAATGGTTTAGTTCAATTTTAATAATCAAAATCGAATTGAATTAAAAAACAATTTATTAAAATTGTAACATTAATAGGGCCCTATTCAGTTTTTTCTGTTTGAATTTTTTAAAATATATGATTCAATACAATTAATTGTCAAAAATGGTGGTAATCAAATTAATGCATAATGTAATTAATCAAATGTAATTAATTACTTAACGATTTAATTAATCTTTTAAAATGTATTCAAATGAAATTTGAACAATTCCTTTTTTCTGGTGAACAGGTGCTCATGTTGGAGACGTGGGTTTGAATCCGGCCTGCGCTGTGTCTGTTTGAGCAGCGATAGAGTCTTCAGGATGAGGAACTGCTCTGTGAACTCATGTTTGTGACAGAGCCAAGAATTAGTGTCCATTAACTGTTCGGGCGTCTGGCCTGTAGTCGCAGGATTGATCAGCTCCTAAATTGTGCTGACATGGTTCTGATGTCTCGTGTGTGTGTGTGTGTGTGTGTGTGTGTGTGACAGACAGGTTCAGGCAGATGGCTCACACACTGTAAGCGGATTCTGATTGTTGTCCTTGGCTTGGCAGCCAAGTTTGTGTGTGTGTGAGTGTGTTTGTGGTCAGTTCATTAAACCTCACACAGCAGTATGTGTGTGTGTGTGTGTGTGTGTGTGTGTGTGAGGTCGTACTACAGCTTGTATTCATCTGTTAATATGCTTAAAGGGGCATGTTATAAGAAATCTAATTTTCCTTGATCTAATTTTCCTTGAAAAGAGCTTGATCTGCTATCCAGCTTTCAGCGCTCAAAACTTCCTCAGTCCGAAAAGCTGCAAAAATGTCCTGTATCAGACAAACACATTAACACATGATCATCCACATTTAAATGCCACATTATGTTTATGATTACTAAAACTATTAAAACAATTAAAATAAATAATATAGAAATAAAATAAAATATAAAAGTTGGATGAAACATGTAATCTGAAAAACTTAACCGTATTTCAGTGAGTTTTGAAGTTGCAGTACTAAAATTACTAAAAATAAAGCTAAATAGTTCAAAAAACGAAAAAAAAATTAAATTATGAAAGCACATAACAAATGAATAAACACCATAACAGTATATAAATAATACTGACGTAATAAGGATGAATTAGGATGTATACCATTATTCCTAAAGAACTAATGTTAAGAGGCAGATATTTTTAAGTCACTTAACGCTGACTTAAAGTTAATTTAAAAATATGAATAATTTATTGTATTAGTATTATTTATTATACAGTTATTTATCTGTTGTTGACCACAACATACACTGATATACCTAGTTTGAGCAAAACATTTTCGTGCAGATGTTTTGTGAACCTGTAATGGATATCGCATTAAAAAAAAACATTGGATGGAAACACCAAGATAAACATAAATTCAAAAAATGTGAATAAACTTTGAAAAAGTCATTTCTGTTGGAGAAAAAAACTTTCAATTTTCATTACAGATATGTTGCGCCATTTTCCCTGGAAGTGACTTAAAAAAAAAAAATCTTGAACACATGGGATGGAAACGCCGTTTTATTCGCACATTTTATTAATGCAATATTCCAATTTTGCACACAAGTTCAATTTTACAACTTTGTGTATGAATGGTATAAACAGAACAATTTGGAGCTTGCATTGGTGTGGATGCTAATATAATTATCGTTATCTTTATCGTTATCTGTTCTTAGTGTGCACATGCCTTAAATCCACGATGGATATTATTTAAATTAATGAGCTGAAAGAAAACTGCATGGGAAATGAGCTTTCTATATGTGTCTGTGCTTCTGAGGGTTGTATGCAAATTATTCCAGTCCTCAGGCAAATAGACTGATGGTTTAGAGAGATACTGGGTGAGGAAAGTGAGGAGAGACAGTTCTGCCCCGGATGGGAGTTCGGCGAAAGCCTTTCCTGAGTAGATCTTTTCCTGTTCTTGCTGTAATCATAACATATAGACATATTCCAACTGTGGGAAACCAGGTAACCTGTAGCATATATGAATATGATCCTGATCTGGGGTAGATATGAAAACGTTGTTTGTTCAGAAATGTTTGACCGGCATCAGATCTGGCCCTGGCGGCAGCTGAGGGAAATCCTGGATGTGTCGCTTGGGCTTTTCACACCTACATGTTGAAGATTGTGAGGTGTGTGTGTGTGCAGTGTTCTCCATATCCTATTCCCCTCACACAGGTGCTGAAACGGAGATAAAACCTATTATTGGTTTGATTGGTCCACTAGCAATGGAGTTGACACAGTCTTATCAGCCGGACGGCTTCTGGACACAACTGGAGCTCAGTCAACGCCACACTCAAAAGACTAAAGCATTTGTTTTTCGGAGACTTGGAACTGCTGAATGATGAGTAAAAGGTGCCATAATGCAGGGTTTGTTCTGGTGTCATCACCCTTTGTGTCACGCTTTTGGTTACCGTGTGTTTAGTGTGTGTGAGATACACTTCTGCAGATGGTATATAGGGCTGGGATCTTTGTATAAGGTAAATATATCTTGAAGGAACCTAAAGCAAAGATATATCTCATATATTAGCCTAGTTAGTTTGTTATATAATTAAACTACTTTTTATTTATATTAAACTGAAATTTTATGTGTGTCATTAATTACTCACCCTCAAACCCGTAAGAGTTTCGTTCATCTTCGGAACACAAATTAAGATCTTTTTGATGAAAGCTGAGAGATTTCTGTTCCTCCATTGACAGCAACGCAAACACCACTTTGACTCTTAAGAAAGTTCATAAGGCCGTGTGTCCACCGAAGTGTTTTTAGCCAGCTGAAAACGCCTATCTGTGAGTGCTTGAGAGCGTTTTGCCAGCATTGCGTTTTTTTTCAGATGAGACTCTTTGCTAGTTATGATACGGAATATCCACAAAAGTGTTACTAGTATCTCATTTCACACATATTGTTTCTGTGTTGATTCTATATTAAAATGTCGATACAATGTAACGGCTCTGGTTTCAAATGATTTTGTTCTGTTATTATGCTTGCTGTTATCCTCTGATGTTGTACAAGCAGAATGTGGCGGTTGGTCGGTGTGGTATTAGTCCCGCCCCTCCTCCACTGTGATTGGACGGTTGGGTAAAAAGTGAGCGCTGCGTTTTACCCAAAGTTGAACATTCTTCAACTCCCGGCGACCTGTAAAAAACGGCGAACGCTCAGCGCTTCAGCGTGAAAAAGGCCTCGTTACGCTCATGGCGTTTTAAAAACGAGGCGCTCCCATTGAAAACAATTGAAAAAACGCTTCGGTGGACACACGGCCTGAAGAGATCGTAATACTAATCCATATGAATATAGCGGTTTAGTCCAAATTTTCTGAAGAGAAGCGATCGCTTTATATGATGAACAGATTTAATTTAGGCTTTTAACCACATATAAACATTCATCAGCACACCTCAGTTGTGGCGAACGAAGCTCAAGCATGTTCGCTTGACATGTGAGAACCAATGAGGTTCACTCTTGTGTTACGCAGGCCGCAGCAGAACCTTTTCTTCTGAAATTTTGGACTAAACCACTCAATTCATATGGATTAGCCTAGTTTTACGGGACAGAAATCTTTGTCATCATTACACACTGCATGAAGGGTAATATTTGAAAAAGCATAATGGGGCCCTTTAATTAAAACAAATAAATAAAAGCACTGTGTCTGTGTGTAATTATACCTTTTTTTTTTTATGTGTTGTGTTGTCATGGCTTTTGCAATAAGTGAATGCTGAATGCTTTGTCAGCACAACACAAGCGCCCAAGAGTACTAGCCTTGGCACACACATACATGTCTTTTGTGGTCTTGAGAGACTGCTTTTAAAGAAGTGCTCCTGTGTGCGTCCAACCGGTGAGTGAGACGAATACAAAACGTCTCTGTTCGAGAGACACAAAGCGGTGTAGTAAACGAGCGGTCATTCAGATCTGCCGCATTATGTTTTGTCCGGGGGAGAACCTTGCCTCAGCTGGCGTGAACGGGTTCAGGGAATCACGGATGAGATCAGGCTGTTAAAGGGTCTGTCGTGAGAGGAAATGGAGGTCCGTTTCCTGCACCGCCGCCCCTCCCTCATGACCCACTGATCTGTTTTTCCAGGCGCTGGATGGAGAGAGCGAGAGAGTGAGGAAGAGTTGACTTTGGATTTAGAGGGGGAGGTGATGATGTCAAAACAAACGCAGATATCAGTGCTTTTCTACACAAACTTCCGCTTTACTCACTTCATAACTGTTATGAACTTAAGGCCGCATAAACTTGAAAGACTTGGTTGTAACAAAGAGTTTATTGCCAGTGGAATGGCTCTTGGCTCGGAGAATAGCGGGACCTTTGGACGGAGGCCCAGATGAGATTCTCCATCCATAAATGCTGGCTCTAATTGGCGATAATCAACTGGCCATTTGTGTGGGTGGCTTTGAGTTACAGTAGGAGATATCGGACAGAGTATTTACATAAAGTTGACTAATCAAGTCATGATTAAACGCTGTTTGTCGTCAAGGAGATGATCTTTGACTGGGTGATATCTGACAGAACTGACAGGAGGAGAGAAGCTCATGTGGCACCCTTTGTCCTCTCAGTGAATCGTCACGTGATTGGACGGCCAACCATGCATTTTTCTGTCTTTCAGATCCTGTTTTCATCACGCATGTGGCTGGTTGATCGTACCCACTTTAATTTCCTGAAAACAAAGCCCAGGAATGTTGGTGGGCATCCAAATATGCACACACACAAAAAATGTTTTTGGCTTTGCAATGAAATGTATCTGCCATAAAGTGATATGGAAGCTTGCACCCTTAAAATTAAAATCCTGTCGTCATTTACTCGTTCCAAACCTGAATGTCTTTCTTTATTCTGAAGACAAAAGATGTTTTGTGGAACGTTTCAACAATTTTGGATGAAATATACTTTTAATAGGGGCTGAAATGGATATTTCTGATTCCTTAATTCTTTAGTATACAACACATTATGCTTTATGGACAGCATTTGTGATGTGCTGTTGATTACCAATAATTTTAACTCATACTTGAAGTTTGTAAAACGAACAAAAATCATCTTTACCATAATGTAAAACAACCATATTCTATGGGGCAAGATATTTTAGAGTATTTTAAGAAAGTTGTATTTTTGTTAAAGTGAGATATGATGGCACTTATTGTTTATTTATTGTTTCGTCTGCGCGCTTTGAGGCGCAAGTCATTTATAATGTAGTAAAAAGAGCCACAGTTCTTCCCCGACAACAAAGTAAAAAGAGAAAATCACTTTTGTAGCTTTAACACAGATTAATTGTATTTAATTGATACAGTGAAAAATATGCAGTTATTTTACATTTGATTATTCAATTTCTGTACCTGAATACTGTTAGACTTCCCTGAAAAACAAAGCACTGTTTATTTCATTTGTACCTTTGTTCTGTTGTATTTATCTATGCTTGTAATTATTATTTTCTATGCAGATTCACTCCATTGCAAAATCACCCCAATCGTTCTAGAATGATTCATTCTTTACAAATAGCGCTATTCAAATCATCTGGTGAAACTGTTTTATATATCGCAGAAAAACAAAATGGCGCAAGTTCAGTTTTTCCCGATATCGGTCAGCCCTACTGAAGACCGGAGTGAAGATGCTGAATATGTTACATTTAAAGTTGTAATACTTAAATCCACGGAAGACGAAGATGATGAGTATATAGCACAGGGTTTATTTAAATAGATTAAAATAGACAGTGTGTAAACATGTAACACGAACAATACCGTCCAACTGAAGAGGCACAAGGAGGGACTAAATACACATGGGGCCCTATTTTAACGATCTGAAACGCAAGTAACTTTGTGGGCGGATCCTGACGCAAATCTAAAATGGGTTGGTCTGAAGTAGGGATGGGACGGTATGAAAATTTCATATCACGATTATAGTGACCAAAATTATCGTGATTATCAATATTATCACGGTTTTGTTAAAACGAGATGAAAGTGTTCAAAAAGAACTGATGCTCACACTAAAAAGAGTTTAATATTTGAAAATCAACAAACAACAAATAAAACAAGCAGCTCTATGCACTTTTTAAAGCAAGATTATATTCTGTGGCATTTCCTTCCTTATAATGACCATCGTCAATAGCAACGCATTATAACACAGCGCACATCCATGTATCGCAACGGACGAGCACGCGCTCTCTCGTTTCATTCAAATACAACTTGCGTCTCCGTTCTTGGGCGATTGTTTTGTACGTTGTACAAAATGGATTTATAAACAGGTAAGATTTAAAACATTAATCTCAATTCAATATGTCCCCGTAATTGTGTGGTAAAAAAAAATCGGTGTAATAAGTGTACAAGTCTTGTTTGAACTTGTTCGTTCGTCTTTGGCTCAAAGCCACTTGCTGCAAACTTTTCTTCGCGGAAGCTTCACGTTTATTTCAAGTGAGTGAGATTAAATATTTCAACTCAAAACAACATTTTGTGCCCAATTATTTCCCAGACGTAGTTTTTGGTAAGTTAACTTGCTATAAACAGTGGGTGATGGTCACACAAGAGGACTCAGCAGATTTGAAGTGTTTCCCTCCTATTGTAGTGACCATCCTCGATTAAGTTTCACTCAGGACTTTTGTAAAAGCCAAAATATGACCACACCTCAGATTTGGTCCTCTTAAAACGCTGAAAAATCTCCCGAGCACACGGTCACTGCCTTCCGCCATTCATTCTCGAATAAAAAAACAACATTGCGCGGAATGCGCGCTGCGCCTGCGTCAAACTGTTGCTGGCTGGACAGGATTTACAGTGAGTTATTAAAATCGCGATAATCAAACACGGTTTTAATGATAATAAAATTTTGAACGATAATACTAACCGTCAGTACATTTTATCGTGGTTTATAGTGAAACCGGTAATCGTCCCATCCCTAGTCTGAAGTAGCTTCATTACTCATAGGTGTGGTTTGGGCGTAACGTGAAATAAACCAATCAGAGCATCATCTCACATTCCCTTTAAGAGCAGGCGCGCTTGTTCCATGGCGGATTGCTATTATAACGGCGGGTTTGCCAGACGCGCGCCAGGAGCGGTTCACAGCCGAGGAGACCGACGTTCTCGTCAGGGCCGTAAAACACAGAGAAGTGACATTGGGGATGGAGAAACCCACCCAAATTAGCTTTGCTTAAACAGGCGTATGATAATTTGGGTAAATGTGTAAGCTAGATTTATGCCTATTTTTCACATCTTCATGCACACCACAATGATTTCCCTCATGTGTTAATATTTTTCCTTGTAATAATGTAGCCTATGATTTGCAAAAATGAAAACTGCTGCTTCTGTGTAGAGAATCAAAGTGTATCAAAAGTGGCGGAATTGTTTTCTGAAACTGCAAAATAGCACCAGGGAACGTTTGCGCCGGAACACGCCGCCTCTTTTTGCTGAACCGCCCCCGGGAGCGCAAGTTCATTCCCTAATTTACCGACGTGCGTCTGTGGAGGGAAAAGCCGACAGGGCTTTCTGGCTTTGCATATCTATGACAGGAGTTGAACTTTGCATAGACAAGGCTGGTATTGCTCTAGACATGTATAAACAGTTTTAAGTCTTTTGAAATGGTGTGTTTTTTTAATAAATAATAAAATATTAAGTAGTTATTCCGATGCGCTGTCTTACCACATTAACTACCATTGTAAATCCATTAATGTTCATGGACAGCATGTGACTGGTGCTGCTTTAATCTATTATGCTAGTGTATAGTAGCTAAACTATACTATATTAGCTCACAGCATTCCTTTAAGAAACAACATTTAGTGAGAAAGCTACTTTTAACATAACATTGAACTTTTTTTTTTGACAATGAGTGTCAGTGGTTATGGCGGCTTCACCACGGTCTCAGACTGCACTAACTGAAGGATGTGGCAAGAAGTTCCCTCTTCAGGCCAGGAAGTGCTGATGACTGATGACACACTTCCTTTTGTTTTGTACACACACATACACACAAACAAACAAACACACACACACACACACACACACACACACACACACACACACACACACACACACACACACACACACACACACACACACACACACACACACACACACACACACACACACACACACACACACACACACACAGAGGCAGCAGGCGGGCAGATGTCTCCCGCTGTCATGCATGGGTCACGTGACTGTCGGACAGGAATGATGGATCACTGCGGATATTAAAATGTGAAGCCTAACATATGATTTCTTGTTTATGAGTCTAATTTAGAGCCATCGAGATACTTGAATTATATTCTGAATTGCACCTTGACACGTTGGGAAACAACGCTGTATGAAATTAAGGTTGTGTTTGAGTATATCCGTTTTTTTGTTGTTGTTTTTTTTAGGATTTCATCTCTGACTCATCTAAAGATGCTGATTATGATTCGAGTTAATCCTTTTGCATAATTAAAAATGGATAATGACACCAGTAGCACTAGCTAGTCCCAACCCTATTTAAATTTCAGCCCCGTGGGAATTAAATGACTTTGTTATGCGAAATATCAACATAATTATTTAGCAAAGTGTTAATAATCTCCCTGAGACGTTCAGGAAATTGTAAATCGCATGGCTCTTTAAGATAACCGGATCAAGCCTTCGACACACGCTGATCTGAGAACAGTTTTGAGGACTGTATCTGAGTGTTTGATGGCAGGTAAAGATACGGCGCGTTCGTTCACAGCTTTAAAGCGGATGTGTAATCCTCCAGCGTGGGGGTTATTTTTAGTGTGTGATCCTCTCAGGGGAGCGCCTCATGTGTTGTGTTTGTCCTCCTGATCAATGCGCTATAGATTATGCTTCTCTTCTGACTGTGGAAGAGGATAAAGGAGAGGCCGAGGCCCAGCTGAGGCCAGAGAGAGGAGGATGGGTACATGTTGGATGGATGTGTGTGTGTGAAGCAGAAAGGATTGAGTCTGCATTCTGTGGAGTGTGTGTGTGTGTGACTGTGCATGTGTGCTCTTGTTAATTGATTATTCATGGTTCTCTCTCATTTCCTGCCACATTGGGTGGGTTTGAGCGTCCCTCACAGCTGTAGATGCTGATGATCAATGTAGCGCCACAGAATTAGGCTTCAGATGTGAGTAACATACGCTGCCCGTGTCTGAACTGCTACTGACAGTGTGTTTGTGGTCTGCTTTACGTTTTGCTGATCTTGCAGGGCCGCCTTTATAGATTGTGGTGTGTTTGTACTTTGCTATTAAATGGTCCCCAGAAGTAAATATGACAAAGCACGTTCAATTAATACATTTATATTAATATTTATATAATTATATTATGTGTGTGTGTGTATATATATATATATATATATATATATATATATATACATACATACAATATCTCACAAAAGTGAGTACACCCTACACATTTCATTCACATTTCACGCACACATTTTAGTAGGCTATATCTTCTCAAGGGACAATAATATAGAAATGAAACTTGGATATATTTTAGAGTAGTCGATGTGTTGCTTGTATAGCAGTATATATTACTGTCCTCTGAAAATAACAATTCAGAACACAAATGAAGATCTTTTTGATAAAATCTGAGAGCTTTCTGTTCCTCCATTGTTGACGGCTACACAAACACCACTTTGACGCTTCAAAAAGTTCATAAAGAGATCGTAAAACTTATCCATGTTTTATTCACATATAAACATTTATTTATATATACACACACACACACACACACACGCACACACACGCACACGCACACACACACGCACGCGCACGCACGCACGCACGCACGCGCACACACACACACACACACACACACACACACACATACTGTATATATAAACCTTTAAAGGTGCGCTCACAAACTTTTCTCGCTAAAACGCTTTACAAATTATTATTCAAATAAATGCATTCATGTATTTACTTTCCTAAAGGACTAATAGTACTTTTAAAAAAGTATCTGTTTTCTTAATGTGTGAAACATTTTAAAGAGAAAAATGACTGTGTACCTTTTAATTCTAAAAATGCTGAAAGTTTTCTTCTATGGGTTTGGGTTATGGTTATGGTTGGTCTGTAATAATAAGAATTGACTTTGCATAAAAATAATAGTCTGAGCCTGTGTTATGTCCTCATTCATATCAACGAGCAAGTGGTCGGTCCATACGTGACATGTTCTCAGTGTTCCCATGTCTCTCCGGGGCCTCTTTTATGTAACTGAGCGAAACAGCCCTGTGTGTGTGTGTGTGTGTGTGTGTGTGTGTGTGTGTTGTGTTTGTTATGAGTTGGTGTGTATCAGAGATTGAGGACAGTAGGACTGTTATCATCCAAGAGCAGTGGGGTCTACCTTGGTGGTCATTATTACAATGCAGCTTAAAATGTGATTTTTACATTATCCAGACATAATTATGAGTAGTGTTTGCGCATCACCACTCACCGGTGGTTGTGATTGGTTTTTAGCATGTTGCTATGTGCTTGCAAGTTTTCTGATTGGTTGCGGTTTTACCTTTTAATGAAAGTAACAAAAAAGTTGGCCAAAATGTTCTGAATTATAGAATCTAAAAGGCAAGTTGATTGTAATCAAAAGGACGGGTTCCTCGTGATCTCTTTGAAATCAGTCTTGTTCATTTAGTTGAAGATCATCTCAGTTCAGTTCATGTCAGTTGATACAAATGCATTAGAAAGATCTGTCCATAGTAGAGATGGATGTGTATCAGCTAATCAGAAATGCCCCAAGCAAAAGCTAATTGACTTGATTTAATTAATTGTTTAATGAATTATTATAATTTTTTTTAGCCTGGAGACTCAATTAATCTTGATGTTAACATGACAAGTGTTTGCGTCCATTAATAAAAGTGCTTTAACCTGTTCTTTCAACCTGGTAGAAAATTGTTGGTTCTTACTGGGTAATAATGAGGCCTTTGTCCTCATTACCACTGGTGCATTCATGTCATTTCAGAATGACTGGAATTGGGAGTTTTTTGGGGGGTGCTCAGTTTGGTTTGAGATGTGCTGGGGAAAGAGACGCATTCGGAAGTGCATTTTCAGAAGTGCTGGGTACAATGACGCATTCATTTTTTTTCTCTCTTTCGCGAAGGTCATGTTTTGAAAGACGATGTCCTGTGGCTTACTAATGTAAATAAATAAAAATGTATACAAAAATGTGATGATGTCCGACTCATTTTATGAAGAAGAAAGCCTTAAGTTTTCAAAAAGCATAAGACATATGACCCACTATTCTGCTTCATAAGTACCATGTTGACAATGACGTGACGTGGTTTAATGTACCTAGACAATGATTATCAAATTTCTCTCTCATATTGCTCCTCATAACCACTGAAAACTGTCAAAAAATCGAACCAAAAGTCAAATTATTATGGACATTATCTGACATTAAGCGTTTCTGCTTCACTGAGGCTTGTAGGAAAAAGCGTAACGGTTTAATGTTGGCGACCTAAACAACCATCAGTGATCACCAAATTTCTGGTTAGATTTCTTGACAGTTTTAAGTGGTTATGATGAGCAATAATATGCATAATAATATGTACATGAGTAATAATATGTAACACTTTAAAACCAAAAAAGTGGTGGGTACAAAATGACTCATGACGAAATCTGGTGGGTACGCGTACACTACGTGTCCCCACCGAAATCAACACCTATGGAGGCGCTGTTTGCCCTGTGGTCTTAAAACAATTTTCACACGCTCACTAGATTATTTTACTTGTTCACTTACATTGTCCAACAGTGTATTTACAGGGGTTGGGCAAAATACAGGTGAAACTCGAAAAATGTGAATATCGTGCAAAAGTTCATTTATTTCAGTAATTCAACTTAAAAGGTGAAACTAATGTATTATATAGAAAATTGCATGCTAAGTGAGATATTTCAAGCCTTTATTTGTTATAATTTTGATGATTATGGCTTACATCTTTTGAACATTTTCAAAATTTCTGAGATTTTGAATTTGGGGTGTTCATAAGCTGTAAGTCATAATCATCAAAATTATAACAAATAAAGGCTTGAAATATCTCACTTAGCATGCAATTTTCTATATAATACATTAGTTTCACCTTTTAAGTTGAATTACTGAAATAAATGAACTTTTGCACGATTTTCACATTTTTTGAGTTTCACCTGTAATGTAAACACCTGGGAAACGGGCAATATTTCTTTAAAAAAAAATTTTTTAACCATCATTTGCTTTCAATACAGCTTTCAACCTTCTTACAATTGATTCATGCAACTTTTGAGTAGCCTCCAGTGGAATATTGTCAGAACATCTGCTTATTACTTTAGAGATGCTGGAGGAGAGAATCGGCTTCTCGCTCTTCTCTCCTAAACTGCCCTCTGTGGTTCAGCGAGATTCAAGTCAGGTGGTTGAAGATATTGAAAAGTACATCTTGGTGCTCACACTAACCAGGTTTTATCATCACGACAACACTATCTTCTTCACATTCAAAATGCAGCTCTTTCATGGGTGTTGGCTTTGGGAAGTTCCCTGTGATCGTTAAGGTGAATATTGAGGTTTGCTGTCACTTTGCTGCAGTAGTTTTCGGTTTTCCACTATTCTTCTTTGTCTATCCTTCACAACCTCGCTTTCATACCTGTCGTGGCGCTGCTCTGAATAAGGTCTAGTTGGCCGTTACGGCTACAAACGCTCCTGCTAAACGGGCCCCCATGATTTGCCCTTATTGGAAGTCTGACAAATCACCCATTTCATCCACAGCTTGTACTAAACACTGATGAACACAACGTATACTACACTGACATACAACATAGAGAATATAGACAGCAAATGGATACATAAAAGATAATTGCAACATTTGTGTTTTTTTTTTCTTCTTTTTTTTTTTTTTTTTTAAATGTAGCCCATCAACCACATAATAATGGGTGTACATTATTTTAAAATTCTTTAAAAGAATTTTAGTTTTTTCCATTAAAATTCACACCACAGCGTAATTTCCACCGAATCTCAAATGCACATTTTTTTATATTTTTGTAATACAAGGTCCTGACTCCTTTGCCTTGTTAAGGCTAATTTCAGAGCTAGGATTTTATGTATCAGAGCAATTAAGCTATAAAAATGTTCACGTAAATTCATAATATTACAATGTTACATCTTATTTGGATATTATGCACAAATATAAAATATTCTGCTCAAATTTGATATTTACTTTGATTTCTCGTATCTTTTTCATATTTTATCTCAAGCACACTCTTCACTGACTCTGCTGTGCCCTCGGTGAACAAGTACACTCACTTTCAATATAACTATATTTGAGGCTAAATTGTTCTGTGGGGTAAAAACAACCGTGGGACAGTCTGAATCATTTTATTTGTAAATAATATATATAAATCATTCTTTTAGCTTGTCATATTTTTAAGCGTGTTTAAATTAATATTTTTATTATTAATTTTTATAGTTTAAGATTGAAAGTCTGGGTCCGGGACAGGAGTAAAACAATACTACCTCTTGATTCAAAACTTTATATAAATATATATATATATATATATATATATATAAACTTATTTCAAGTTCACTGCTAGTTAAAATTGTTCATTTCTTTGACTTCTCCCATTTGACCATTGCACTTTTCATTTAAAGGAAGGGTAGACAATTTTCAGAGAGGCTAGCAATAGCGAGCTAGCTTTGAAAGCATAAGATCCCACCCTCCCTTCAGAGCTTCTCCAAAACACACGAACAAACACATCAGAGAGCAAACACAAGCGTTAAACTACCTCGTGTCTCAAAGCACATAACATTACAATAATTCTGAACATAACTTACAGAGCACTGCCCTGTCCCGCCTGACTGCTGCACAATCATTCAGGCGAAATGAAAAGATTCGGACCGAATGCAGTGATTGGATGAAAATTATACACCTTCCACAGACGCCATATATACATATAAATACATTTAGACCTCCTAACTTAGTGATTGCTATCAGGATGTGAAGATCCTTTCAACCAGTTTAACAAATAATGTTTCTGGAACTAATCACCTACCCTGCCTTTAATTGACAGCCAGTGCCAGTTAAAGATAGTTTGGTATCTACCTTAATTTCTCTCTGATATTTCTTATATTTTTACTATTGGAAATGATACGTTTTCTATTTATAATGCTGTATTATTAACCTGAGAGATAGAGATCGAGTTGGCTAGCCGTCCAGTCAGCTTTTTGGCTTTATAAACATTGAACCCTTTCCGAGTAGATTCTCAGATTTGTCAAATATGGCTGTTCTCACACGACTTGAGTTTTATTCACGTAGAATTGTCTTTTGTTGTGTCCACCAGGATCCGGCCGCAGATGGCGAAGGAGAAGATTGAGGGATGTCACATCTGCACCTTGGTTACCCCCGGCGAGCCCCAGGTGCTCTTGGGTAAAGACAAGGCCTTCACGTATGACTTTGTGTTCGACTTGGACGCCCAGCAGCACCAGATCTACAGCGCCTGCGTTCACAAGCTCATCGAAGGCTGCTTCGAGGGATACAACGCAACTGTCTTCGCTTATGGACAAGTAAGGTCTTACACACTTGATAAAACGACGCGTGTGACAGATGAGTTGTTTGCGATGCCAAAAAATGGTTCAAAGATTAGCAAAAACATCCACACTTTATCTGAATCGTATTAAACCTTCTTGTTTGCACACCCGTATCGTCAGCTCGTTCATTTCTCTGAATAGTAAGTATTAACACGGCCGTGACCCCGTGACCTTTCCCTTCAGCGCTCGGGGGATGTGACAGCTGTGCCCGGCGTCTTTGTGTGTTTCACTCGTCACACGCTCTTCAGGTTTACAGCACCTATTGTGCGGCGATCGAGGTTAATCGCTCAAACTGTAACTCTGTGTGTTAGAAGATGAATGATAGTGGATGCAAGTCTACTAAAACATGAGTGGACACTTGAACACCTGACAGGAATAGTTCTGCCAATGTTCTAATAGTTCTGCTAAACATATTATTTACTGTTTAAACAGAGGAATACTATAGTGAGAATGCCCTGTTTTTTATTATCTGTTGTTATTCCAATTATCTGAAATTATTAAAGTCCCTATGTGGTGGAAATCAAGTTTTTAATGTTGTTTAAATGTCTATGTGGTGTTTTTAATGTGCTTTAAGACAAACCCTGGGCAAATTCATAAGTCGACACCATTGCTGAGTATTTTCTCCTTAAAACTGCAGTGAACCAAAGACAGTCTCAAAAACACGCTTTGAAATCGCTGGTGTTTCTGATGTCACAAACTACCTTGTAACCAATCAGATCAACGTGTGATCGTCAACCAGTGGATCTCTGAGCTGAGTGAGTGAGTGGAGACGGGGCTCATTTGCATATTCATAGAACCGCGTATACTAAATGAGGCAAGGGTGTCGAGTTACATTCAAGATATTTTAAGGCATGAAGAAATTTTCTTTAAAGGAAAAAACTTTTAAATATGTAATTTTGGTGATAAAAAATGAGTTTTAAAGGATTAATGATTTACTCCAGGGGGACTTTAATAGTATGTGTAATTATTTCTTGAACATTATAATTTGATGAATATTAAACATGGTTGTTGCTGCTTCACGCTGTGCCTAAATAACACCTCTTATAATGGTTTTCCTCAGTTTCAGCAGCTTGACTTTTTGGGCAGAAAATGTCTTAAAACGCAATTTTTAGGTTCTCAGCCAAAAAAGACATTTGGCTGAAAATATTAAGAGGAAAATTTTACGGATTTTATATCAAGAACTTTGACATGAAGTAAAAGCGATGTGCATATGAAATACTTTTTTTTTTTTTATTGTTATTAAATTACATTTAATCACAATTATCATTTAATTTGATTTAGATAAGATTCATATAAATAGATTATATATGTACATCAAGACACAACTACAGTTTTGTCAGTTTATTTAAACAGTATTTGATCAAATTGTTGAAGCAATTTGTTAGTGTAAAGTTATGCCAATTGAAGTAAGTGTAATCACTTCAATTATATAAATGGTAGATATGACATTTAATAAATGTATTTTTTTTATTAATTAAAACTAGTATTTTCGCATTCAGCACAGTGGGTCAAAGAATTTAAGAATTTTAATTTTGCGCATGGCTTCTTGCTGTTATACATTATATAATACAATGTAATAACAGCAAATGAGACTCAAAATTGTTAAATGAAGACCCAATAAAGAAATTGACTGAATCTTAAAATGACTGAATATTGGCAAGTTACTCAGTCACTAGTTGTGAATGTGTGTTTTGTGCACATGTGAATGTCTTGCTCTGTCACGCAGACGGGTTCAGGAAAGACCTACACCATGGGCACTGGCTTTGACGTGAACGTGACGGAGGAGGAGAAGGGCATCATCCCTCGGGCAGTGCAACAGCTCTTCCAGGGCATCCAAAAGCGCAGACTAGAGGCACAGAGCGCTGACATTCCCCCGCCGGATTTCAAAGTCAGCGCCCAGTTCCTGGAGGTGAGACTACAACCAGACTGGCTAAATTAATAGGCTGCCATTTAGGTCTCCTCATGATGGTAATTATAATGATTGTGGTTGAATTGCACGGAAAACAAAAAATGGTGTTGGACAATTTTCATTCAAAAACAATTCCACGTTTAATTCAATGTGTTACTTGTTTAAAGGTGAAGTGTGTAGTTTCTGCATCCTAGTGGCACCTAGAGGAATTACACAAATACAGCATATTTTCCAACAAACTAGCAAGTGCCTCTTTTGTGCGTCACATGCCTCCCCAACTCAAACCTCACAAACACATCTCTAATGCCTGGTTCAGATTACACGATTTCTTTGTCTGTTATGATAGTCACTGTGTCAGATTACACGCTACTTTCCGACCAGTCATCGCCTGCCGTCTCACACACACATTCACTCACACACGCACTCACTTGCACATACGCACTTACACACACACACGCACTTACACACACACACACACACACACACACACACACACGCTCACTCTCACACATGCACACACGCTCACTCACTCGCACACTCACTCTCGGTCGGTCGGTCACTCACTCACTCGCGCGCACACACACACACACACTCTCGCTCATTCACTCACTTGCGCACACACACACACACACACACACACACTTACTCACTCACTCACTCACTCACTCACTCTTGACGGAACTGTCGTGGAGGACCGGAAAAAAAATTAAACATGCTAGTCTTTTTATCGTGATGTCGTGAAGCGTCGCAGACGTAGGTTGTCGCCCACTATTTACATTTACATTTACATTTATGCATTTGGCAGCCGCTTTTATCCAAAGCAACTTACATTGCATTATCCTATACATTTATACATGGACATGTGCAATCCCCTGGGATCGAACCCACAACCTTGCGTTGTTAACGCAATGCTCTTACCACTGAGCTACAGGAAAGCACTATGACACACTATACGAGATGAACCGATCGAATCTTGTGTCCCGACGCCCGTTGTCGTTTACGAATCCCCACGACACCCTACGTCAAGCGGATCGTGCCAAAATCGGGCTAAAATCGCTTAATCCAAACCAGGTATTACGTGTGCTTGTGAAGGCATGTCTCCACAGGTTAATATAGGCTACTTTCAATAAAAGGTCCAACATATTAGCAATACTTTTAGCTGTGTTGCTTATGTGTCATGAGTAAGCAATCGAGCAGGCTAATAACACGAACGCAAGTGTCTCACTTATCATAAACCCATCCAACATATTTGCATTTTTTGACATGATGCGCAACAGCTATTTGAGTCTATCTAACTGGACACAAATAAACATTATAAATGTAATCTTTGAAGGTCTAAATCTGGTTCGCGCTTCTGTAACCGAAGCTGAATGTGTTTCCCCATGTAACGTGTCAGTCCCACACCGGCTAAACTCTTGCTATTGGTCGAGCCGTAAAGAGACAAACTGCTCTCGATGC
Source organism: Leuciscus leuciscus (assembly GCF_965113295.1). Classification (NCBI taxonomy): domain Eukaryota; kingdom Metazoa; phylum Chordata; class Actinopteri; order Cypriniformes; family Leuciscidae; genus Leuciscus; species Leuciscus leuciscus. The sequence continues at coordinate 29,731,460 of NC_138747.1, read as the reverse complement.
TCTCGATGTTTAGATGGCGCCTGGGAGACTCGATGTTTACACTCTTGAGGGAGATAAACGTATTAATGGCATACTAATAGCAGTCAATAAACATTAAACTGGGATCAGAGAATGTATTTTGACAGAAAATCTTCTCCGTAAAGTAGAATGACTGAAATAGTGTTTTCTTGTAAATCAGACTGCTCTAATCTCTTATCTATCGTCATTAATGTTGGAAGATTGCTGGAGTCACAGTGTCTTGGCCTCATCATCTCGTAACGAATGTGATTGACATCTTGATGACATGGAGAAACCCCCCTCGCACGTCCATGTTTCTCGGTGATGGGTCATTAGCGTGACATCAGGCGAGAAGCAGGCGCACAGACAGCAGTGTCGCTGTAAACCGATTACCCCCTTCCTCGTGTAAAGTCTGGCTTAGGTAATGAGTTTAAACCTGTAACAGGGCGTTTTAACGACCCGGGCCGCTTGCTGTCTGGCACAGGCTGCTGTGTGTTCAGCACAAACGCGGCTCACCGATTCGTCTCGCGTCCCGCGGCTGCGAATGGACGGCGTCCCCCGGGGCGGCTTTAATAGGGCATTAAGATGCCCTTATTTCATTAGTCTCGTCCTTTCCAGAACTCCTTTTTGCACTTTGTACGTTGTTTTTCTATGTTAGCTGTTTGATTTATTGTTTTGAACCCTGAATTGATTTGATCAAGTCCTTGTGTGTCACTCCCCCGAGTAAAGGATGCTATGAAAAGCCTTGTTCGCTTCTTTCTCTTTTTTCATCCTGCCTCCAGTTGCAGTCTTGCTGTTGTGTTGTGTGAATTACGTTATCATTATTTATCATTTCCTTGTCCATCAGCTTGTGTGGTCTCTGGGCTTCCCGAGGTCAAACATGCAGGGGCTCTGGCCTTTTGACCTTTGCCCTCTGAAGGTCACAGGGTGTGTGTGTGTGTGTGTGTCCTGCAGCTTTATAACGAGGAGATCCTGGACCTGTTTGACAGCGCACGAGATCCCGAGGCTCGACACAGAAGGTCCAACATTAAGATCCATGAGGATGGGAGTGGAGGGATCTACACCACAGGAGTGACCTCACGGCTGGTCAGCTCAGAGGAGGAGGTCAGATATCTGGGTTTTCCGTCATTTGAAATCAACATGAATTAAAAAAATTGAAAGAAATTAATGTGCATGGTTAATCAGGGCACGGCATTCTAAAAAAATATTTAATGCTGTGTATTAAATAGTCATTTAAATTTTTTGCCTCTGTGTAAAGAGAAAAAGAATTGTATCCCAATAATATATAATATTAAAACGACAGCTAGTCTTGCTACAAGCTAGTAGTAAGCAAGCTAGTTGTCCATCTTCATTAACTGTAGTCAAGCTAACTACATGTAAACCAACAATTAGAGTAGAAAGCACCATCATTTTTATATTTTGTTGAAAACACAGTGATGAACTAAGGCATTTAATAAATATGTATTATTGTAATTAATGTTGATTTGTATATCACTGCTAGCCTGGTCAAAACCAGACCATTCTCAGTAGTAACTGAGTTATGGTCTGGTAAAGCTTCATTAATAACTCATTTCCAAAGGGGCGTCACCAACGGACGTCGCTCAAATGCCTCTGGGCACAATTGGATAGACCTAAAACCAATCAGAGCGATCGTCATCATGTAAAGCCATATGCTGCGTCCCAATTCGCCTAAGTTACACTACGCCATAAAAGTATGTCCTCTTTTTGTGAAGAAAAGGTTTTACTTTTGAATGTGTAGCAAAAAAGTAGGCAAGCTTTGGGACATACTACTTCGTCATCTTTATCGGACGGATCTGTCGCGTGCGTCCTGTCGCGTAAACTGCCCTGTCAATCATCTTGTCACAGATAAAATCCTCTATTAAATCTAATTTCATTTCCTACCGTTTCGGAGAGAAATGTAGCAGCACGTTCATCTGCCAGTGGGTCTTTCATGGAGACTGTCCTCATGTGTTTGCAATTTTAATATAATAATGCATTTAAAAGGTGCGCTTCACCAACGGACGTCGCTCAAATGCCTCTGGGCTATGCTATGCAAATGTAGTTTTATTGTTAGCATCATGTTTATTTGTTTTGAATGGCTCTTATTGAGATGAGCATATAAAGCTTTGGTGACTAGAGTAAAGGGTGTGTGTGTCAGTGCTGTTCTCCTCACTCCCGCTGTGTGTTCTCCTCAGCTCCTGCAGTGTCTGAAGCTGGGCGCTCTGTCCCGAACCACCGCCAGCACACAGATGAACGCCCAGAGCTCCCGCTCTCATGCCATCTTCACCATCCACCTCTGCCAGATGAGAGTGTGTCCACAGCCACAGCTGGTACTGAGACTTCATGCGAATATTAAAGGGTAACTCTCGCCGAAATGCAACCTGGGGTCTTTTTGTTAATCTACCCGAGGCAAACTTTCGTTTAAAAGCATAATTAGAATGGAAACGCCACCTTTAAGTTTGACCATATTTTCGTTTTCGGTCAAATTGCCTTTTGCTTGGGACACTTGAGGCTATCACACTATGATAGCCTCAAAAATGGCTATTTTTAAAACACTAAGAAGGCTCGACACAACATGAAACTTTGCTGGAAGTATCACCAGGGGCTCTACACATGAACTCCAGCATTGAGAACAGTGTTTGTGTACACAGAGTTTACTAAAAAGAAAGATTTTGAACAACTCACAGTATCTGTGTCTGCCGGTGTTTTGACAGTCAAAAATAGTCGATCTCCGAATGCGAATGAACTGACTCTGAATTTTAGTATTGCTTCTTATATGATATGAGGATCCTTTTTCAAATACAAGATCAATATTGATTTTCACTAACGACAAAACAACAAATTATCCGTGAATTTATATGGAACTAAGCTTTAGGAGCTTTCCATCTTTACTCTCCTCCCTGTTACGGAGATCGACTATTTTTGACTGTCAAAACACCGGCGGACACAGATACTGTGAGTTGATCAAAATCTTTCTTTTTAGTAAACTCTGTGTACACAAACAATGTTCTCAATGCTGGAGTTCATGTGTAGAGCCACTGGTGATACTTCCAGCAAAGTTTCATGTTGTGTCGAGCCTTCTTAGTGTTTTAAAAATAGCCATTTTTATGCTAGAAGTGTCCCAATCACTCCCATTCAAAAGGCAATTTGACCGAAAATGAAAATACGGTCAAATTTAAAACTGGCGTTTCCATTCTAATTATGCTTTTAAACGAAAGTTTGCCTCGGGTAGATAACAAAAAGACCCTAGGTTGCATTTTGGCAAGAGTAACGCTTTAACTGAAGCTGCACACATCATGATGAGAGCTGGAAGCTTAAACTACTGGGTTACAAAGCCGTTAGCAAGTTTAAGCAGGTCGTGAGTTTTAAAGTATTAAAAATCACACTGCTGGGGTGCAAAGCAAAGTAATTACATAAAACCACTGGCATTAGAAACGTCAACACTGAACAAGTCCGTGCAAACAGAAAATGCAGAAACTTTGAAGATTGCACATGTAATTTTGCAATTGTAATTTAAGACGATGCTTGTGTTAGTAGCTTAAAGCTGTCACTGCTTCTGTACTCTTCCCTCTCTCACTCCAGGTGAACGGAGAGATGAACGGTGTCCCTGACAGCGAGTACGAGACGCTCTCTGCCAAGTTTCACTTCGTGGACCTGGCGGGATCCGAGCGTCTGAAACGCACAGGAGCCACGGGGGAGAGAGCGAGAGAGGGCATCTCTATCAACTGTGGCCTGGTACGCACACTCCTCCAGTCCCGACTAGAACAGGGATAGATCATCCGAAATTGAGATTCTGTCATCCGAAGGTGGCCTTGTTGCTAAAAACAGTGATGTTATTTGTTGTGAAATGAGAGTCGAGTTAGCTAGCAGAATGTCCTGTCTGCTGTTTTTCAGTCTTTCAAGGGCAGAATGCAAGATTTTTTGTAAGTGCTAAATTAAAATTCTGTCTGTTCTGGACAAAAAGCTATCATTTGACTTCAGAACATGAGGCCAGATTTACCAGTGCAAACCCTCTTTTGATGTTAAAAACTACTGTCAGGATTTACTCCTCAAATGCGTGGACAGGGTTATTGTTGCGGCTGACTCTATTGCATATGCATTTGTAGGAGTTTCCCTTTCAGACGCAATTTTTATGGGAGGAGAGTATTTAAATTAATCATACTATGAGAATTACTTCAATTTACTGGTATTTGTGCCATTATTTAACGGCCAAAAATGATGTTCAAACCAGACACTAAGGCCTCGTTTACACGGTCAGTGAAATGTGACCCAATTCCGATGTTTTGCTCATATGTGACACAGATGGGATGTGTTCTATGAACGTGTAAACAGGAAAAAAACGTATACATTCGGATATTTCCAGATCGGTTTCAGGCCTCGTTCATATGTGGAAATAAATCAGATGTAAATCAGATATGTGCCAATGCGACTGTCATGTAAACTGGCAGATCGGATTTTCTGAGGCTTTATCTACGTCTCCACGGTTTAAAACCGAGAGAAACCCCGACGCGCGTCTGTGAAGGGACGAAACGTCGTGTCGTCGTAGGAGAGGAATGTGGACACACGTTGACACAACATATTAAAGGTTGCCTTGCTCATCCTAAAATTTCGGACCAAAGCCAATATTTTAAACACAATCTGCTCCCACGAGTCCTGAGATCTCTCTCGCACTCAACAACTGAAGCATGAGCGATGTTTCAAAATCATGGTGATGTTCGGCTAACCTCGCATCGCAGAGCTAGCATCAAGCATATTTCACGTTCGTCCATCTGTGCAAGAGAATTAACCCTTTAAGCATGCGCTATGTTTCAGATAGTATGGTGAGTGTAAACACATGAATCGGATATGGGTCACAGTTGAAAGAACGTGTAAACGGACGGTCAAAAAAAATCGGATATAGGCAGCAAATCAGAATTGGGCATCAAGACCGGCAGTGTAAATGAGGCCTAATGTGCGCTGCTCTTGGTAGATTGCGTTGGTCATTATAGAAATGATTCGGCTGCGTCTGTGTTCTTTCATTTGCATGTCGTCAGTAGATCCCGTACAGAACTTTACACTCCCATCTGTGCTTTTGTGCTTTTGCGCTCTCACACTAATTTGCCCTGTTTAGTAAATCTGGCCCATGATCTTAAACTTTTCAAAATCCTTAATTACTTTTGTAGACAAACATTTATATTTTTAGTAAATAATTTAAGAAATAACAAATACATGTATAAAATGATCAATTTCTTAGCAATTTTAAAATGTTAATAATAATAATAATAATAATATTAATAATAGTGCTGTAAATCTTTAAAAAAATTATTTCCAATTCATTCACATTTGTACCGTGTTAAACTGAAGAAAAAAAATGTGTTACAAATAATCAAACTATATTTATAGTATATTTATATAAAAAATATAAAATGTCAAAATGTGGAAAAATATTAAAATAATCATGGATTTAAACAATTAATTATTATGAAATTAGTAAAAAAGTAGGTGTCCACAACTTTCCCTTGCAGTTTATTATTTTAGCTTCATGAGAGTGAGTAGATTATGATTTATGAGATGAGTATTATATAGTGACATATCTCTTTAACCTTTGACTAGAACAATACTGAAGAAAGTTCTCAGATGAGCGCTAAGCAAACACCTCGACGCCACACAAAACTGGCTTTGTCAGGGATTTTCTAAATAACTAGACTTCATTATCATAATAGTGAAGGTCCTTTCAGCTGAGTCGTGTTTTTCCATGTTAAGTATGGTGTGATATTCGTGTCGCGTTAGTTGTGCCTCCTCTCGATTCATTACTGCTGGGTTTGAGTAGTTGTCAGAGTAGATGAAGGGAACTAAAGGTAATTACATTGTGAGAGAGTTCTGAAGAAGAGCGAAAGCCTGGAGGAAAGCCAAGAAGTGCCATTGTTCTGAGCCGAATAGAGCTCTATTGTTTTTATTGCCTAGTTACTCATTTGTAAGAGAGCCCATTTAAAAGCTTTTAATCTTAGATAGCAGCATACGATGGAGCGTGACCGGGTCTCTCTCTCTCTCTCTCTCTGTGTGTGTGTGTGTGTTTGGCAGCTGGCCCTGGGTAATGTGATCAGTGCATTGGGAGATCAGAGTAAGAAGTCAGGTCATGTGCCTTACAGAGACTCCAAACTCACACGCCTGCTGCAGGACTCGCTGGGAGGAAACAGGTAACGTCTGATACACATCCATACACACTTAAACACCACAAAGCCCAAAGTATACTTCATTTTACGTGCACAGTTGTACGTATGACATACACGGGCGATCACTGCATGCGCATTACAGTAACTTCCAGTCCCTGTACAATCTCTCTCCATCTCTAACCCATATACACATCTTTATAATCGTTTAGGTTAAGCTCAACTTTTGAAAGCCAGTTTGATTGCGCTCACTGTTTCTGAATCTGAGAATAGGCTCTAGAACTGAGCTGTGTGGAGACACGGACACCTGGGTTTTTGTATCATGCTAGGGAACCATTGTTCTTAAATGAAGATAATTATAATCACTGTAGATTAACCCTACCCATAATTCTTGAAATTTTTTTGATACATAGACGTCATTTAGTCTTTTTATGAAGTTATGAAGTTATTCAGGTATTCAGCTTTGTTAGTTTTGTTATCATGGGGACCTCCTATGATAATTATATTACCACACCTTCTCACATGACAGTTTTTGTTATTGTTGTATGTGAAATACATTGTTCCACTTTGTTCAGTCTCTTTATGTAGCTTTTAGTCCCCACAAACTTAGCAACATGACTTCAGATGTTTTATTGTTTTGTTAAATTAAGATAATTATAAATACTGTAGACCATCCCTTCTTTTAACCCAAACCAATAACTAGTTTTAATATGTTAGGTTTATCCCTTTTATTTACATGAAATAATTGATTATTTTTAGGAAAATTACTTTATATTGAATTTATACTTTATACAGAATTTATATTGTCAGTGGGCACGATTAATTTCATTCATAGGACAATAGTTTAGTTATGTATATATGTGTATGTGTATGTGTATGTATGTGTGTGTGTGTGTATGTGTGTATATGTGTATATATATGTGTGTGTGTGTGTGTGTGTGTTTCTTAATATGTTATTATTTATTTATTTTCAATTTATTATTTTATTGTATATTTTTATATATTTATTTATTTATTTAATATATTGTTAATATGTATTAACAGTAAATTTTCAGCCCTAATTTCTTCAGAATTTACATATAATGTTTTATATATTTTTGTTATAATTTTTTTTAATGATTAGTCTCAACATTATTTGTCAGCCCCAATTACTTCAGAATTTACATATAATTTAGAATGCATGATTAATTTGGATAATTTGTATTTTTTATATTTGTTATTTTCAAATAATTAAATATCAAGTAAATAACATTAAATTGAAAGATGTAAATTCTACACAATTTATATAAGTGTGGCGGCGTGATTGTGATCATTTGTAAATATTTTTTAATAATTAAAATAAAAAATATTGTAAAATGTATTTTTAAATAATGAATAAATAATTTTACATGTAAATAACAGCCCTAATTATTTTCATTCACTATATGAGACTTTAAGCTTTGTAGAAACAGTTGTTCTTACACTCTTAGTTTACGAGCCTCTTATAAACATTGCTGTGCACAGTGCAGTCATTGTGTCTTGAAGGTTAATGCATGCTCACAGTGCACTGCATCAGTGTGTGTGTGTGTGTGTGTGTGTGTGTGTAGCGCAGTGTTGGGTCACTCAGCCCACACTGGACGCCACTGGCTGCACATATATTCTTATGATGTGGGTTCAGAGGGGGAGTTGATTGAATTAAACATGAGAGACTGCAGACAGTGGCGCTCAGTCCCAGCCGCATCCATGAGAGCGTTTGTGTTTATCTGTAATCTGTTTGTGTGGTTTATCTTTCCGTCTTGTGTGTGTGTGTGTGTAAGATCTCATAGAGACCCTTATGAATTCCTGTCGTCTTTCTTTCTCCTCTGCTGTGTATCTATCTATCTAGTCGGACTGTGATGATTGCCTGCGTGAGCCCCTCTGACCGGGACTTCATGGAGACTCTAAACACACTGAAGTACGCCAACCGGGCTCGCAACATCAAGAACAAAGTGATCGTGAACCAGGATAAAACCAGTCAGCAGATCAGCGCCTTACGAGCAGAGATCGCACGCCTTCAGATGGAGCTGGTGGAGTACAAAGCGGTGAGGAGGAGGACAACACACACACACACACACACACACACACAAAAGCCCTCAAATGGACAATTCACCCCATAATGAAAAGTCTGTCATCACTTACTCGCCCCCATAACATAAAATGTTCCTCTGTGGGAAAAAAGATGTTTTGTAGAATGTTTCAATGTTTCAAAACAATGAGAGTGAATTGGCACTGGTTCTGTCAAGCTCCTAAAATGACAAAATAAAGTACATAGAAGTAGTCCATACTACATGTGCACTATATTTCAAATATGCTGAAGCCATTTGAATGAGGAAATAATGTATAATTAGCTGAAAATCTGGCCTCATCTAGTCTTGACTATTTGTAAGTATTTTTACAAAAAAATAGTTTGGGAATCTCTACCCGCACACCTCTTGAGGGTTAGGTTTAGGGTCCTTAATAGTGCCGTTTTACCTACAAATAATATGTCTATGAATTTGTCGGTAAAATGTCATCTTGGATTGGTTGCGAATTTGCATGAATTAGAATAATCCTTTTCATACATTTTTGTAAGACCTACTCACACAGAGGTTTGGTTTAGGGGCGGACCTTCATGGTGAGGGTTTACCTACAAATCAGACGAATTCATAGGATTTTACTGGAAGATGTTTGTAGGTAAAATGCCACTATGTACCTTTTTGTATGATCTACTCGCACCCCTAGGGGTGAACGGTTTACCAACATACCATACCAATACAATTCATACAAAATTGCACAACTCTCATTCATTGCTTCTGAGAGGATATCATATGGGCTTAGAATGATGACAGATTTGTCATTTTCGGGCGAGTCTGAAAGACAGAAGTGCTGACTCCCATGAGTTATTAGGATAGCAGACATGTTGTAGGCAGCAGGAACCAGTTTAGAGGGACAGAATTTACTTTAAATGTCAAGATATCTTATTACTTGTTTATTTTACTGGAGAGGAAACAATTCGAGCTGACATTAAACTCTCATCAAACAGCTAAACAATTACTTCCTCTGATACTAAATCAAATGGAGAACTTACAGTAGATAGTGAGTCGGGTGATACTCTTTCATGCCTAGACATGTTACTACTTCTCTTTCTCTCACTGCCACCCAGTTGGAGCTGGAGCTGTTGATGTAATAAGTCCAGGAGATGAGGAAGCCTGAGCGCTGGGCTTGTGGGCCATGATAACATGGTTCAGCTCATGGGATCTCGCTGGAGTTAATGGAGCGTAGCAGTAGCTTAGCGCCTCAGCCTGACCTGGATGATAAACGGCCGCTGGAAGAAGTTAGCGATTAGCAGTGATGGCGTTGAGAGAGATGAGCCGTCCTGACAGAGAGGCCGAGTACGAAAGCATTGGGGGTTTGTCGCTAGGGAAGGACGAGGTCGATGCCTAGCTTTCTGTTGCTCAAGTCTTTTGCTCTTTGGGTTTGTTTCAGGGAAAGCGAGTGGCCTGTGACGACGGATCCGAGGGCTTTAGCGATCTGTTTCAGGAGAACTCGATGCTCCAGAAAGAGAACGATACTCTTCGTATGCGGGTCAAAGCCATGCAGGAAACCATCGACCACCTCAACACTCGGGTCACTCAGCTGCTCACCAACGGAGTCAGCCTGCTGCTCACCAAGACTGGTGAGGGACCCCTAGTGGTTGGACAGGGCATCACCATTGACATTTCTGTAGTTAGTGTAGTTATTTACTATGTTTTCATTTTTGTTGTTGGTATAATTCTAACATCATGAATATTGAAATAATTGTAATTAATTTTTTATTTAACCATTAGGCCGTGTGTCCACCAAAGCGTTTTTTCAATTGTTTTCAATGGGAACGGC